>NC_059228.1:1245000-1550000 GCF_020615455.1 Coregonus clupeaformis | reverse complement strand
CAGCCCTGATCAAACAACTGTATGACATCTTACTATCCTGTGCGTGCACAGAAATGTATTAATGATGCATTACTAATTCCTTAGATTAATATGAATGAAGTCTTCTAAACATTCTGCATAAAGATAAGCAATTTTACAGCACACAAAAAGTCCTGTTTAGAAATTGTATAATCATAAATAAACATTCTGAAATTGTAGATAACTGTTCTAATCAGCCACGGTTACCATAAGGGATATTCAATGTGATAAAGTGGGACTGACAGTACATACCGTATAATCTCTTAGCACTTCAGAGTGCCAATGTTAAATGTGAACAGACTTTTTAGGCAGTCATTGCCACACCAAGAACTCAGTGAACTAAGTCACAGACAGGGTGTGAACTGCACCAGATGGCAGAGAAATGACGTTTCAGCGCCACACGCGTGGACAGATACTCTAACTCCTCCAGCTCACAGGAGAGCTCAGGGTCGTGTTCATTGGGGCACATAACGTAAAAGGTTTAAAACTGCTTGTGACGGAAAACGAAAAGGATTCTTTCATATTGGACAAGTACAGATAGTACCTCTCCGTTTCTGACCATTGTCTTCTGTTTTGTGCCTACTGAACATGATCCAGCACTCTACCTGTGTGAGTCAGGTGTAAGTCAGTATGACAGTACTTGAAGGCTTATATTAGTCAGTCAGCCAGCCAGCTAGTCTGTCCATCCGTCCGTCTGTTGGTTCGTTTGTTTGTTCATTCGTTGGTTTGTCCGTTTGTTTGGTTGTTCGCTCGTTCATTTGTTTTTATGAGTCAGTTAGTTAGTCAGCTAGTTAGCTCATTCGTTCATTCATTAACATTATTATTGCCCTACATTTTATGGCCATGCCTCTAGTCTACAAGCTACCAGGGTGTTGTGCATTCCAGAGTTTAGTATGTGAGGTGGGTCTTTAGGGGGAGGTAGGGCAAAGTAGATATCATCCTTTATACTTAAATTATGTAAAGTATGTTAAGGTGCTTTTCCCAGTGGTTTCATAAAGTGCCAAAGGAGCACCAGAAATGTAATTGAAATGCTTTGTTTATGTTAATATTTATGATTCAACTGATTATGGTTTAAACAGATGTACAAGCCTTCCTCAATGATTACTCAATGCCCGTCTTGCAGCCCCCCCCACCATACACACACATTCACGCACGCACACACAAATGCCCGCGCACACACAAACTCTCTCTCTCTGACACACACGGATATGTTCACACACACAAACATAAGCACACACACACAGATGGAGAGCAGCACAGACCGCAGACCGTTATATTTATCAGCTGCAGTTTTACTTCTCATTATAAATATCTATTTTGATTTACTCTCTGTCCCGGTCTCTCTCTCCATCTCAGTCTCTTTCTCACCCTGGAGAGTTTAGACTCTGGCATCTCCTCATATCAGTAAAATTGCTCTTTGTTTTCTCCCCCTCCTTGGGTTTGAGTGTGTTTGTATTCTTTCATTTCTTATTCATTGCCTCCAATTGTATTTTCAGTCTCTCACTTTCCTTTAGCCATTGTAGCACTAATGGATTTTGGCAAAAGAGGGTCATAATGACACAAAACAAATCCCCCTCGTCCTTGACCTTTCCTAAATAAGTCTATACAACACACTGTCGTAGTTAGAATCTTAATATCACAAACAGAACTGGAGTTATAACCAGTTTTAGGAGGGCATGTCATTTTCTGAATGGTCCCCCCCCATTGCCCCTCCTTCTCCCGACAGTTAAAGGTGCCGTGCCCAGTTGATAATTACCTCGATAATTGCCTCAAAACTAACCTAAACTGTACTGAAACTAATGTCATACATATAACAACAGATTAAATAAATGTAGTAAAGTGTGATGGGGGAGAAAGGGGGAGAATGGGTGAGTTGAGGAGCGTGGGGAAGTGAACGATGCCAAGAAAACAAGCCTGGTCGGCACCATGAACAAAGCGAGACGGGAGCTCCCTCCTTCTGCGCAAAACAAGGCACCTGCACATCAGCTGAACTCCACAACAGTGCTGAAAAATTGACAAGACAACACTCACACTTAACAAATGCAAGGCAAGAAAGAATGTTTGTGTCATGAGCACCATGCACCTGACAGTTGCCATCGACAGGGACACAATAAAGAGAAAAACTGAGACTATTACGCACTACAACTGAACAAAGGCATGTCAACATTACATAATATGCATCACCATATGTTGTGACAATTTGCTTTGGAAAATCTAAGAATTCTAAGTAGCCAATGAATGTCACCAGATAAGTGGATGGTAGCAAATAGGCGTTTTCTTTACGTACCTCAAACTTAGAAATAGGGGTTACCTTGAATGAATGAATGTTGATCCGTAAAGTTGACTGTAGTAATCCTTTGTATCTTTTGTTTGGCGTTTTTTGAATTTGTTTGTGATGGTTTGATTGCAGAACCGTGAGCTCTCTCACAATCCACACACACACCATATATTCAAACACCTGTGTCTTTATAGATCACCTGATGTGTTTACCACCACTATGTGTCTTCCCCTAGTGGTTGGGAGTGTAATTGCCCTAACTAATACCATAGTATAAGATATACCCAAATTGTTTTCAACATACCGGCCCCTAATTGCGACCAACAATTACCCAAAACATAAACTAAGGAGCCAATAAAGTAAAATGTGAGCGTGAATCTTCATTCTTCTGTGGGTCAGATTTCTTCACAAGTCCCTCTGTACCCTCTTGGAGTAGACAGATCTTGGTAACAGGTCTGTCCAGTTCTCCTGTTTTGGTTTTCAGTCTCACAGACCAGACGTTTCTTGTCAGGGTAGGTTTCCAACACCTTTCCCATCAGCCACGACCGTCTTGGAGCAGTAGGATCCATGATGATGGCTAGGTCTCCCACGGAAAAACATATCTTCCGCTTCTGTCTTTCTTGTAACAATGGTAGATACTCCTTCACCCACCGTTTCCAGAATAGATTAGCCAAGTAATGAACTTCTCTCCACCTTCTCCTGGTGTAGAGATCACTGTCTTGAAACAGTCAAGAAACAGTCATTCAGAATTGCCTCCCCTTCACACAAAACGATATGAAAGACCTCATCATCCACAGTTCGTTGTTGTAGAATAGAGTAGAGCACTTTTCTCACCAGACAAATAAGATGCACCCACACCATGATGCGAACCAGAAGGAGAATTGAAGTTCCACTTAATTTCCTTTGATAGCAAGGCACCCTGTATCTTGCTGTGGTCCAGTGGCCAATGCTTCTCTGAGCTCTCGTTCAGCTCCAATGAAATTCGGGCCATTATCTGACCTTATGTGAGACACTTGACCTCGTCGACACATGAATCTTTGCACAACATTAATACAGGCATCAGTGTCCAACGAATAAGTCACTTCAAGGTGCATTGCTCTGCTTGCCATGCAAGTGAAAATGACACCATTTCTCTTGACCATACTGGGTGTGCCCTCTCTTGACTTCAACATGCCCAAATCAACCCCCACATTTGTGAAAGGAGGTACACTACCGTTCAAAAGTTTGGGGTCACTTAGAAATGTCCTTGTTTTCCATGACAACATATATTAAATGAGTTTGAATAGGAAATATAGCTAAATGAATAGGAAATGTAGTCATTGACAAGGTTAGAAATAATGTTTTTTAATTGAAATAATAATTGTGTCCTTCAAACTTTGCTTTCGTCAAAGAATCCTCCATTTGCAGCAATTACAGCCTTGCAGACCTTTGGCATTCTAGTTGAGGTAATCTGAAGAGATTTCACCCCATGCTTCCTGAAGCACCTCCCACAAGTTGGATTAGCTTGATGGGCACTTCTTACATACCATACGGTCAAGCTGCTCCCACAACAGCTCAATAGGGTTGAGATCCTGTGACTGTGCTGGCCACTCCATTATAGACAGAATACCAGCTGACTGCTTCTTCCCTAAATAGTTATTGCATAGTTTGGAGCTGTGCTTTGGGTCATTGTCCTGTTGTAGGAGGAAATTGGCTCAAATCAAGTGCCGTCCACAGGGTATGGCATGGCGTTGCAAAATGGAGTGATAGCCTTCCTTCTTCAAGATCCCTTTTCCCCTGTACAAATCTACCACTTTACCACCACCAAAGCACCCCCAGACCATCACATTGCCTCCACCATGCTTGACAGATGGCATCAACCACTCCTCCAGCATCTTTTAATTTGGTCTGCATCTCACAAATGTTCTTCTTTGTGATCCGAACACCTCAAACTTCGATTTGTCTGTCCATAACGCTTTTTTCCAATCTTCCTCTGTCCAGTGTCTGTGTTCTTTTGCCCATCTTAATCTTTTCTTTTTATTGACCAGTCATTTTCTTTGCAACTCTGCCAAGAGTTGACTCTGGTTAGACTGTAAACTCTCCTTCCAGACTCACATTAAGAACCTCCAATCCAAAGTTAAATCCAGAATCGGCTTCCTATTTCGCAAAAACACCTCCTTCACTCATGCTGCCAAACATGCCCTCGTAAAACTGACTATCCTACCGATCCTTGACTTTGGCGATGTCATTTACAAAATAGCCTCCAACACTCTACTCAGCAAATTGGATGTAGTCTATCACAGTACCATCCGTTTTGTCTCCAAAGCCCCATACACTACCCACCACTGTGACCTGTACGCTCTTGTTGGCTGGTCCTCATTACATGTTCGTCGTCAAATCCACTGGCTTCAGGCCATCTATAAATCACTGCTAGGCAAATCCCCGCCTTATCTTAGCTCATTGGTCACCATAGCAATACCCACCCGTAGTATGCACTCCAGCAGGTATATCTGTCACGGAATCAGCCGAGGCTGCTCCTCCTCCTTGCTCGGGCAGGCTTCGGCGTTCGTCGTCCCCGGAGTACTAGCTGCCACCGATCTATGTTTCTGTGTTTGACTTGTTTTGTCCTGATTGTGTACACCTGTTCCCCATTATGTTGTATTGTATTCCCTATTTAACCCTATGTAGTTCATTGTGTGTTGTGTGTTATTGTATTCGTCATCGGCAGTGTTTCGTGTGCGGGTTGTTTATCCTCCTTATGTGGAGATAGTTTTTCTACTCTGGTTACTTTCGAGTAAAGTACGTTTCCAGTAAGCTCTGTGTCCTGCGTTTGACTTCGCCTACCGCATTTCACCGTCGCACTCTGACAATATCTCACTGGTCATCCCCAAAGCCAACACCTCCTTTGGCCGCCATTCCTTCCAGTTCTCTGCTGCCAATGACTGGAACGAATTGCAAAAATCTCTGAAGCTGGAGACTCTTATCTCCCTCACTAACTTTAAGCATCAGTTGTCAGACCACCTTACCGATCACTGCACCTGTACACATCCCATCTGAAATTAGCCCACCCAACTACCTCATCCCTATATTGTTATTTATTTTGCTCATTTGCACCCCAGTATCTCTATTTGCACATCATCTCTTGCACATCTATCATTCCAGTGTTAATACTAATTGTAATTATTTTGCACTATAGCCTATTTATTGCCTTACCTCCATAACTTGCTACATTTGTACACACTGTATATATATTTTCTGTTGTATTTTTTGACTTTATGTTTTGTTTTACCCCCATATGTAACTCTGTGTTGTTGTTTTTAATCGCACTGCTTTGCTTTATCTTGGCCAGGTCGCAGTTGTAAATGAGAACTTGTTCTCAACTGGCTTACCTGGTTAAATAAAGGTGAAAGAAAAAAAATTAATAAAAGAAGGTCAGCATCCCGGAGTCACCTCTTCACTGTTGATGTTGAGACTGGTGTTTTGCAGGTACTATTTAATGAAGCTGCCAGTTGAGGACCTGTGAGGCATCTGTTTCTCAAACTAGACACTCTAATGTATTTGTCCTCTTGCTCAGTTGTGCACCGGGGCCTTCCACTCCTCTTTATATTCTGGTTAGAGTCAGTTTGCGCTGTTCTCTGAAGGGAGTAGTACACAGCGTTGTACGCGATCTTCAGTTTCTTGGCAATTTCTCGCATGGAATAGCCTTCATTTCTCAGAACATGAATAGACTGACGAGTTTCAGAAGAAAGTTATTTGTTCCTTGCCATTTTGAGCCTGTAATCGAACCAACAATTGCTGATGCTTCAGATACTCAACTAGTCTCAAGAAGGCCAGTTTTATTTCTTCTTTAATCAGCACAACCGTTTTCAGCTGTGCTAACATAAATGCAAACAGGTTTTCTAATGATCAATTAGCCTTTTAAAATGATAAACTTGGATTAGCAAACACAACGTGCCATTGGAACACAGGACTGATGGTTGCTGATAATGGACCTCTGTACGCCTATGTAGATATTCCGTAAAAAATCAGCCTTTTTCCAGCTACAATAGCCATTTACAAAATTAACAATGTCTACACTGTATTTCTGATCAATTTTATGTTATTTTAATGGACTTTAATGCTTTTCTTTCGAAAACAAGGACATTTTTAAGTGACCCCAAACTTTTGAACGGTAGTGTAGGTCAGGAACAATCCTTTCTTGTAGCAAATCTGCCATCTTCAGTTTTCCAACCTTCCTTTGGTGACGGCAACAGAGTAATTTTTTCTGCAGGCGGTATTGGATCATGAGTTGGCACTCATGATCCAATACATCTTTAGAAGTGTAGATAACATGTGGTTCCTTCCAGCAGGTCCCAACTGCTTGTGAATATGCTGTAGGATGACTTTTGATACATGTTGATCCTTTGACAGTATAACTGGGTGCTTCACCTCTTCAGGCATGGCCGCCTTACTGAGTCTGCCTCCCACTCTTAACACGCCATCTTCCAGCACAGAATCCAGTTTCACAATATCATTGGCACAAAGGGGGGTCCAATGAGGCCTATCTTGGGTTAAAACAGATTTGCCTCACTGAGACAGATTTCACTCACTAAGACAGATTTCCCTCACTAAGATCCTTGTTCCTCTCATTGTCTTACGTCAGATAGCAAGTCGATTCCGCCTGCACTGATCTGTCTCATATCTCGCAAAGGGTAATGGGATAGCTTGAAAGTAGTTTGGCTTCAATGTGCTGTGACATCACTTAATGAACCCCATTTCATGCTCAAAACATGTTGAATTAATCTAAGTTAAAACAATACATCTGTAAATAATGTTGATGTTTTTTCGGTGAGGAAGTCTTAGTTGCACCATTTCACATCTAGCTAAGGAGTTGTGTGCTTCAATTAACAGTATTTCTGAAGTTTGAGAATGTGCACAAAAGCTAGCTTAAATTTGTCTAACATACATTAGCTAGCTTTCTAGCTGAGCCAGTCACACTTCATATGAAACAATGTTGCTAACCAATCAGCTGCCTATCTAGTGCTCCATACACAATGCTAAATGATTCAAACAAAAGTTAGCTAGCTAGCTATTGTAGTAGCTAGCTAACATTATTATGAGTTTGCATGAAGCAGCTGTTCTGCTGCAAGTCATTGCAGTGCTCAGGTGATCCAACAATAAAAAGTAACGTTAGCGATCGTGGAGAAATGCTGATCTATGGACTGATTTCTGATAACAGTCTCTCTTAATTATGGGGCTGCATGTCTACAACTTCAGGGTAATTTAAACAAGCTAGCTAAGCAAGCTCTTTATGTAAGGTACAGCTAGCTTGCTAATGTTATGTCAGTAAGCTAGCTAGCTAACATTACAACAAGTTAGCTAAGCTGCTGATCAAGTCACTGGCGGCCAACGTGCTTGCACATTATTTTCGCAGTAGGTAGCCACTGTTTTGTTTTTATTTTATCACAACTGTAAGTTATTAAATCACTGTCACAATGTGTGTAACGAGTTAGCTAGTTAGCTGTTCTGCCTATTTCGTAGAGATTTAATGAGAGAGCATTGATATAAAAAATGAGTAACTATGTTTTCATTGTTGAATGGCAGTTGCTCAGGAATTCTAACATTTTAGGATGAGTTTCACATCCTACAAGACAGATTGGTTGAAGGACGTAAGAAAATGTGTTCGTCTGTGATGTTCAACAACATACTGAGAGCTAACTTACAACATATATAGTACCTCTCAGCCTGTGTATACAGTGGATCAGAAAGATATAGGATGTAGACAATATATTTTACCTCTTCTCCTCTTTTCATTATTATAGCCTTTCTCTGCATCAGAATATAAATCAGATTTTCTCTCAGAATGGTTTCCCTCACTAAGACAGATTTCCCTCTCTAAGAATCATGTTCCTCTGCTCCTCTATCTATCTATCATGCTGTGAACTTAACCGTAATCCTAACCCTACCACATCTCATCACAGCAAGGTTCCTGCAGGAAGTGACATTCAGCTGGGAGCAGCATTGGACAACAATGTTGATGAAAATGGCAACACCAATCAGAATGCATTGATCAGTGATATGAGGCAAAATGAAATGCAAAATGAAATGACAGAGCTTGTTGTGCACCAGCAAAAATTGTCTTTACTACCTGCCAGAGATATCCCTGTGTTTGGAGCAATTCCATTGCAGTACCAGTCGTTCATCACTGCTACCGAACATGGGATTGAGTCCAAAACAGCCTATACAGGCTATGTTATCTGGAGCAATTCATCACTGGCCAACCAAGAGACCTGGTGTATAGTTGCCAGCATATGGACCCAAGAAGCAGATACAATGAAGCAAAGCGGCTGCTGAAGAGACATTCTGGTGATGAAGAAGGCCCTAGGATGGAGAAGGTCCTAGGATGGAGAAGGTCCTAGGATGGAGAAGGCCCTAGGATGGAGAAGGCCCTAGGTTGGGCTGTTATCAAACCTGAAGATGGGGCAGCAATGCAGGCCTACTCATTGTTGCTGCAACGCTATGCAAGCTATCCAGTACATGCAAGAGTTAGACAACCCCTCAAATATGATATCATTAATCTACAAGCTGCCATTTAAGTTTAGAGACAAATGGAGGTCCACTGCATGTGACCATCTCGAGCAAAGAGGTCAAAGAGCTGGTTGACTTCCTTGAGTGGCAAGCCAGAGTGGCACTGACCCTAATTTCTATTTTTATTTTCAATCTTTTCTTCTGTTTTTTTTGGGGTTGGGGGTAGATCAGCTTAGTATTGCAGATAGATTGTAACTTCCATCAATGTAATTGTCTGCATAACTTCCAATCCCCCATGTTTATATATATATATATATATATATATATATATATATATATATATATATACATACATACATACATACATACACACACACACATACATACATATACATACATATATATATATATATATATATATATATATATATATATATATATATACATACATACATACATACACACACACATACATACATATACATATATATATATATATATATATATATATATATATATATATATATATATATATATATATATATATATATATATATACATACACACACATACATATACACACATACACACACACATACATACATATATACATACACATACATATCCTTAAAAAAATATATATAGTCCCCTTTATTACTTTCCAACCCCGCCACCCTTTCCCCACTTGGAGTAAACTAGTGAACAACAACGCTTAGGCCTCTACTTCCAGCCCATACCCACTATCTACATTTCATGGACACTCAATTTTACAGTAATTATATTTTGTTTGTTCTTTCTCCTGAACTTCTTCTACTCTCAACCTCTCCGATCATTTTCATGATGTCCATCCGGTTTGCTTCTTTATGCCATATCTTTCTAACTGTGCTCCTTCACAAAAGCTCCCAACCTACAACCCATACACTTATTATGGACACAGCGTGCCTACATTATTAGTTATCTTGTTATTGTTTGTTGTTAGTTGTTATTAGTCCCATCCTTCAATTCCATTCAACACCTCCCATCTATCTTTTAACACCATCCATATAGGATTTCTATTTGCCATATATATTTCAACTGTACTGTGATGTCTTACAAAAGTTCTGAACCTTTCTATTCTCATTGTTTCTACAGATTGTGAATTGAAAATAAACATTTTTGCTAATAGTACTATTATGTTATTGATCGATTGACTATGACTTTTCAGATCACCCAGTAGTGCTATCTGCAGGGTTAGCTCCAGGTAAATATTGCAATCCTTTAGCCATTCCTGGACCTGTGTCCAAAAACAAGCTACAAATGGACAGTACCAAAACAATTGATTTAATGATTCTGTCTCTTCGCAGCAAAATCTGCAGAGCTGGGAAGATTGTATCCCCCATATGAATAACATTCTATTGTTAGCAAGAATTGTATATAATAATTTATATTGAAAGATTCTAAGTTTTGAATCCAGTGTCGTTTTGCGTATCAGTTCATAAACACTATGCCATGGGATCGGTACGTCAAAAATCTCTTCCCAACTATTTTGCAATCTATATGGGACGGCTGTCAATCCCTTGGTCCTTAAATGAAACTGATATACCTTTTTATTTATCATAGTTTTCATTAACCAATTATGTTCGTTAATGCAAGGCCGACAGGCAAGTTCCTTACTTTCTCCTCCTTCCACTTTCCTCTTCCATTTTTGCGGTAAGGCTGCAATTATTTGGTTGTAATTTTGGGTAGAGCAGACAATTCCATATGTTTTTGTTAGCTGCATGTGCGACATAACTCCACCAGTCCTACCGATGATATCATTTACAAAGATTATACCTTTTTTAAACATTTTGTCAAATAAAATTGTTTTTTTATCAATTAGTATATTTGAGTTTAACCACAATATTTGTTGCATTATTTGTTCTGTCATTTCTGGAGGATTAAATTGAAATTGCAACCAACTTTCTATGGCTCGTTTTAGAAATAGTGATATTTGGGAGATGATTTCCTTTTCAAATAACTGAAAGTGAGAGGTTGTAATCTGAATAAAGGGGAAAAGGCCATTATTGAACATGGGGTGAGACAATCTTACTAATTAGCTAGAGAACCAGTTCGGATTTAAGTATAACTTTTGTATGACTGAAGCTTTTAGTGATAGGTCTAATTCTTTAATATTTAATCATTTCTGTCCTCCGAATTCATATTCATTATATAAATAGGCCCATTTAATTTTGTCTGGCTTGCCGTTCCAAATAAAATGGAATATTTTTTTCTCATATCATTTAAAAAACTGTTCGCTAGGCGTAGGCAAGACCATAAGCAAATAGGTAAACTGGGATAATGCTAAAGAGTTAATTAGGGTGATTTTTCCACAAATTGACAGGCACCCACCTTTCCATGGTATCAAGATCTTATCTATTTTTGCTATGTAGTGTCTGTTGTTTGTGGTTGTTGCCGTCAATCAAGGAGTCTGCTTAAGCTGCACCGTGTTCAAAGGCTTTTATTAAAATCACGAGGTTACAGCATAAGTTACAGACCCGCGAAGTCTGGAGAAGCCCCGTCCCAATTTAATCTTGAATGCTTCTGCCCCTTCTTCGTTTCCCCCCAGTATATATAAACTCCCCAATATGTGGGTGGCTCCCTCTACTGTCCAATCCCCTGTCTACAACACACTTCCTGTCTGTTGTATGTGGCGTTACACTAAAACATTCCCTCTTGATACTAAAATCAACATTCTTTCAGTTCCACTTAAAAACATTTAACAACGTCATAATCTCAATACACGACATTTCCCCCCTTCGAGACGAACTAAAAGTCTCGAAAACAAACAGAATAGGATTATGACAAGTAACAATTTATCTTATTGAGTATCTTTAACATTAAACCAAAAACATTCTCCTCTAGAGTGTAAATACCTTTCTATGAAATATGAACAACTGTTTATGAAGTGTGAATACATTACTATGAAATATGAACAAATCTTTATGGAGTGTAAGAGCGAAAAACTGTCCGGCAGCCATCTTTTCAGATATCCATCCATCAATCAAGACAGTAACATTCTCTCACGGTCCCTCTGCCCCAGGCAACCACCTAGATACTCCAAATAAACTCATAAACCATGTAAATGCATTTGAAACTATGATGCAATTAAATACACATGTAAGCCCCTGCAAACAAAATCCTATCCAAAAATATCCACTCTAAGGCTGGTCAACCCATTGGACCCTACAGTGGACCTCTCCTGCCTAGACTCCCTGTCCCTAAGTATTCACGAAATAAACAAAAACATCTAAGTTCCTCACATGTATCCAATAACATCAAACATCACTCTACAAAACTTAATACCTAAGAATATGACACAATTATGTATTATACATCAAATATGTCTATATTTCATTGCAGACACTGGAATGTAGTCCACTACACTTCATCTCCCCGTAGTCTCCTCTTCCAATGGACTGTTGATGATGGAATCGGAATCTTTCCACCCCCTCCTCTTATTGTTTCATTCGCAAACCCCTGCAACGTATATGTAATATTATCAATATGATCTGCTAAAAATGTTACACCATACCATGGAAAAAGACCAAGTCCCCACTTCTCTCCCAAACTTATTCTCCAATGGTAGGCTTCAAGATTATTAAATGTAGCCATGTCTCTTTTCACCCTATTTTCAACAGTAGTTTCAGATTGATCTGTGTTCGGTGCTACTCCTCTTCTAATGGTAAAAACCTCATATGGAAGCTTCAACGTCGACATGTAACAACATCCTTTCCATCCATAGGGTAAGAATATATATGCTTTATCACCACAAACCCACCAAATATCTCTAAAATTCCCAATAGTTACATTGACAGGCAAAAGGTGATCTCTCACCATCAAAGTCCTGCTCTTCTTACTACCTGGTACATAAAAAGTTACATTATATTTGTCCTCTCTAACCTTTTGTCCGTGCTTATCCAAAGTCATCATATAATCATCACAATCGGATATTCCCATGAACATACCATTTACATCATCTGTTTTATTAGAACAAAAACAACTTTTAGCCCTCACTGCTTTCACCTCAAATGGGAGGGAGGCAGGTAGCTTAGTGGGTAAGAGCGTTGTGCCAGTAACCGAAAGGTCGCTGGTTCTAATCCCCGAGCCCACTAGGTGAAAAATCTGTCAATGTGCCCTTGAGCAAGGCACTTAACCCTAATTGCTCCTGTAAGTCGCTCTGGATAAGAGCGTCTGCTAAATGACCAATTATTTATTTATTTATTTATTTAAATGCTTCAGGGATCGCTGTTACCTGACTTTCTTTACCATCCAACATATTCACATAGGGTAATTCATTTAACCAAGAACACTTATACCTAGGCTTAAACAAATGTTGTGACAACGACATTACTTTATCTGTCAATGCTCGTTGATGATACAACAGCCATCTCAACGCATAGGACTGACACCCACTTGATAAGGGTTGAGCGACAGTCTCTAAAATCGAACCCCACGTCTCTGGTGCTGGAATTCTCAATAGACATGGACCCTCAAGATTCCTCACTGATCTTACAGAATGAGTTAACTGCTGGAACCAAAGATTTCTCCCTGCCCATTGATCTTTAATCTTCAAAACAGACGAATCAAATCCATATGCTTTCCATTTAGCGTCTCTTTTCCCTAACGAGCGGTATTGATCAGATGTATCTTCTGATGTTAGGTTGAACCCAGAGAACTCATCCTGTACTTCCATGATATTATCTTGTACTATTTCAGATTAACCTATATTGTTCTCTACCACTATTTGCTGAGTCATTTCTGTTACATCGTTTAATTTCAGAAAAGTTGTTGTCGGTGCCGGTGTCATACTTCCTACATTGGTTATTGCCGTCGTACCATTAAATCCTTCCAAAGTTACCATTAAAGTAGTTGATTTAGTTGATGTATTAACCTTAATTATTTCTAGTGGGAAAGTTACCGATTTTCTCTGTTTATTATTCATTGTTGGAGTGACTACTGTGATAAACGTATCCTGAACTCCTTTGGTGACCGTGGAGGCTTCACCAGATTTCAAATCTTCCATTATAAGCGTCACTTTACGAATTACATAGCCTTTTAACCAATAATTCTTAACCGGAACAAATTTTAACGCTTGCACTAGATAAGTACACATATATTCTCCCTGATCTTTCTCTGTAACATTACGCAACATAAGTGAACAATCATTCACAACCCTCTTATTGTTGTACAAAATATACTTTCTTTCACTAGGGGGCACCGCTTCTACATCTGGTCCTGATAACAATACTTCTTCTCCATAATTATCTCTCCATGTGGGAGGAACGTCCCCTCCCCCACTCCATCTCTCACAGCTACACGGAAGATGAGCTGTCTCACCCCTCCTAACCTTAATAACAGTCTTTTGTTCTAAACTTGGTGCTGGAACTATTGGTTCCCTTGTAATCGAATGCGATATATTTATGGCTTTACCAACTGTCAATGTTGAAAGAGTTAAATTGCTTCCCACTGTTGTTATAACAGACTGAAGTGTTGGTGTTATTGTTGTTACTTCATCCCTAGTTTTCGTAACGTTTTTGGTCTGACTTTTCTCCTAACTGGTCTAGGCCTACTTTGTCTAACTGAATCACTAGCTTCTCCTTTAACAGAGTTGCCCTTGGTGGTCTCTGCTGCTTCACATCCCACTGAAATATTCCCTGTTGTTTCTGGGACGTATTGAAAATCAATTTCCCCAAATCCCCTTTCCTTTCCATCCCTGCATAGTCATCTCTGGCATCATCAGAAGTGTCACCATTATCAACGTTAACCCCAACATTGACAATCTCTCCCTCTTCTTGTTCTCCCCTATCTCCATCCTCTCTCTCTGCGCGTGGCACCTCTTCTGTAGGTGCTTTAACACAATGTGACAAATGATACCACGTAGGAGACCCCTTAACCTGGACAGCTGTTCCAGTACTACGAACCACTTCAAATGGTCCTTCACGACGTTCGTTATACCACTTCCTTCTGAATACCTTTACGAATACTTTGTCTCCCGGTTGTACTGTATTCCTCTTATCCTCCTCAAGCGCCTTCTGCACCTCTTCTTGTCTTTGCCTGTCAGAAACATATGTGGACAACTTTTTATGAAAATTGGCCATATATGTAACGTATTTCTCATTTCATCTTCCAACAGGGCCAAGCTTGGACCCTTTCCGCTTGTTCGCAAAACAAGGCGTAGGCATCCTTCTTCCTGTTACCAACTCATGGGGTGTCATACGTAGATCACGTAACTCACTTGAGCGACACACCATTAGTGCTAAAGGAAGCGCCGCTATCCAGTTTAGACCTGTATGTTGACAAATTTTCACAATGCGATTTTTCAAGACACCGTTCATTCTTTCACACATCCCTTGACTTTGTGGGTGATAAACTGCTCCAAGACGTTGCTTAATTCCCAATTTTTGTAACATCAATTTAACTGATTTATCCACAAATTCCCTTCCATTGTCCGAGGATATTCGATCGGGTAATCCCCACCTGCTTATGACTTCTTTACACAAGAACTTGGCAACCGACTGAGCATCCTTACGCTTGGTTGGACAAGCTTCCGTCCATTGTGAAAATCTATCTACAACCACCAACATGTATCTTTTCCCATCAACTGGTTGTATCATATCAACAAAGTCAATGACCAACTCACGCATAGGACCCCTTGGTGTAGGAATGTAACCTGGATGAACAGGTATCCCTCTTCGAACATTATTTTTAAGACAGATAGTGCACCTTCCTATCATATAATCAATTTGTTCAAACAAATATGGAGCCCAAAAACCATATTCCTTTGTGATCTTTCTGTTAACCTCCCCCCCTCGCAACATGAGCTAACCCATGTGCTTCTTGAATCATCAGACCTAAGAGGTCTAGAGGCGCTACTATCAACCCCTCATGGTTTCTCCACAGACCAGTAGCATCTTTGACCGCTCCTCGGTCTAGCCATAGCTGTTTGTCGATCATAGAAGCAGCTTCTTGCATCAAAATTACATCCCGAAGCGTAATTTTGTCTTCCAAGTCCACTACATGAGTGACCAGCAAAACTTTTCCCAATTTATCCGCTCCTGCGACGGCTTTTGCAGCTTCATCAGCAGCTTTGTTCCCTTGTGTCACTCTTGACATATCTGTCTTGTGAGCTGCACACTTAGCTATCGCTATCTCTTTAGGCTTCATCATAGCATGCAACAGTTTCATTATTTGCACATGATGTTGTATCGGAGAACCATCCGTTTTCTTAAACCCTCGACCTTTCCATACCGCCCCAAACAAATGACATACACTATGTGCATATGCTGAATCAGTGTATATGGTTACTCGCTTTCCTTCTGCTAACAAACATGCTTCTGTTAGCCCCACAAGTTCAGCAAGTTGTGCAGATGCAGGCTGTGGTATTACTTCAGCCTTTTCCACAACAAATCCCGTCCCTCTGCGTCTAACTACTGCATAACCAGCACATAATTTATCTCCCACCCGATAGCAAGACCCATCAGTCCAATACTCCAGGTCTGCCTCACGTAATGGAAAGGCTTGTAAATCTGATCTAAGCCTCGAATATTCTCTGCTTCTTGGACACAATCATGTGGCTCACCATCCTCTGAAGTTGGTAAACTCTCGGCTGGGATTTACTGTATCACATCTCACTAGGGTGACATCCTCCTGCTCTAAGAGCCTATGATAGTCTCTGAGCCTAGGCATAGTCAATGTATATTTCCCATAGTTCAGAAGATTTCTGAGACTATGATGGGTAAGAATTGTTACTGGGTAGCCCATCGTGACCGATGATGCTTTGTCATACATTGAATATACTCCCACCATTGCTCTGTAGCACAGTGGTAACCCTAGTTCTACCTCTGAATAAGCAGTAGAGTAGTAGGAAATAGGCTGAGGATTCGTCCTCGTGCCTGTCGGTTGACAAAGAACCGCACACGCATATCTACCTCCAGTAGAAGTAGACACATATAGCAAAAAGTTCTTAGAGTAATCTGGTAGTGCAAGTGCAGGTGCCTCCTGCAACCTCTGTTTGATCGTTTCAAATGCCACATGGCCTTCCTGTGTCCAGGAAAGATTGCTATGGAGTTGACCACTCTCAGTACCCCTAACCATAGCTCTCAAAGGTGCCATCAAACTAGTATAATCCTCTACCCAAGCTGAGGAATAACCAGCAATACCCAGAAATGTCATCATTTCTCTGACTGTTCTAGGTTTTGGAGCCTTACGAATAGTTTCCACTTGCCTGTCCGAAATGTTTCTGTGGCCATGAGTTATGTTTTTACCTAAATATACAACTTTCTCCTGGCAATATTGCAGCTTTTTCTGTGAAACCTTATGCCCCTTTTCTGCCAATACCTGTAGTAATTTAATTGAGTCCCTATGACATGTTTCCTTATTTTGTGAGCAAACCATTATATCATCCACGTACTGAATGACAGTGCTCTGCAATATCTGATCTATCCCTACCAAATCTTCCTTCAGTACTTTATTGAAGATATGCGGCGAATGCCGGTACCCCTGTGGCATTCTACTGTACTCATAGAATTGTCCCTTATATGTGAACCCAAATAAATTCTGACTCTCTACACTAAGTGGAACACTGAAAAATGCTCCACATAAGTCTAGTACTGTAAAATGTGTCGCATCAGGAGGAACTTGGGCTAACAAGGTATGAGGGTCTGGCACTTCTGCTGGAAAGTCAGTCACTACCTCATTTACTGCTCTCAAATCATGAACTACACGATAAGTTCCATCTGGTTTTTCTACAGGCCACAAAGGCGTGTTACTCCGAGGGTTTTTTGTTGTCCTTAAAACACCTGCTTTCGAAAGTCCTTCAATTTGTGGTTCAATCCCTTGGATTGCTTCATCTTTCAATGGATACTGATTTTTCCATGGAGGTCTGGCTCCTGGTCGAAGTTCAACTTTCACAGGTTGGGCTGATTTCACAAGTCCAATATCAGTACTATGTTGAGACCACAACCCTTCTGGAACTTGTTGCAACATCTCCTCTTTCATAGAGTCTGAATCCATCTTCATATTGCAAATAGATTCATGTGTCATTCCTACAGCCTGTGGCTCTCCTTGTCCTTGAGCCGAAATCATTATTTTAAGAAATCGTTGATCTTCACTTCTCCAGATCGCCAAATTCTCTTTCATTGGTCTGAAACTAAGTTTCTCTGCTTCTGTCATCATTTCTCCTATTTGCTTTTGCTCATAGCCTTCCGAAACCAACAAGGTAACATGTGGCACACTCTTCTCAATATCAAATTCTTTATTCAGATAATCATCGGTGTTTATCTTCATAGCTGCTCCTTGTGGTCCTAAAATAATGCAACTTGAGCTAAGTTGAACATTCTTCGGTTGATGACTCAACCATTCCTCTGAGTGTGGTTGAGCAGCCTTCTTGAAATATTTGAGCGTACAATGGAATGGATATTCCGGAAACTTCGCATTCGGCATATTTGCAACAATAAATCTTTCCCATATCTTAGCCTGCTTCATAAAATCTTCACTGAGATTTCCAATCCAGAATACTGAAGACGAATCCATCTCCGTCATCATCGACAATTGGTAAACCTTTTCCTTTGGCATTTCTATCAGACAGCCGTCTGGTGTACATCTTATTGTACAGTTCAACTTACACAATGCATCTCTTCCCAATAATGCAACAGGTGTATGTTCTGATACCAGTATGGGTATTGTAATTTTCTGATCTTTATAGCAGAGCTCAATTGGTTCCGTAAGAGGAATCAGCTGTTTTACTCCCTCAAATCCGATTGTCCTAACGAGTTGATTGGACATAGGGAGATGTGTAGCATCTTCAGGTCGAACACAGGTGAACGCAGCTCCGCTATCCGCCATCACTTCCAATGGTTGGGTTGTTTATTTTCACCTCAATTGTTGGATCTTTTTCCGGTCCTGATGCTACCAGCTGACACCCCCCTTTCGGATCATCTAGGCACCTCTAGAATCCTTGCTCCGGACCCCTGTAGGGGTTCACCGGTCCTCCAGATGATCTTGACTGGCCCCTGTATCTTCCTCTAAAATTCCCTCTGATGTTTCCTCCTGACCAATTGCAGTCCCTGACATAGTGACCACCCTGTCCACAATTATAACACACATCTTGAGATTGCTGGAAGTGTGGCTGAAACCTTCCTCTTCCTTCGAAGCCTTCTCGTCCTCTTCCTCTCCAATTCTGTGTCTGTCCAGAAATTGGCTGTGGATATGAAACAACTGGTGCCGCCATTGTTGGCTGGTACACTTGCGGTTGGAACTGTTCTGGTTGAAGCTGTGGCAGTGATTGTTGGTTTGGTGCACACTGACTCTGCATAACCAAAGCTTGTTTCTTATCCTTTTTATTCTCCCCCAGTTGTATTTGATTGAGTTTTCTGAGAGTTTCTTTGTCCTGCTCTTTCTGGTTGAGTTCCTTCTTCCTGTACAGATCCACTTGATGAGCTATGTGATCTGTATAGACACCTTTTGTCATGCTTCCAAGTCCAACCACTTCTGCCAGTTTGCTCCTTACTGGTGAGGGCAGTCCCATTTGCAGTTTGGCTCTCAAAATTGACTGCTCAATTTGACTCACATCTGGATCATTTCCAGTAATATTTCTCCACACTTGATGAACTCTTGACACATAGGCTCTCGGATTTTCTTGTTGTTCTAGCGGGTCAATCAGAATATTATCAGGATGCACATTTGTTGGAAATGTATCTTTCAATGCTCTCCACAGACGATTCCTACTTGCAGCCAACAATTCAGGATCGTTCACTGCAGTCCCTACATATCTAATGAGTCCAGCTCTCTGAAAGACTTCTTCCATATCTGGAATCCCAATGAGATTAGCCAACAGTCTCTTAACGTCTCCTATGGCTGACTGTGTTCCCACCGTAATTTCTTCCAGTTTCGAAATCCAAGGATAGGCCCCATTTTGAAGAATAGGCAGCTTCTCAAGTATATTTCACATATCGGTATTTTGCAACGGCTTATATTCAAAGTTTTGACCTCGAATGATAACTGGTATCATTTTGCTCGTGGTCTCTTTCCTTGGCCTTAATGCATATTTTGTCTCACCTTTTTTGGATTCTCTTTTCAGCTGTTTCTCCTTCTGTATGGTCAGCGTCTGGAGTTCTTCCTCTAGCTCTCTTACCTCTTCTGCAGTCCTTGCATTCTCCAGTTCTGATAAGCATCGGTCTATATCTCCTTCTATTTCTTCTGTGCCAGTCTTTGCAGGATAAACTCCTTTCGAATACACAGCACCTTTAGTCTCCTCTTTATCGCTGTCTTCATCTTTGCTTTCCTCAGAACTCGAATATCTTGTATCCTTCTTCTTCAAACCTTCCTCAGCCCTGGAATATCTTGTATCCTTCTTCTTCCAACCTTCCTCACCCCTTCTCTCCGTTCTGGCCAACCTCCGTTTGATCACAGGATCATATCCACCCATGATCCCCTCTAAATCACTCTGATCATCATCGTCCTCATCCAGTTCCATCCTATTTAACCTCATTCCACCCTTAGTTTTCAGACTTCTCGTTTTCTTTTTACCTTTGGAGCTTGGATGCATATTTTATGGTCGTTTCTGCTTGTCCTCTCTCTATTATTTGTTCATCTTCATCTCTGATGTAATAATCACCCTGCTGGAGGATCACTGGAAGCTGAGGATAAGCATCCCTAAGCTCTACTTCCTTCTCATAAGGTGGGGGTCTTTTCGCCGAATCCGTATGTGAGAAAGGTATACCGACTTCTACCCTTAGTTTCTCTGTCGACTTCTCTTCCTTTAGCCTTTTCTCCATACCTTTGCTTCCCTTATCGTTGGTATCTTTCATCAGTTTTTGTCCTTCATCTTCAAACAGTTTAAGAACACCCAGCTCCCTTTGTCTCTTTTCTTTACGTCGTTCCTTTTGTTTTTCCTTCTTCTGATCTGCCTTGTAAATTGACAGAAGCACCTTCATGATGTTGATGACGTCAGGGTTAAGAGTCCCTTCCACTGGCCATGGTTGTTCAATGTCAGGCCAACGTTTGTTCCATTTGCCGGATAATCTCGCAATACCCTTAACTAAAGGATTACTATGTTCCACTATATCAACCGGTGTAATAACTTTCATAGCCTTGCTGTCCTTTCTCCCCATTGTAACTACTCTTTTATATTCCTTTATCGTGAATTATTTTATTTTAGACTATATAGCCTATGGCTTCCCCCCTTTAATTATTAATATAACCTAAACAACTCAATTTTTTATTTTTTATTTTTTTTATTTTTTATAAATAAATTAAAAATCATGAATAATTAAAACCAATTTTTATTCCTATATCCTATCTTACCCATTTATCAATTAGTGGTGGCTATCTTACCACAACCCATCAAATGCAAATGTAAGTTAGTCAACTTCAAAGCAATCCCAAACCAAAGCCTCTAACCCTTCAACACTACA
The DNA here is from genome assembly GCF_020615455.1 of Coregonus clupeaformis. NCBI lineage: Eukaryota > Metazoa > Chordata > Actinopteri > Salmoniformes > Salmonidae > Coregonus > Coregonus clupeaformis. The sequence continues at coordinate 1,528,788 of NC_059228.1, read as the reverse complement.
ATTCCCATAAACCCTTATCTTAATTTTACAGAATAATGTCAGTCCTTGATTCCCAACACATCTGTAATTAACCCAAGTGATGCACATAGCCTCGAAAATGCAATTTTTAATGAAATAGTATTTGCCAAGCCTATGTGAAATTGTCATAACATCAAATATTTTGTAAACAGACCAGTCTCAAAACCTTTTTGACTTGATCCTCTGCCGCGTCACGTGACGTGTACGTCAGTCACACGTTAGCCCCTCCTCTCTCTCTCTCCTTTGTTCCTCTCATATGACAAAAGAACAGAGACACAGGAAAATATTTTAGTAGTTAATGCAATCACTGAGTTATTTCTATAAGACTGAACTCAGAACTAAATAGATCGCTCAAAAACATTTTTATTTTATTTTAATCCGTCATTTAATTTAATTCATTATACTCCGTCAACATATATTTCATTTATAAATTCACTACATCTCAACAAATAGTTTCATGTTCGAATAACAGTCACTTTAACGATTTAGAAGATTCGTGTCCAACTTCCCCTTATCTGTGGCTATTTCTCCCCCTGCAGGGTAACCCCACAGACCTATGACCCTTACCCACAATGCCGTGTTTGTAGTTTTAGCAAATAACCGCATGTCGTAGTTTTAGCGCCGTAAAATCAAGCGCATGCGCACATCCACTTAACCCTATGATTGCCACACCATAGAACGCCAGCGTTCTACCTCAGTTCTCTATTTTACACTTATAGTCAGACAATTACACATAACAGAACTCACATTTGCGTAGAACTCTGAATTCCACCCACATACAAACAAGTTTAAGAGGCTTATCCTATCGCAATAGGACCTCTAAGGACACGTTAGCATGTAGCACGCAACACAATTAGCATTTAGCCTTAGCATTAGCCGCTATGTACCATGTAGCATGAAACCCAATCCAGCATTTAGCATTAACATTAGCCTTAGCCTTTAGCTAACTGCGGCCTACCACGCCCTAAGTACCCTGCATTGTGCCTAAATCATTGTCCATTTATCCCCGCTAACTTTATGCTGCCGTAAATTCTGGATAATCTTATGAGCGGTTACCCCAAACGAATAATCCGTCGACTATAAGATGAGCATAACATACATATAATCGTCCACCTCATGGTTCCCAGAACCAACCTGACCCCACACTAGCGCGTTGCAAGGATTTTATGGCCCACTCATAAGGAGTCGCCTCGTTTCGAGGTCTTTAACAGATTCACAATGTCATAATTGCATACGTATCCCTGACTTTATTCTGCCAATATCTGCCGTTAATATCTGCCTTCAATTGCTGTACAATTTTAGAATAATTATTACCAGACTCCTAATCGACCACAACACCCTACATCAACAACGACCCAAGTACTTTTAACTGTACACCTTCAAAGCCCTCTCATGAATCAGCGGGATAACCAATGCCCAAATTTTGTGAGTAATCTCACCTTTAAAGCCGGCTTGGGCAGTAGTCACCTCGCGCCTCAGGAAGGGAACCAAGAATGATGCAATCAGAATCTCGGTAGGACCTCCATTTGTGGTATCGCGTCGAATGCTGGTGGGTATTGCTGTCAATCAAAGAATCCACTTAGGCTGCACCGTGTTCAAAGGCTTTTATTAAAATCACGAGGTTACAGCATAAGTTACAGACCCGCGAAGTCTGGAGAAGCCCCGTCCCAATTTAATCTTGAATGCTTCTGCCCCTTCTTCGTTTTCCCCCCAGTATATATAAACTCCCCAAGATGTGGGTGGCTCCCTCTACTGTCCAATCCCCTGTCTACAACACACTTCCTGTCTGTTGTATGTGGCGTTACACTAAAACATTCCCTCTTGATACTAAAATCAACATTCTTTCAGTTCCACTTAAAAACATTTAACAACGTCATAATCTCAATACACGACAGCTAACTTTCTATAATAATTTTTTGAAGTGAGATCATTTCCTTTGGGATATGTATTCAGAGTATATCCACATCACCATCAGACCATTTTTTTGGTAAACTACATGGCAATCTAAAAATTTTATTTTTTATTAATCCAATACGTAATATAGTATATTTGTCATAATTTGGTTGTAATCCAGAGAGGTTAGAAAATGTATCTAGATCCTCTATGAGGCTGTGGAGTGATTCTAGTTGTGGATTTAAAAGAAAACATGAATCATCAGCGTACAATGACACCTTTGTTTTTAAGCCCTGGATTTCTAATCCCCTGATATTATTGTTGGATCTGATTTTAACATCTAACATCTCGATGGCCACAATAAATAGATATGCCAATAGTGGAAAACCTTGTTTCACTCCTCTTGACAGTTTAAAGCTTTTTGAGAAATAGCCATTATTTACTAGGGTTACTATACATGATTTTGACCCATTTTATAGAGATTCACCAAAATTGAAATGCTCCAGGCATTTATATATAAACCCCAGTCGTACTTTATCAAATGCCTTTTCGAAGTCTGCTATGAATAGCAGGCCTGGTTTCTCCGATCTTCCATAATGTTCTATTGTTTCGAATACTTGCCTTATATTATCTCCAATGTATCTTCCTTGTAAAAAATCTGTCTGATTAGAATGAATAATATCCGACAATACCTTTTTAATTCTATGCGCTATACATTTTGCTAGAATTTGTAAGGGGCCTCCAATTTTTTAAATGGACTGGATCTTTATATTTTCCACTTGTATCCTGTTTCAGTAATAATGAGATCAGACCTTCTTCTTGAGTGTCAGATAATCTACCATTTACAGTGGGGAAAAAATATATTTAGTCAGCCACCAATTGTGCAAGTTCTCCCACTTAAAAAGATGAGAGAGGCCTGTAATTTTCATCATAGGTACACGTCAACTATGACAGACAAATTGAGATTTATTTTCCCAGAAAATCACATTGTAGGATTTTTTATGAATTTATTTGCAAATTATGGTGGAAAATAAGTATTTGGTCACCTACAAACAAGCAAGATTTCTGGCTCTCACAGACCTGTAACTTCTTCTTTAAGAGGCTCCTCTGTCCTCCACTCGTTACCTGTATTAATGGCACCTGTTTGAACTTGTTATCAGTATAAAAGACACCTGTCCACAACCTCAAACAGTCACACTCCAAACTCCACTATGGCCAAGACCAAAGAGCTGTCAAAGGACACCAGAAACAAAATTGTAGACCTGCACCAGGCTGGGAAGACTGAATCTGCAATAGGTAAGCAGCTTGGTTTGAAGAAATCAACTGTGGGAGCAATTATTAGGAAATGGAAGACATACAAGACCACTGATAATCTCCCTCGATCTGGGTCTCCACGCAAGATCTCACTCCGTGGGGTCAAAATGATCACAAGAACGGTGAGCAAAAATCCCAGAACCACACGGGGGGACAGGTAGCTTAGTAGTTAAGAGCATTGTGCCAGTAACCGAAAGGTTGCTGGTTCTAATCCCCGAGCCGACTAGGTGAAAAATCTGTCGATGTGCCCTTGAGCAAGGCACTTAACCCTAATTGCTCCTGTAAGTCGCTCTGGATAAGAGCGTCTGCTAAATGACTAAAATGTAAAATGTAAATGTAGTGAATGACCTGCAGAGAGCTGGGACCAAAGTAACAAAGCCTACCATCAGTAACACACTACGCCGCCAGGGACTCAAATCCTGCAGTGCCAGACGTTTCCCCCTGCTTAAGCCAGCACATGTCCAGGCCTGTCTGAAGTTTGCTAGAGTGCATTTGGATGATCCAGAAGAGGATTGGGAGAATGTCATATGGTCAGATGAAACCAAAATATAACTTTTTGGTAAAAACTCAACTCGTCGTGTTTGGAGGACAAAGAATGCTGAGTTGCATCCAAAGAACACCATACCTACTGTGAAGCATGGGGGTGGAAACATCCTGCTCTGGGGCTGTTTTTCTGCAAAGGGACCAGGACGACTGATCCGTAAAGGAAAGAATGAATGGGGCCATGTATCGTGAGATTTTGAGTGAAAACCTCCTTCCGTCAGCAAGGGCATTGAAGATGAAACGTGGCTGGGTCTTTCAGCATGACAATGATCCCAAACACACCGCCCTGGCAACGAAGGAGTGGCTTCGTATGAAGCATTTCAAGGTCCTGGAGTGGCCTAGCCAGTCTCCAGATCTCAACCCCATAGAAAATCTTTGGAGGGAGTTGAAAGTCTGTGTTGCCCAGCGACAGCCCCAAAACATCACTGCTCTAGAGGAGATCTGCATGGAGGAATGGGCCAAAATACCAGCAACAGTGTGTGAAAACCTTGTGAAGACTTACAGAAAACGTTTGACCTGTGTCATTGCCAACAAAGGGTATATAACAAAGTATTGAGTAGCTTTTGTTATTGACCAAATACTTATTTTCCATTTTGTCTGTCATAGTTTACGTGTACCTATGATGAAAATTACAGGCCTCTCTCATCTTTTTAAGTGGGAGAACTTGCACAATTGGTGGCTGACTAAATAATTTTTTTTCCTCACTAGGAGTGGTTAAAACATGCTAATAGCGGTCCTCTTAGTATATCAAAAAAGGTTTGGTATACTTCGACTGGTATGCCATCCAACCCTGGAGTTTTCCCAGACTTAATGTCTTTAATTGCATCCAGAAGTTCCTCCTCTGTAATTTCACCTTCACATGAGTCTTTCTGTTTGGCTGTTAATTTTACATTATCAATAGAAAAAACATCTCTACAATTAGCTTCAGTTAGAGGAGATGGAGGCGACTGAAACGAAAACATATGCTTAAAGTACCTTGTTTCCTCCTTCAAAATATCATTTGGTGAACTCCGTCAATTGTAACCAATTTCATTACATTAATTTTGGTAGCATTCCTATGTTGAAGATTAAAAAATAATTTGGTGCATTTTTCCCCATATTCCATTCAGTTTGCTTTATTTTTATAATTTATTACACTTGATCTTTCTTGAATAAGTTTCTCCATTTCTTTTTGTTTTTCCTCTAATTTATTCTGAGCCTATGTTACAGTTTTTATTGCCATCTATCTGTTCTGTTAGACTTTCTATTTCCTTTGTTAGTATAAACTCTTTTGACCTAAATTGTTTTTGTTTTCGAGATGAGTACTGAATTGCATGGCCTCTAAAGGCAGATTTAAAGGTGTCCCATACAATAAGGGGATTTGCTGTACCTATGTTATGTCTGAAAAAGTCAGTTATAAATTCCTTTGTTCTAATTGTTTTTTTTATCATCCAATAGGCTTTGATTAAATTTCCAATATCCTCGCCCACGTGGAAATTCAGTAAGAGTAATGTATATGCCAATTATATGATAGTCCGACCGCATTCTGTCCCCTATCAACACTTTTTAAACTTTTGGTGCCAACGAGAATGAGATAAGAAAGAAGTCAAGACGACTAGCTTGATTGAGTCTCCGCCATGTATATTTCACTAGATCAGGATATTTAAGCCTCCATATATCTACTAGTTCTAATGTATCCATGACATTCACGATTTCCTTAAGAGCATGTGGGTGATTGTTTGTGGTGCGATTTCCTTTACGGTCCATTGAGCTATTTAAAACAGTATTATAATCCCCCAACATAATAATATTGTCTTGAATTGCTTGCAGGGTTGATAATTTATTAAATATATATATATATATATATATATATATATATATATTGTCAAAGAAGTGTGGATCATCATTATTTGGTCCGTAAATGTTAATGAGCCATATCTGTTTATTGTCCAATAACATATTTAAAATAATCCATCTACCTTGCATATCTATTTGGACAATTTGCACATTCGGATCGAAATTACTATTAATTAATATCATCACCCCTTTTGAATTTATTTGCCCATGGGAGAAGTATATTTCACCCCCCGCCCATTCATTTTTCCACGCAACTTCATCTAGAATTGTTGAATGAGTTTCCTGTAAACAATATATATTATATTCCTTCTTTTTGAGCCATGTAAATATTGTTATTCTTTTGTTATTATCAGCTAAGCCATTACAATTATAACTGGCTATACTTATTTCACCATACACCATAATGAGATACAAGTTTCAAGTCTATTTATCATTATATATGTTTGTAAATTTACCATTAAAAAAAACGCAGTGATTGAGTGTCCATATAGCTGTACCATGATATTTGCATTGCTGTATCCCTTCAATTGTTCTCCACTAATTCCCCCGCTAAAGCCCCTCCCCATCCCAAGTTGAGCCGTCATCCCAGTGATCGGTATACCACCCACATCCCTCCGGATCCCTAGGGCCCCGAGAGGCCAGGACCCATCCATCGAAAACAGCACACAGTGCCACGCACAAAACAGAAGCAGATTAACCGCCAAAAGCATTTTCAATGCTGTCACCTCTATATATAACTATTTAAAAATATATATCTATTCAAATATCTTGCATATCTTATTTTCCATCATTATCAATGTCAGCAGTTCATATGTAGGATTTTAACATATAACCCGGATTGCCATTGTATTACATTTCATTTATTGACAAGCAATTATTATCCTAGCAAATTATTATTATCCTAGCAAATAATTACCGTGGTCCATCCCATACCCCCCCCCCCCACAACAGATACCGGCCAAACACACACGCACATACTCACATACTTCAACACACTCATCCCCCCTCCTCCACAATCCACCATAAAATCAGATACTCAACGGTTGTTATATCCCAGAGCCCAACTCAAGATAGGACCTGATTTACGAGTGCACATACAGTTACAGCTGATTGAGAAAGCATGCAAGCACTGACCCTATTTTGGGAAATATTCAAGACCCTACTCCCAATATGATTGTTCTTAAGACTAGGGTAAGTGAGCCCATGCATCAGTCTATGTCCAGAGGCAAAATCAGCAGTTTTGCTACCACAGTTACACCAGTAATTGTCCTGTGCTAGAGACCATTCTGTGGAATCATGCCATAAGATGGTGCTGAAACCCCATAAAGAGAAGATTGAATTCCTGAGGGGGAAAGGAATTTGTTACGCATGTCTAACTAAAGGAAACATGAGTAAAATTTGTCAAAAGCGTATTACTTGTCAATCTTGTCAGAGAAAGCATCCAACCCTGCTGCACATAGATACCTGGAAAGCTCCCCAGAAAGAAGGCAGTGCAACAGCTAAGAATGAGGATACTTCTGTTGCCAGTACCACAGTTCCTTCTCAGACTTGTGGATATACTGGGGCCAGCACCACAGATTGCAAACTGGCAATCTTACCCACTCAGATCAAGGTAGCCAATTGCAGCGGAATAATCCAAACGTATGCGTTCCTATACTAAGGAAGTTCGGCAACCTTTTGTACCAAGAAGTTAATGAAGCAGCTGGATACCAGAGGCAGGATAACTAAGATTCTACTCAAAACAATGGGTCAAGAGAAACCGCAAAGCACTTACAAACTGGATGGACTGGAGGTGAGCAGCCTTGAGAGTTCAGCATTGCCAGAAGTGTTTACCCAGAGCTCAATACCAGTTGGCAAGGAGAATATACCCAGCCAAGAGGACTTAAGGAAGTGACCATATCTGAAGGATGTTCATCTGACCACTATTGAAACGGATGTCAGAAATGTTGATCGGGGTCCATGGAAGATCATTAACAGCGACGGAAATGGGCCCTATATGGTCAAAACTCGTCTTGGATGGGTGGCTAGAGTCGATTGATGTCATTTTGAATACAGAATAACTCCCTGTGTGTTTATGGTAGCGACTTACCGTTTCATGTGACAAGCTGATTCAAGTCACCAACTCATCATCAATCTTTGATTATTTGATTCAGCTGTGTAGTGCTAGGGCAAAAACCAAAACGTGCTATAGCAGTAAAAGATAAATTCAATGTTTCATCAAATATATATATATATATATTTTGGTATTTTACCTACAGGGGTCCTAAAATTCTAAATCAAATGGCTAAATGATCCATTTCATGACCATCTTAAAATAATTCCATATGTTAGCTTAGTAGATATTTTAATCTAACGGCTTAGACCTACATTAATGGTCTACTGAGCAGCAGCTCGCCCATTGATGAACAGGATTGACCATGCATGACTATTAATCACTTAAGTCTATTAATCACTCAGGAATAAGTAGATATAAGGATGGAATGAAAGACTGCATAGTGGACAGAGAAAGGACAATGAGAAAGAGAGAGAGAGAGAGCGAGAGAGCCAGTCATGCAGACGAACAGCTCCTGACTTCTTATAACTTTCTGGTTGTTAAGAGTGAGATTACCAAAATAAAATTAGCAAAAAAATATATAGGTAATCAAACTGTACAACTAAAGATCAACACAGGAGGAAAAGATAGACAGAGTGTGAGTTAAAAGGCCAATCTTAATCGTGCTAGCTAGCCAAATTCGAATTTGTCAGCTAGCTCACGTCTAGCTCCATAGCAACACGGCCACTGAGGCAGTGCTAGCAGCGCCAGCAGCAGCAGAGACTGAGAGACTTTCCCCCCCCTTTTTTGAATTTCCAACAGAAATCAAATCAGAGAAGGGAAGAATCAATCAAAGAATCAAAACAGAATTCTGAGGGAGAACCCGGACACACAACAGGACTGTTACAAACCTGTTATTTTACAGACCACACTACTGCCTGGCATACAGCAGTAACCAGGCATTTCAGCTATACGACAAAGAAAGGCATCTGCAAGGGAAAGCAAATCCATTTTTGAGGATAGCGAAAAGGACCAGGAACACAGGTTTCTGATTGTAAACATGTACAAGAACGGCACTGTCATGGTCCAGGGCAGTGAGGCTTCACTCAGCTCTTTTGTGCAGAACTTCCCCACCCTAAGGAAGATAGCAGAAACCAAAAAGGACAAGGACAGCACCCCAACCTCTCCCCTCACCTCAGGCACTGCAACAGCAGGAGCCCATGCCCAGACCCACACAACATGTCTGTCCTCCCCCCTGCCTGCCTACGACCACAAGAGCCAAGACCACACCACCATCAGCCTGCAGAGAGACAGGCCGGCTCTGTTAGAGGTATGGCTTACTGAGCTAAAGGAGCAGCCCCCCCAGCTACACCACCTCCAGCCCAGACACAGAGCTTCTACAGGACCAGATCCACCAGTGCAGGACACAGCTGAAGAACTCTGTCCAGGAGCTGAGAGAGAGCCTTACCACAGCACTTGAGGAGGTAAAGACACCATGAGGAGAGAGCGAGTGCAGGGAAAGGAGGAGATGGCAAAGGAGTTCTCTGTCATCAAGAGAGTGCTGCAGCATAGAGAACAGACTGTAGAGACCCCTAGAGAGAAGCTGCAGCCCCTCACCACCCCTAACACCCCCACTTACCCACCCTCACCCACAACCCCCCCCCCATACCGACCACCCTTTACCCACACCCCCAGTCAACAAGGAGGCTCACATGGGGACACCTACTACAGAGAGCTCTCTGGCCCCCCCTGACACACCCCCACACACACCTCCTTGTACACAGGCCCTGTGTACCCCAGCCCCACACCGTAAACCCACTACTCTGGTAAAACCCACTGAGGTGGCCATCCTCATTGACTCAAATGGGAAATTCATCCAAGAGGATAAAACTCTTCCCCCACCACAAGGTGTCCAAAATATGGTGCCCAAAAACACAGGATGCACTCCACATCCTGTTCCAGCCTGACTTTGGCACACCAGGCCACATTATTATTCACACCGGCACCAACGACCTGCGAGAGGAGCAGGAGAGAGTAGGCAGCCTGGTCAACAGAGTAGCAGAGAGAGGGCCTCTGAGTGGTTTCCCAACTCCCACATCACCATCCACCCTGCTGCCCCGCAAAGACTTTCATCTCCGTACCATTCAGAAAGTCAATGCTGACATCACCAGAGGGTGTGGCCTACTCCCGAACGTGCATGTTGCTCACCACCCAACAATCACCCCAGAGCATCTGCACGACCACTCCCACCTGAGGAAGCAGACAGTAGGGATGTTTGCCAATTCTCTCAAGGATGTGGCACTTGGTAGACAAACACCCCATGCCGCACTGGACAGAGGACCACCCAGAGACCCCTACCAGACCACTCCACCACCCAGGAGCCCCATTCCCCCTCAACGCCCAGCGCACCCCACAGGCCCCACCCACCACCAGAGCATCACACTTCCATCGGCTTAGCCAGACTGGACCGGGCCCAGCCTACTACCCCGCACCAGACCAGAGAGGAAGCCCCCCGGCCCAGACCTGCCCCCCCTCCACTCCACAGGGCCCAACAGCAGGACCAGCACAGCTACGGGGAGGTCCTCAGAGGACAGGAGAACCCTGTAGGATTTAGTGAGATTAAACAGCTCCTCCAATACGTCTGCACTAAACTTCACTAAACGCACACACGCACACACGCACACACACACACGCACACACGCACACACACACACACATACACACACACACACACACACACACACACACCTATTGTACTAAAAGTTTACTTGTTCAATGAATAGGAATATATACAGTGGGGAGAACAAGTATTTGATACACTGCCAATTTTGCAGGTTTTCCTACTTACAAAGCATGTAGAGGTCTGTCATTTTTATCATAGGTACACTTCAACTGTGAGAGACGGAATCTAAAACAAAAATCCAGAAAATCACTTTGTATGATTTTTAAGTAATTAATTTGCATTTTATTGTATGACATAAGTATTTGATACATCAGAAAAGCAGAACTTAATATTTGGTACAGAAACCTTTGTTTGCAATTACAGAGACCATACGTTTCCTGTAGGTCTTGACCAGGTTTGCACACACTGCAGCAGGGATTTTGGCCCACTCCTCCATACAGACCTTCTCCAGATCCTTCAGGTTTCGGGGCTGTCGCTGGGCAATACGGACTTTCAGCTCCCTCCAAAGATTTTCTATTGGGTTCAGGTCTGAGACTAGCTAAGCCACTCCAGGACCTTGAGATGCTTCTTACGGAGCCACTCCTTAGTTGCCCTGGCTGTGTGTTTCGGGTCGTTGTCATGCTGGAAGACCCAGCCACGACCCATCTTCAATGCTCTTACTGAGGGAAGGAGGTTGTTGGCCAAGATCTCAAGATACATGGCCCCATCCATCCTCCCCTCAATACGGTGCAGTCGTCCTGTCCACTTTGCAGAAAAACATCCCCAAAGAATGATTTTTCCACCTCCATGCTTCACGGTTGGGATGGTGTTCTTGGGGTTGTACTCATCCTTCTTCTTCCTCCAAACACGGCGAGTGGAGTTTAGGCCAAAAAGCTCTATTTTTGTCTCATCAGACCACATGACCTTCTCCCATTCCTCCTCTGGATCATCCAGATGGTCATTGGCAAACTTCAGACGGGCCTGGACATGCGCTGGCTTGAGCAGGGGGACCTTGCGTGCGCTGCAGGATTTTAATCCATGACGGCGTAGTGTGTTACTAATGGTTTTCTTTGAGACTGTGGTCCCAGCTCTCTTCAGGTCATTGACCAGGTCCTGCCGTGTAGTTCTGGGCTGATCCCTCATCTTCCTCATGATCATTGATGCCCCATGAGGTGAGATCTTGCATGGAGCCCCAGACCGAGGGTGATTGACCGTCATCTTGAACTTCTTCCATTTTCTAATAATTGCGCCAACAGTTGTTGCCTTCTCACCAAGCTGCTTGCCTATTGTCCTGTAGCCCATCCCAGCCTGTCCTTACACAGCTCTCTGGTCTTGGCCATTGTGGAGAGGTTGGAGTCTGTTTGATTGAGAGTGTGGACAGGTGTCTTTTATACAGGTAACGAGTTCAAACAGGTGCAGTTAATACAGGTAAGGAGTGGAGAACAGGAGGGCTTCTTAAAGAAAAACTAACAGGTCTGTGAGAGCCGGAATTCTTACTGGTTGGTAGGTGATCAAATACTTATGTCATGCAATAAAATGCACATTAATTACTTAAAAATCATACAAAGTGATTTTCTGGATTTTTGTTTTAGATTACATCTCTCACAGTTGAAGTGTACCTATGATAAAAATGACAGACCTCTACATGCTTAGTAAGTAGGAAAACCTGCAAAATCGGCAGTGTATCAAATACTTGTTCTCCCCACTGTATATATATAACAGAACAAATGTTTGCTGTTATCCTGTTTATCTCACTCTTAACAACTTAGTAGTTAGTAGTTACTGTATTTTTGACTGTGCTGTTCTTTCTTTTTACGACATGAAATCGCTATCAGTTACCATGTGGAACACTCAGGGCCTAAACTCATCAACCTTTGGACTGAAGAGTTTAGCACTGGAGTTTAAAAAAATCTTAAAGATGTTGACGTCATCATTCTGCAGGAGACATGGTGTAAGGCAGACATTGTTACTCACTGTCCCACAGGCTACAGAGAGGTAATTGTGCCGTCACAGAAACACAGCTCTGTCAACAGAAGCAGAGACTCTGGAGGATTGATCATTTTGTACAAATCCGAACTACAAAATCTAATTGATCCCCTCAAAATTGGTAAATATCACATTTGGTTAAAACTGAAAAAAGAAACTTGTACTGACAGAAAAAGATGTGTTCCTTTGCACAATATATATCCCCCCCTAAGAATCCCCATATTTCTCAGAGGAGATATTCCCCAGCCTTGAGGAAGAGACATGCCATTTCCAGGGAAATGTGCTCATCTGTGGGGACATAAATGCGCACACAGGAACACTACCTGATCTAACGACCACACGAGGGGACAGCTTTATTACAGGCCATACTGTTTCTAACTGTCTTAATCTTCCCCAAAGAAACAACAGTGACAGCACCATAAACAAAAACGGAAGGGATCTGTTGCAGCTCTGTCGAAGCATGGGTTTGTACTTTGTCAATGGTAGGTTACGGGGGGACTCTTTGGGGAGATTCACCTATTGCTCACCTCTTGGCCACAGCACAGTAGACTATATGATTACAGATATTGACCCTTTCTCTCTCAGCTCATTCACCGTCAAGCCACTAACACCTCTGTCGGATCACAGCCAAATTACGTTGTTCCTCAAAAGAACAGACACGGAAACAACCACACATTCACAGCCCAGTAAGCTGTACAACATCAGAAATTCAAACAGATGGGCCCAAAAAAGCACAGAAGAATACCAGAAAGTAACCAGTAACCAAAATATCCAAACACTCTTAGATAACTTTCTGGATACCACATTCACTCACAGTATAGAAGGCATCAATCTAGCAGTAAAAAACATAAACTATATATTCAGGCAAATGGCAAAAGAAGCACAACTGAAATTTATAAAAAACTAAACAAGAAATACCACAGATGACTACTGGTTTGATGCAGATTGTAAAATGATAAGGAAAAAACTTAGAACACTATCAAACCAAAAGCACAGAGACCCAAATAATGGTGAATTACGCCTTCATTACTGTGAGACTTTAAAACTCTATAAACATACACTCAGAACCAAAAAAGCACAGTACAACAGCAAGCAGCTCACACTAATTGAGGAGTCCATAAACACAAACAACTTCTGGCAAAATTGGAAAGAACTAAAAAAATCTAAACAAGAGGAATTAGCGATACAAAATGGTGGCATATGGACAACCCACTTTAAAACACTCTACAACACCGTTCAAATTGACACAAACGCAGAACAATGCCAAATTCATGAGAAGTTGAATGGATTAGAAAAAGCTATAAAGGACAATCAAAATCCATTGGACTCCCCAATTACTGACCATGAGTTCTATAAGAAACTTCAGGCCCTCAAATTTAAAAAAAACATGCAGACCTGATGGCATCCTAAATGAGATGCTCAAATTCACTAGTGCAAAATGTCAATTGGCTATATTAAAACTGTTTAATTTTATCCTGAGTGTAGGTTATTTCCCTGACATCTGGAATCAAGGACTCATAACCCTAATCTTTAAGAATGGAGACAAATTTGACCCTGACAATTACAGAGGCATTTGTGTGAACAGTATTATAAATGTAAGAGTTCTAAACTTCCTTAATAAGCGCAATGTCTTGAGTAAAAGCCAAATTGGATTCATACCAAAACATTGCATGACCGATCATATTTACACCCTATACACCTTGATAGATAAACACCAAAATAATTCCAAAATGTACGCTTGCTTTATCGACTTACAAAAAGCATTTGATTTTATTTGGCATACAGGACTGTTCTACAAAGTTATTGAAAGTGGTGTAGGGGGTAAAACATATGACATAATTAAATCAATGTATACTGGCAATACGTGCAGCATCAAAATTGGCAAGAAAATAACATATTTCTTTAACGAGGGGCGGGGCCTTTGCCAGGGTTGTAATCTGAGCCCTGCACTCTTCATTATTTACATCAACGAATTGGCCTCTATTCTAGAAAAATCCCCAGCCCCTGGTCTTAGTCTCCACAAATCAGAGGTTAAATGCCTGCTCTTCGCAGATGACCTATGCCTGCTGTCACCCACAGCACATTGCCTACAGCAGAGCCTGGACCTGCTAGAGCAGTACTGCCAGACCTGGGCCCTTAAACCCCAAAAAGACTAAAATAATGATTTTCCAGAGAAGATCCAGATCTCAAGGAATTAGACCAAAGATATATATAGATACTTATATATAGATACAAATACTTATTTCCCTCAATAAAATGCAAATCAATTTATAACATGTTTGACATGCGTTTTTCTGGATTTTTTTGTTGTTATTCTGTCTCTCACTGTTGAAATAAACCTACCATTAAAATTATAGACTGATCATTTCTTTGGCAGTGGGCAAACGTACAAAATCATCAGGGGATCAAATATTGTTTTCCCTCACTGTATATACAGTGTACTACTAGCTACCTAGCAATTTTATGAAGTTGGCTTTAGCTAGCCCAGATAGGTTCCCAACCACCCATCCTCATAACTAGCTACCAATAAGCCATTTCAGGCTATCAAGTTAGAGTAGCTAGCTTGTCTAACTATCTTAGCTGGCATGCCTGCTGGCAAGGTTGGTAGAGTTTAGAAAAACAAGCAATAACTAAATGTACTGAATAAGACTCACATTCCTTTCAATCTTTTACTCAGATTTTTGCAGAGAAGCATATTTAATTTCTTTAAGAAATAACCACCGGTCAGGAGAGGTATGCTTAGATATGAAGAAAATAAAACATATTTTAAAAATAGAATGAAGCATAACGATTATATCTCTAGATTGCAAGTAAAAGCTGTTTCAGGTGTTTGGATGGGGGGCCAAGCTTCAGGATGGGAGGCTAAGCTATGTGCCCCCTCAGATTTCTGCGGTGCATGATGCCCCTGTATGTGTGTGCAGTATGTGTGTGTGTGTGTGTGTGTTTGTGCGTGTGTGTGTGCTCCCATGCATGCGTATGTTTGTATTGGTGCTTTTTACGTTGTTGTGAAGCTATTGACTCCATATTGCTGATATGATGGTGTGTGTATGTGCTTGTGTGTGTTGCTGTGTGTGTGGAGGTGTTTAGCTGTGTTGCTCCGGGAGGAGAGAGGGGGTTGTCTGTGTTTGGACTGAGGGTTGTGTCTGCCTGACAGACCGTAATTGGTTTCCCTTTCCACGCCTCCCTTTCCTCAGAGCAATGTCAAAAAAGCAATTTTAGGTGCCAGTCATTTTAAATTACAGGTCACTTAAGATACAAACGCTTGGCGCTGCATCACCCCTCCTCTGACCTGAGATGGTACGGCCTTATAATCTGTGTTCCTATCTACCTCTCTGTCATCACTGAGTGGAAGCTTTCATTCCCAACCGTATGGAAACCGACCTACACAAAAGAAGGAGGAAGGACTAAGGAGTGGGAGATTTTATGCTCTGTCAATGGTTGGAGAGTGCAGACTATAGAGTTAGAGGAATGGTTCAATAACGACTGGAGATTCTGTTGGTGGGTCTGGCTTGAGATGTTTGAATCTTTGAGGGGTGGATCAACTAAGCACATAGGTGGATTTGTGTGGAGGAAAAGTGCAATCACAATCACTTAGATATATGCACCTCACACACACACACACACACACACACACACACACACACACACACACACACACACACTCAGCCCCACATTATCTTGTGCATATATGCCTGTTTGCTGATGGGAAGAAACACATAATTTAACCAGACTGGTCAACTGAGAACTAATTTATATTTTGTAGTTACTGCCTGAGGACTCTGGGGCTCACAGAGTTTATATTGGCAATCAGGAGCTGCACTAGGCTCTCTGTGCAGCCACTCCTAAAGAGCTTAGTTTGGATTTGGTCAAGAGGCTGTGTCGCTGACTTTAATACTCTTAGATTATGTCCCAAATGGCATCCTATTCCCTTCATAGTGCACTACTTTTGCCCAGGGCCCAAAGTGCTTTGGTCAAAAGCATTGCACTATATAGGGAATAAGATGTCATTTGGCACGCATCCTTACTTCCCTGCTCTAAGTGTTGGGGAGACTTTTACCATTGTACTCAATCAGCCCTGTGTGTACCCACGCTCACTTGGAGAGAAAGGGGCCTCCGTTTGCACTGTGTTCATATGGTTTTGTGGGTCTCTAGTTAGTGGTGTATGTATACAATATCTATCTGTCTGTACATTGTCTTATGTCAGATAGCGCAACTTTGTCTGCACTGTCAGTCGTGGGACTAGCGTCATGTACGATATCTGGTTGTATGGACTCATGTCCCACCTAACTTTGAGTTTCCCCACAGCTCCCATTACTCAAGCAAGACTATGTTATGCTACATTACCCTATGCTATATGGCCTTTACTCTACTCAAAAACACCAGCACAGCCTCCTATAATCTTTGTCAAACCCACCAGGCCACATTCTGAGACGCCATCTCCTTTCCACATCTTAACAAACTCATTTCCCCCTCAATCGTCTTTGGGACTGTGTGTCTAAAGTTAATAGTCTTTGGCGAGCTCTTGGCAAAGTAACTGCACCTGCGCTTGTCAGGGGATTGTTTGGCATGGAGATTGAGTTGACTGAGTGAATGATGAGAAGGTCAAGGAAAAAAGAGGGAGGCAGTGAAGGAAGAAGTGGGGAAGGAGGGATGGAGGGAGGGAGAGATGGCAATCCTCTCTCTCTCTCTCTCTCTCTCTCTCTCTCTCTCTCTCTCTCTCTCTCTCTCTCTCTCTCTCTCTCTCTCTCTCTCTCTCTCTCTCTCTCTCTCTCTCTCTCTCTCTCTCTCTCTCTCTCTCTACGGCGAGAGTAGGCCGCAGCGCCGAGCCTGCAGTATTAACTCTCTGGCAGAGCGCAGCCCCTGTCACTGCAGCGACGCCTGTCACGCTAACACCCCCCAGTGCTATCATTGGAATACTTATGGGCCTGTCACTCAACTGGGGAGAGAGGGAACGAGGGAAGGAGGTAAGGAGAGAGGGAAGACATCAAGGGGAAAGAGTGTGCAGACAGAGATAAGGAAAGGGGGAAGGTGGGAAGAGATTGAGGGAGGGGCAGAGTTGGGATGGAAAGTGAGGAGAAGATATGAAAGGAAGAGGAAGGGAGAGATAAAGAAGGAAGGAGGGAGGAGGAGGAGGAGGAATATGAAAAAGGAAGAGAGAGGGAGAGAGCGACGAGAACGTTTGAGTGACACCAACCGATAGGGTCAGAGAGATGGGACAGATGAAAGCTCACAGGTTAATATGAGAAGCTGACTGGTCCCCAAACACCTCTATCTCTCTCTCTCTCTCTCTCACCCTCCCCCTCTCTTTCTCTCTCTCTCTCGTGCTCTCCTTCTTTCACTCCCTCTATTCTTCCCCCCCTTTCTAGACATATAAGTTGAAGTTTGTTATGCTCTGAGCGTGCATGGCAACAAAGAAAGGGTCATTTGGGCATTATAGAGAGACATTGATCCACTGACCAGAATGTAGATTTTTAAGAGCGTGATGGTGAAATTACAGGCCTTGGTTAAACAGCATGGTATGATTTTGAAAAGTTTTTATTTTTTAAGCATTGATAGCACCAGCCGTTGTTCCATCTGTGTGGAAATTAATAAAAGGAACATGTGCGTAGATACACACATAAGTACCCAGGGACACACACACAAACGCCCACATGCACGCACACACACACCTCACAAACACATGTCCAGGTTCCCTTCCCCACACAGCCAGGTTGCCATGATGAGGTCACCATCGGGGCATCATTGAATCACAGTGTATGAGTCCCAAATGACACCCTATATCCTGTATAGAGCACTACTTTTGAACAGGGCCCATAGAGCTTTCGTCAAATGTAGTGCACTATATAGGGCATAGGGTGTCATTTGGGACGCGGCTGGTGGCTAACAGCATGCTTGACAGAGCAGGGTGAAGTCACACACTGGTATGGCCCTCCAAACAGACTGCACAGCCACTCAACTGGAACTACATTACAAAAGCCTCTCCAGCCATGATCCATCAGCCCGACCAGGCCACAGTACTATGGAGAAGGGAGAGATGGTGTGAGAGAGAGAGAGAGAGAGAGAGAGAGAGAGAGAGAGAGAGAGAGAGAGAGAGAGAGAGAGAGAGAGAGAGAGAGAGAGAGAGAGAGAGAGAGAGAGAACAAACATAGCAGAACAGCTCTGAACTTCACTTTCAAGCTCTGTGTGTGTATTCGTGTATGTGTGTGTCCGTCTGTGTGTGTGTGTGTGTGTGTGTGTGTGTGTGTGTGTGTGTGTGTGTGTGTGTGTGTGTGTGCGTGCGTGCGTGCGCGTGTACAATTTTAAAAGGAAGATGTATTGATTGTGTAGGTCTTCACACCCCAGAGTTTATACTTGGTAGAGTAAAGAGCAGAGTATTACTTTATTAATCCCAATTTGGGAAATTGTTTTATCACAGCATGCATCATCAATAACTTCCAAGTTGTTGGTCCTCTGTAGCTCAATTGGTAGAGCATGGCGCTTGTAATGCCAGGGTAGTGGGTTCAATCCCCGGGACCACCCATACGTAAAAATGTATGCGCACATGACTGTAAGTCGCTTTGGATAAAAGCGTCTGCTAAATGGCATATTATTATTATTATTACAAGGACAGGACATGTAACAACGACAGACACATAATTGCAGTTGAAGTCGGAAGTTTACATACACATTAAAACTCCATTTTTCACAATTTCTGACATTTAATCCTAGTATAAATTCCCTGTTTTAGGTCTTTATTTTAAGAATGTGAAATGTCAGAAAAATACATTTTAGTCATTTAGCAGACACTCTTATCCAGAGCGACTTACAGGAGCAATTGGGGTTAAGTGCCTTGTTTAAGGGTACATCAACAGATTTTCACCTAGTTGGTTCGGGGATTAGAACCAGCGACCTTTCGGTTACTGGCACAACGCTCTTACCCATTAAGCTACCTGCCGCCCCAAAATAGTAGAGAGAATTATTTATTTAAGCTTTTATTTCTTTCATCACATTCCCAATGGGTCAGAAGTTTGCATACACTCAATTAGTATTTGGTAGCATTGCCTTTAAATTTTGAACTTGGGTCAAACTTTTCGGGTAGCCTTCCACAAGCTTCCCACAATAAGTTGGGTGAATTTTGGCCCATTCCTCCTGACAAAGCTGGTGTAACTGAGTCAGGTTTGTTGGCTTCCTTGCTCGCACACGCTTTTTCAGTTCTGCCCAAAAATGTTCTATAGGTTTGAGGTCAGGGCTTTGTGATGGCCACTCAAATACCTTGACTTTGTTGTCCTTAAGCCATTTTGCCACAACTTTGGAAGTATGCTTAGGGTCATTGTCCATTTGGAAGACCCATTTGCGACCAAGCTTTAACTTCCTGACTGATGTCTTGAGATGTTGCTTCAATATATCCACATCATTTTCCTTCCTCAGGATGCCATCTATTTTGTGAAGTGCAACAGTCCCTCCAGCAGCAAAGCACCCCCACAGCATGATGCTGCCACCCTCGTGCTTCACGGTTGGGATGGTGTTCTTCGGCTTGCAAGACCCCCCCTTTTCCTCCAAACATAACGATGGTCATTATGGCCAAACAGTTCTATTTTTGTTTCATCAGACCAGAGGACATTTCTCCCAAAAGTACAATCTTTGTCCCCATGTGCAGTTGCAAAACGTAGTCTGGCATTTTTATGGTGGTTTTGGAGCAGTGGCTTCTTCCTTGCTGAACGGCCTTTCAGGTTATGTCGATATAGGACTCGTTTTACTGTGGATATAGATACCTTTGTACCTGTTTCCTCCAGCATCTTCACAAGGTCCTTTGCTGTTGTTCTGGGATTGATTTGCACTTTTCGCACCAAAGTACGTTCATCTCCAGGAGACAGAATGCGTCTCCTTCATGAGCGGTATGATGGCTGTGTGGTCCCATGGTGTTTATACTTGTGTGCTATGGTTTGTACAGATGAACGTGGTACCTTCAGGCATTTGGAAATTGCTCCCAATGATGAACCAGACTTGTGGAGGTCTACAATTATTTTCTGAGGTCTTGGCTGATTTCTTTTGATTTTCCCATGATGTCAAGCAAAGAGGCACTGAGTTTGAAGGTAGGCCTTGAAATACATCCACAGGTACATCTCCAATTGACTTAAATTATGTCAATTAGCCTATCAGAAGCATCTAAAGCCATGACATCATTTTCTGGAATTTTTCAAGCTGTTTAAAGGCACAGTCAGCTTAGTGTATGTAAACTTCTGACCCATTGGAATTGTGATACAGTGAATTATAAGTGAAATTATAGGTCTGTAAACAATTGTTGGAAAGATTACTTGTGTCATGCACAAAGTAGATGTCCTAAACGACTTGCCAAAACTGTAGTTTGTTAACAAGAAATTTGTGGAGTGGTTGAAAAACTAGTTTTAATGACTCTAACCTAAGTTAATGTAAACTTCCGACTTCAACTGTACGTCCAGCATTATCATTATATTTGCTGAAGACACAACGGTGGTAGGCCTGATCACCGATGACGATGAGACAGCCTATAGGGAGGACGTCAGTGACCTGGCAGTGTTGTGCTAGGACAACAACCTCTCCCTCAACTTCAGCAAGACAAAGGAGCTGATCGTAGACTACGGGAAACTGAGGGCCGAGCACGCCCCCATCCACATCGACAGGGCTGTAGTGGAGCGGGTCGAGAGCTTCAAGTTCCTCGGTGTCCACATCACTAAGGAATTATCATGGTCCACACACACCAACACAGTTGTGAAGAAGGCACGACAACTCATCTTCCCCTTCAGGAGGCTGAAAAGATTTGGCATGGGCCCTCAGTTCCTCAAAAAGTTATACAGCTGCACCATTGAGCGCATCTCTACTGGCTGCATCACCGCTTGGTATGGCAAGACTTGGCATCTGACCGCAAGTTCTACAGAGGGTAGTGCGCACAGCCCAGTACATCACTGAGGCTGAGCTCACTTCCATCCAGGACCTCTATACCAAGCGGTGTCGAAGGAAGGGCCTAAACATTTTCAAAGACTCCAGCCACCGAAGTCATAGACTGTTCTCTCTGCTAACGCACGGCAAGCGGTACCGATGCACCAAGTCTGGAACCAACAGGACCCTGAACAGCTTTTACCAAGCCATAGAACTGCTAAATAGTTAGTTAAATAGTTAACCAATAGATACCCGGACTATCTGCATTGACCCTTTTTGCACTAACTCTTTTGACTCATCACATACGCTGCTGCTAATGTTTATTGTCTATCCTGTTGCACAGTCACTTTATCCCTACCTATATGTACATATCTACCTCAATTACCTCGTAACTCTGCACATTGACTCGGGACTGGTACCCTGTGTATGTAGCCAAGTTACCGTTATTCATTGTGTATTTATTCCTATTCTTTTTATTTTCAATTTTTTATTTGTTTCCCTGTGATGAGCATCGTCTCCTCTCATGAAACAGCTTATTATAGCAGAGTCATCAGAGAATATCTGTAAGTCCCTCAGTTCATTATTGTGTGTGAGTAATTTGTGTAAACGATAAACAGGACAGGTGACAGGACCATCCCCTGCGGCGCCCCCGTGTTTGTACATATCCGATCTGATACTGCCTGGTTCAGTCTTACGAACTGTAATCTATTGGTCAGGTAGTTCACAATCCATTTGATTGTGTGTGGGTTTACATGAATGTCCTTTAGCTTTTGGGCCAACAGGTGGGGTTGTATGGTATTGAATGCACTGGAGAAGTAAAATAACATTGTTCTCACCACACAGCCGGGCTTCTCCAGGTGCTCATATAGACTGAGTGTACAAAACATTTTGCAGTCAGAACAGCCTCATCTTGTCATGTTATGGACTACAAGGTGTCGAAAGTATTCCACAAGGATGCTGGCCCATGTTGACTCCAATGCTTCCCACAGTTGTGTCAAGTTGGCTGGATGTCCTTTGGGTGGTGGACCGTTCTTGATACACATGGGAAACTGTTGAGCGTGAAAAACCCAGCAGCGTTGCAGTTCTTGGCACATTCAAACCGGTGCACCTGGCACCTACTACCATACCCCGTTCAAAGGCTCATACATATTTTGTCTTGCTCATTCACCCCCCACAAAAACAATCCATGTCTCAACTGTCTAAAGGCTTAAAAACACTTATTTAACCTGTCTCCTCCCCTTCATATACACTGTTTCAATTGGATTTAACAAGTGACATCAATAAGGAATTATAGCTTTCACCTGGATTCACCTGGTCAGTCTATGTCATGGAAAGAGCAGGTGTTCCTAATGTTTTGTACAGAGCGGAGATAGAGCGGAGTATCTTCGACACCAGTTTTTGGGCATTAGGCAAATTGCAAAGGATCCAGGTAGGCTGCCACCTCAACTCTTAATGAGGGTATTAAAACCCACTCAAAGGTTTTCATGACTTATGAGGTCAAAGCCACTGGTCTAAATTGAATGAGCTCGCTACGACAGGGGTAGCGCCTCGGCGGCCATGACAGTAGTTTGATGGGAAGACCTTTGGCAGCAATTACAGCTGTGAATCATTTTGAATCTGGCATCTGAGAATCTGTTCAGTGGTTATTTAAATTCTTAAAGGCCCAGTGCAGTCAAAATTATGTTGTTCCTGTGTTTTATATCATATTGTACAACAGCTGATGAAACAAACACTGTAAAAGTGATTTTTTAAAATCAATATTATTTCTTGATAGTTGCTTGTTGAAAGTACAATCTACACAAGATCTTCTAATCAGCAGGTTTGCATGGGCGGGTTTAAATGCGGTAAATTGGTTAAATAGACCAATAAAAATGAGAGTTCCAAACCTCTATGCTAGTTTTTAGTTTTCCCCTCCCCACTCAGACCACTCCAAGACAGTCCTAGCAAGATTCTTGCTTGAGAAATATTTTTTTGCTAAAAAGCTACTTTTGCCATTTTAATGGAAATCTATTACAGTAAGATACTTAATTGTTACGCAGAAATGATTTGATATTGATATAATAACGGCTGCATTGAATACAACGTATTAATGCCTCATGAGCTTAGCACACGTTTCTTACCCTATTGCCAAATAATAAGGTTGTATTACTCCATTGTTTACATGTAAAGAAACAATCTACAGCTTCCAAATGTGTTTAAAACTATCATGTGGATTTCATGGACTGTCAGTAATTGTAGCTTTAAAGAATACAATCAGGGAAGGATTTCCAAACTAAACCATGCTGTTTTTTGTTCTGATGTTTTATGTATTTTATTGCATTCACAGCTGCTTCACCAGAATGTGTAAACACACTACCTGCATAGTGGTGATTTGATTTGCACTTGATTTCTTGTTCTTTAACTTGTTTTAAGGGAATCCAATACTACAGTCAAATGGCACCCTATTCCCTTTATAGGGCAATACATAGGGAATATGGTGCCATTTTGGATTCAGCCTAGGGTTTTTAAATGGTGTACTGTAGACAGAGGACCATCCATTGAATATCCAGTGGGGTGTTATGTTTAAATGCATTCCTCGGCCTATCATGTGTCCCTGTGTGTGTCACTGTTACCCAAAGACTGCTGGTGCCTTTCCCCTCTCCTCTCGCAACAATCTACATACACATATACGAACATTCAATAATGACACTTTCTCCCCTGTCCTCAGGCTATAGACGGTGACTTTGGCACGTTTGGGACCGTACGGTATTACTTCAGTGATGAGCCTGACCAGTAAGACACCGAACTACACTGACTAAGACACCATATCAATGAACTGCCCCATCTTTTCTCAAAGTGCATGATTGAAAAGTATTCTAATGAAATAAGTCTCATCTGTTGAATGATGTTTCTTATTGTCATGTCACATGCCCCTCACCCAGGTTTTTGTTGGACGCTGAGACGGGCTGGGTGCGTCTGAGGGGAAATCTGGACTACGAGCTGATGCGTCGGTTCACCCTGACCGTGCTGGCCCGGGATGGGGGTGGGGAAGAGACCACGGGCAGGCTGAGGGTCAACGTGCTGGATGTCAACGACAACACACCCCTCTTCCAGAAGGAGGCCTACATGGGTTCGCTGAGAGAGAACGAACAGGCCACACAGCAGGTGGCCCGAGTCAGGGTAAGTGAGAACACACACACATACAAACACAAATAGATAGACAGACACAAATACGCACACACACCAGGGCAGGAGGACAATGCGTGTGTGTGGACCATTTTAAGTCCTTAGTGACTTGCTCTCAACCCGCTCCACTGCTGCCCCGTCGATGTGGATGAGGGCGTGCTCACCCCCCCCCCATTTCCTATAGTCCACGATCAGCTCCTTGGTCTTACTGACATTGAGGGAGAGGTTGTTGTCTTGGCACCACACTTCCAGGTCACTGGGTAGCCATTTGATTAGCTGTTCAGGAGTCTTATGGCTTGGGGGTAGAAGCTGTTTAGAAGCCTCTTGGATGTAGACTTGGTGCTCCGGTACCACTTGCCGTGCGGTAGCAGAGAGAACACTCTATGGCTAGGGTGGCTGGAGTCTTTGACAATTTCTAGGGCCTTCCTCTGACACCGCCTATGGACAGAATATTGTAGTCTAGGCCTATATAAATTTGTTCATATGGGCAGAATATTGTATATACATTTGTTCATGTGGTTATATAAAGGCTGAAGGCTAAAAACAGACTATACTATATCTAGGCCTATATCTAGTTCCTACAATGTATTTTTTTGTTTTTACACCATCCATTAACACCAACCATTCACTATAAAACATGTATTTATTAACAAATAAGCTTAGCAAAATACTAAAATGATGGGGCTAAAATAAGTAAGCCTCAAACATTTATTTCAAATAACCAAAAAATACCCCAAAATAAGAGTAAGCGACATTACAATGCAGTGCCATAAAAACAAGTTCACAAACAAATTATCCAAGAATATGTTTTGTGTTCTGGTCTCAAGGATTTTGGAGTAATGGAAAGGGTTGCAATTGATAATTGTCACGACGAAGTGTCCAAGTAGGCGGTGCTCCTTTTTCTCAGATGGATTTTGGAGTATTCACAACTCCAACTTGAAAGTGTAGGCAACGCTCTTCAGGTCAGACTCCAGCCATTAAGTTGTGTACTTCTCAACCAGTGACTTCAGATCCTTCTGTTAATTGTGATAGCAGGGTCTTTGCCATGGTGGTGGAATGCTAGCAAGTCACTGCTCCATTCTCATTTCACCTCTTAGCTGTTGTCGTTGCAGTGCCTCGATTAACTTCCAAATGGTGGGGTGGGTAGCGCCAAGATTAGCCGAAAATGTTCGATGCCAGCCCTCCACTCCGTTGTTGGTCTACGCCAAGTCTTGCAGGACAGCATCTTAGCAGTTCCATTATAAAAATAAAATAAAAAAAGAGATATTAGCAACCATGTTATAGGTCATGGGCATGCTGTCATCAATAATAACAACAAGAATAATAAAGCCATTATTATTTTAAACAAGTCATACCTATGGGAAACATTGGCTTTTTTCGAATGCGTCCGACCTATTCCCTAACCGAATCCGAGCATTGTCCGGGATATGGTTGTGTTCTCCAGATAAATTGGAGATAACCTCATCAGTGAGGGTTATGTGGCATCGGCATTCGAAAGCATCATATTTGGTGCACTTCCAGAAGGACTTATTTGCGGTCTGTCGTTCCAGTCTGTAGGTGTAGCCTTCATGTGGCAGGATATTTTTTACATGCACAGAGTGGATCAATTAGGGTTATATTGCTTGTTCTGATCTCCTCTAAGAATAATGAAAGCAGTGCAACATCTTTTTAAGCAGAGTATTTGGATTGTTAGCATATGAACGACTTGCAATTTGATTGCTGGACTATCGAAGCCATCCATCCAACCCATTTATTCAGATCCGAAAGTTCAAAGATCAATCAATTGGGCCTAGTTATTGTTCATTAACATCATACTTTAGTTTGTGTGCTTATTATTATTATTTTACATTTAAGTATGACCTCCTAAACTAGAATTGTCTTTTGGGCTTCATGGGAAACACTTTTCGTTCCTTGTATTAATGGCATTGTTGTTTGCCTATCAATATAATAAGCATTTATCTGTGAAATTAGATATTGAACTTGAACTCTGTTTCAACAATCATCAGCTGATTCAGAAAATATTGTTTCTCAGAATGACAGTAAAGTGAACAGCTGTTGTGATAGCCCGAATGTTTTTCGAGAATGTTTAGATGTCTCATACTTCACGAAAAGGATAGTCCAAACTATACAGGCCTATGTTTAAAACATGTTCAAAAGCTAAAAAGCTTTATTTCCTTGTAATTAATGTTATTCAATGTCTTCACCTGTGTCCTCGCCAGGTAGGGTAGGGCAGCACTTTATAGTCTTGTGAATCTCCCATGCATATTTTTCTATTGGAAATGGGAACAATGGGAGCTATGACAGGTGAAAACATTCCTTCTTCCTTTCTCTGGGCTGTTGGTATGCATATTGTTTTATTGAAAATGGGAGAGATGGAAAAATACTGATTTCAAAATAAAATGGATTACATTCTCATTCATATTCTCAAGACATGAGGTGATATAGGCCAAATTGATTTTGTGAAGTCCTATATTAAATTGACTTCTTAGACTGTTCAAATGTAGGTGAAAAGGCAGACATTTTATATAAACATTGGATTTCTGTGGTCCAAATTTCAAATTCATTTTCAGACCTTTTCCTACCCATGTGTCTCTCCTCACTCAGAAAGCCTGCTCACTGAAGTCAATACCAAAGCTGATAATTGTGACTTGATTGAATTGAATAATAATAATGATGATGACAGTGAGAGCCCAGTATAGCCTAACCCTTTAATCATAGGCTATTGTTACTTTGTGTTTCTAAAATCACAATGTTTCCATTTCATAGTCATGTGACAAAGAGTCTGTTTTAACTGAAAGATCCAAATGTCGGCCTTTTACCAGATCCCTTTTTTCTGTAGGATTTTTCTCTTTTCAGAACTGATAAAAATTATGTATGCTATAGCCTATAGATAATATTCTGCCCATATTAACACATTTATTTTAGGCCATATAAAGAAGAGCTATGCATGATTGAATGAAAAGCAGCAAACAGACACAACAATGTTTTACATTCTCTAATAAAAGACTCATAAACAGAAACATGCAAGAGGCTATACAGCTGGCTACACATGTGTCCCGCCAAATAGGCCTATAAGGAAATCTGAGGTATCTCGACGAAACTGATTGCACAAGGGGGTCTGTGCGCTGCGCAGTACCTTCCCAAAAAAGTTTTGCTTGACAAAAAGACACATAAGCAGAGATTACAGACTGGGCCAAGGACAGGTTGAAAATGACCGTGAATATGCCTGCCAGCTGTTCTGCGCATGCTCTGAGAACGCGCCCTGGAAAGAGAGAGAGAGCGAGAGAGAGAGAGAGAGAGAGAGAGAGAGAGAGAGAGAGAGAGAGAGAGAGAGAGAGAGAGAGAGAGAGAGAGAGAGAGAGAGACAGAGAGACAGAGAGACAGAGAGAGACAGAGACAGAGAGCGAGAGAGGAAGGGGTACTGTGAAGCCAAAAGAGAAAGGAAAGGAGGGAGAGAAATTATGGGGAAGGGGGTACTGTGAGACAAAGCACACAGAAGCTTTTTGTCCCTGTGAGTGGGGCTATTTCAGCCTCAAGCACATCATCCCTGTCTCTTTCTCTCTTCAACAGTGCTTTGTCT
This sequence comes from Coregonus clupeaformis, assembly GCF_020615455.1. Lineage (NCBI taxonomy): Eukaryota > Metazoa > Chordata > Actinopteri > Salmoniformes > Salmonidae > Coregonus > Coregonus clupeaformis. Next base: position 1,500,864 of record NC_059228.1, on the reverse strand, counting down.
TTGCCTCCCACATCTCATGCATTCCAGAGTCTCTTTTTCCCGCTTCCGCCTCTCCTTTCATCTACCTCTCTTCTTCTACCCCTCTTCCTCCCTCTCTTTCGCCTCTCTTTGTTTATCTTTCTCTCTTCTCAGTCGGTCGGAGAGTGAATGCCTTATCATAAAGTATTTGAAGAGCGATAGAGTGAGAGAGATAGAGAGAGCGAGAGAGGAGTGCGAAGGTGATCATGTTAGAGAAAGAGATATAGAGAGAGGGTTAAATTGAGAAAGACAAGAGTAGTGTTTTCTCAGTGAGAGAAGTAACCACTAAAAACTCAACATAATCATATAATTTTTGCATACAGTGGGGCAAAAAAGTATTTAGTCAGCCACTATTTGTGCAAGTTCTCCCACTTAAAAAGATGAGAGAGGCCTGTAATTTTCATCATAGGTACACGTCAACTATGAAAGACAAATTGAGAAAAAAAAATCCAGAAAATCACATTGTAGGATTTTTTTATGAATTTATTTGCAAATTATGGTGGAAAATAAGTATTTGGTCACCTACAAACAAGCAAGATTTCTGGCTCTCACAGACCTGTAACTTCTTCTTTAAGAGGCTCCTCTGTCCTCCACTCGTTACCTGTATTAATGGCATCTGTTTGAACTTGTTATCAGTATAAAAGACACCTGTCCACAACCTCAAACAGTCACACTCCAAACTCCACTATGGCCAAGACCAAAGAGCTGACAAAGGACACCAGAAACAAAATTGTAGACCTGCACCAGGCTGGGAAGACTGAATCTGCAATAGGTAAGCAGCTTGGTTTGAAGAAATCAACTGTGGGAGCAATTATTAGGAAATGGAAGACATACAAGACCACTGATAATCTCCCTCGATCTGGGGCTCCACGCAAGATCTCACCCCGTAGGGTCAAAATGATCACAAGAACGGTGAGCAAAAATCCCAGAACCACACGGGGGGACCTAGTGAATGACCTGCAGAGAGCTGGGACCAAAGTAACAAAGCCTACCATCAGTAACACACTACGCCGCCAGGGACTCAAATCCTGCAGTGCAAGACGTGTCCGCCTGCTTAAGCCAGTAAATGTCCAGGCCTGTCTGAAGTTTGCCAGAGTGCATTTGGATGATCCAGAAGAGGATTGGGAGAATGTCATATGGTCAGATGAAACCAAAATATAACTTTTTGGTAAAAACTCAACTCGTCGTGTTTGGAGGACAAAGAATGCTGAGTTGTATCCAAAGAACACCATACCTACTGTGAAGCATGGGGGTGGAAACATCATGCTTTGGGGCTGTTTTTCTGCAAAGGGACCAGGACGACTGATCCGTGTAAAGGAACGAATGAATGGGGCCATGTATCGTGAGATTTTGAGTGAAAACCTCCTTCCATCAGCAAGGGCATTGAAGATGAAACGTGGCTGGGTCTTCAGCATGACAATGATCCCAAACACACCACCCGGGCAATGAAGGAGTGGCTTCGTGAAGCATTTCAAGGTCCTGGAGTGGCCTAGCCAGTCTCCTGATCTCAACCCCATAGAAAATCTTTGGAGGGAGTTGAAAGTCTGTGTTGCCCAGCGACAGCCCCAAAACATCACTGCTCTAGAGGAGATCTGCATGGAGGAATGGGCCAAAATACCAGCAACAGTGTGTGAAAACCTTGTGAAGACTTACAGAAAACGTTTGACCTGTGTCATTGCCAACAAAGGGTATATAACAAAGTATTGAGAAACTTTTGTTATTGACCAAATACTTATTTTCCACCATAATTTGCAAATAAATTCATAAAAAATCCTACAATGTGATTTTCTGGATTTTTTTTTCTCATTTTGTCTGTCATAGTTGACGTGTACCTATGATGAAAATTACAGGCCTCTCTCATCTTTTTAAGTGGGAGAACTTGCACAATTGGTGGCTGACTAAATACTTTTTTTCCCCACTGTATGTACCCAAGTCAGCATTTGACAATATGTCCAACCCATATTGATGCCCTAGGAAGCTCCAATGACTCTCACTGCCTCAGGATTAATGTTCTATCCATGCCAGCTGTAGTTCTGTTAATGTTGTGTGGATTAACCTAGAATTGGGCACACACACACACACTAGAATGGGACACACACATACACTTCTGGCTGTTCCCTATTTGCTGTGCTGCTCCGCTCGTGTTCATCCAATATTAACACTGGCACAGCTAATAATGGGCTTCGGTTCTAATCTGCCCAATTACACACTGACTGACTGACAGCCTGATGTCTTATCCACAGGTTCTAACACTGTAGCATCTGGGCATCTATACTCATACAAACTCTCTGTCTCATTCAAGTGAAATTATATTCTCTCTCTCTCTCTCTCTCTCTCTCTCTCTCTCTCTCTCTCTCTCTCTCTCTCTCTCTCTCTCTCTCTCTCCCCTCTCTCTCTCTCTCTCTCTCTCTCTCTCTCATGTAAATACAAATTGCTTTATTAGCATGATAAACATTGAGTAAATATCAATGTTACAACTGCACTTGAGTTATACACATTGTAATAACTTGTAATCTCTTTCTCTCTAAGGCTACAGATGAAGACTCTCCCCCTAACAACTTCCTGACCTACACCATCACATCAGCATCTGCGTTCCGTAGTTACTTCAGAATTATCATGGTGGAGGGCTACGCAGGTCAGCATACACACAAATAAACACAGTAACCTCAAAAGCTTTGAGTAAAGCTTTACATGATACAAAGGAACTTATTGTCTGAAGATAATGCACATTCACATTTTTGGTATTTGGCTATTGAGATTATTAGCAATTATTACACTAAGTTCTGTACATATTTTGTATGTAGGCCTAACTAGAATATAAAGTTGGTGTGTTATGTCATGCTCCTGCTGTAAACCCTGCTGGCTCTACAGTCCGTAGCGTCACACACGTCCTCAGCACTTCTCTCTCTCTCTCTCTCTCTCTCTCTCTCTCTCTCTCTCTCTCTCTCTCTCTCTCTCTCTCTCTCTCTCTCTCTCTCTCTCTCTCTCTTCTCTCTCTCTCTCTCTCTCTCTCTCTCTCTCTCTCTCTCTCTCTCTCTCTCTCTCTCTCTCTCTCTCTCTCTCTCTCTCTCTCTCTCTCTCTCTCTCTCTCTCTCTCTCTCCCTCCTCTCTCTCTCTCTCTCTCTCTCTCTCTCTCTCTCTCTCTCTCTCTCTCTCTCTCTCTTCTCTACTCCCCTCTCCTCTCCTCAGTGATCAGTGTGAACAGCCCTCTGGACTACGAGATGGTCCCTGAAGGAATGATCTACCTGACTGTGATGGCCAAAGACGGGGGGAAACCAGCCCTCAACAGCAGTGTCTCTGTCACCGTGGAGCTGTTTGTCAGTACATCACCCCCCTTTATGCTTTCTAATAGTTTCATCCAAAAATCATGGGTTAAAAATGGAAAATCTTTTGATATAAATAGTTTCTCAATTTTAACATACACTGTACATCCCTATATAGAGAAACATTATAGAAACACATATAGAAACAGTATATAACCCCTACATAAACAGTTAATGAACCCTAGCTGCATAGACAAACACTAGAATGTTAATTTCTGTCACTATTTCTGGCGTGTCCCCTGCTGTGGCAGCTGCTATAGAATATTAACACTTTGACAAATGGCACTCAGGCCACTATCTGTGCCTTGTGCTGCGCTACTAAAGTCCTGTGTGCGATGCTGACACAGTGATAACCCCCTGTGGTGCGTGTGTGTGTGTGTGCGTGCGTCATAGAACTGGTGTGAGACTCCCTGCCTTCCACAGAGAGAGAGAGAGAGAGAGAGAGAGAGAGAGAGAGAGAGAGAGAGAGAGAGAGAGAGAGAGAGAGAGAGAGAGAGAGAGAGAGAGAGAGAGAGAGAGAGAGAGAGAGAGAGAGAGAGAGAGAGAGAGAGAGAGAGAGAGAGAGAGAGAGAGAGAGAGAGTAAAGAGCAGAACAGCTCAAGCTCACATCCTCTCTCTCTCTCAATCTACAAACAATAGTATAGCCTGCCAGGAGCTCTATCCGGGGCAGTCCTGTTAGTTATTTTATATACAGACAAGTTCAATTTGCATGACTTAGCTTATTCATCATTCATAATTAATTCATCATTAACGTTTGCTTCATTCATGTGACCGACCAATACTGGGTCATGCATGTGACAGACCAATTCCTCACGAGGCTTCTTCTCTCTAAGCTGATATCCCTTTCTCAAAACAAGGTTTTTGGGTGTACTGCCAAATTGCAGATACTGATAGTGAGGATTCGTTCAATCAGTCACTTGCATGAACACAGAAATTGGTTATTAGAAAAGCACATGAATAGAACACAGAAATTGGTTATTAGAAAAGCACAAACATAAACATTTCCATCACAACACAAAGAAACAGGTTACATATCATAATGTGTTTGTTTATTATGTTTAAGTAAGGTTTATTTACTGTTCATGTGATTGTGAAGCCTTACTCAATTTTATTTGCTCGCCTTCTCCCATAGGATGAGAATGACAACCCGCCAAAGTTCAGCAAGCCATCCTACATCGCCAAGATCCATGAGAACATCATTGCAGGTGCGTTGGAGTCATAGAAATAGAATAACTTTATTACATATATAATTCTATTTCTACGGTTGGAGTCACTCAGCGAAGACAGCTGGGATGCGTCTAAAAACTTTACTAGCCGTAAAAACCCTGCTTCCTCCATCCTCCAATGCACTTTGGGTGAAAGGCCAGGAGTGGAGGAAACAAGGACGGAGGAAGCAAGGATTTGACAGCTAGTCATGTTTTCAGACACAGCCCTGGTGTTACAATGAGGTCAATGGCTGAGACTGGGTGTCCATCCATTCCCTCTGTTCAATTCAAAAAGCTTTTGCCTTTTACAATAATAATACAGTAACTCAATGGCCAAACCCTATCACTTGTTACCCTTTACCTTGAGTTTCTTAAACATTAGCATTTTCAGTTATATTCCTTTCTTTGCTTTGTGTCCATTTTCTATTTGTCTAATTGTGTATTTGTTTTTTATTTGTCTCGACTTGTATCCCCTCTCAACTCTTGTCTTATCTTCTTGTGTAGTTTTGTATAGTATTTTTAAGTGCTTAGCGAGCCAGTGCAGTTAAATGACTATCGCGATCCAGAGCAGAATAGCCGATTATGCTTATTCATTCTCATGCATGCATTCAGTGGACTCTTTCATCAGACAATAGATTTGTTTCCAATCGCTGGAGGAAATGAGATATTTGACTACCCCCTCGTCTGTCAGAGCTGCTGCGGAGCTTGGCGAATGGTTCAGACACACACACACACACACACGCACTCACACACACACTGCCCCCGCCGACACACACACACACAAACACACACACATTGGAGTGCTGATTTGAAAGCAAAGTGGGGCTGGTGGACTGTGGGGCTGGATCATGGATCTAACTTAGCTAGCTAACCCTGGGGCTCTGGACTCAGCCTCTCCCAGCCTCTCATCCCCTTCCCTGGGTATTGATCATGGCTCTGTCAGGCATGGACCATAATGGCAAACAAGCTGATAATCCACTAATCCATAAACCCACTCACTACCACTATCCTTCAGTGGGAAGGGGGGGATCGAAAGATCCGTTTTTAGAATTATAGACGCAGACAGTCTATCTGTTTCTTTCTCCTCTGGCTGTCTCTGTTCTTTTGTTCTTTTTTTCGGTGTTTCGCTCTTTCTCACTACTCTATCGCCCTCTCTCTCTTTCACTCTGAATAACCATCCCTTTCTCTCCCCCTTTCTCACTGAGATCCCCCATTCTTGCTCCCCCTTCTCTCTTTCACTCCTCATATCCCTCCCTTTCTCTCCCCTTCCCCCTTGATATCCCTTCTTCTCTCTCCCCCTTTCTTTCACTCACTCCTCCTCTCTCTCTCTTCCTCAGGGGCGACAGTTGTGTTTGTGAATGCCACTGATCTGGATGCCTCCCGAGAGTTTGGACAGTCCTCCCTCATTTACTCCCTACAGGGCTCCTCCCAGTTCCGCCTCAACACTCGCTCAGGTTTGTGTGCAGTGGTGGACTTTATTTATAATAAATAATTCTCTCAACGTTCTGTCTCCTAGAGATGAAGGTACTTTGGTGCGAAAAGTGCAAATCAATCCCAGAACAACAGCATAGGACCTTGTGAAGATGCTGGAGGAAACAGGTACAAAAGTATCTATATCCACAGCAAAACAAGTCCTATATCGACATAACCTGAAAGGCCGCTCAGCAAGGAAGAAGCCACTGCTCTAAAACCACCATAAAAAAGCCAGACTACGGTTTGCAACTGCACATGGGGACAAATATCATACTTTTTGGAGAAATGTCCTCTGGTCTGATGAAACAAAATATAACTGTTTGGCCATAATGACTGTCGTTATATTTGGATATATTGAAGCAGTCAGGAAGTTAAAGCTTGGTCGCAAATGGGTCTTCCAAATGGACAATGACCCCAAGCATACTTCCAAAGTTGTGGCAAAATGGCTTAAGGACAACAAAGTCAAGGTATTGGAGTGGCCATCACAAAGCCCTGACCTCAATCCTATAGAACATTTGTGGGCAGAACTGAAAAATCATGTGCGAGCAAGGACGCCTACAAACCTGACTCAGTTACACCAGTTCTGTCAGGAGGAATGGGCCAAAATTCACCCAACTTATTGTGGGAAGCTTGTGGAAGGCTACCCGAAACATTTGACCCAAGTTAAACAATTTAAAGGCAATGCTACCAAATACTAATTAAGTGTATGTAAACTTCTGACCCACTGGGAATTTGATGAAGGAAATAAAAGTTGAAATATATCATTCTCTCTACTATTATTCTGACATTTCACATTCTTAAAATAAAGTGGTGATCCTAACTGACCTAAAACAGGGCATTTTTACTAGGATTAAATGTCAGGAATTGTGAAAAACTGAGTTTAAATGTATTTGGCTAAGGTGTATGTAAACTTCCGACTTCAACTGTATATATATATATACACTACCGTTCAAAAGTTTGGGGTCACCCAGAAACCCCCTTGTCCTCGAAAGAAAAGCAACTCCCCCGTCCATCAAAACAACATCAAACTGATCAGAAACACAGTGTAGACATTGCCAATGCCGCAAATGGCCACTGCAGCTGGAAACGACCGACCTCCAATGGAATATCCACATAGGCGTACAGAGGCCCACCATCAGCAACCATCAGTCCTGCGCTCCAACGGCACAACGCATTCGCCAATCCAAGTCCACCACCTCAAAAGGCCAATTGATCACTAGAAAACCCCTTTGCAACCTGAAAACTGCTGTGCTGATCAAAGAAGTGCAGTGGCGGACTTACCATTAAGCAACTAAGGCAATTGCCTGGGGCCTCAGATCATCAGGGGACCTCATGATTTTATATTTTGGGGAAATCAGTCGGGGTCTCAACTTACTGTTTGCATTAGAATCGTAGAATACACAAGGTTGCAATTTCGAAATTTGGTAGTGCATCAGCGGTTTTCCTCTTGTTATGTCAGTCATTGACAGTCACTCAATTAGCACGTCAGCTAACATTTTATAGAGTGCTAGGTAAGTTAGTCTAGCCAGCTACCGTAAACCTTGTAGTAATCATGGCTGAATTACCGACCGGGCACGAAGGGCACCTCCAGGTGCCCACCCTCTAGCCTTTTGGGGTCCTGACCTCCAACCAAATCTCGCTTAGGGCCCCCAAAAGGCTCTGGGCGGGGGCCTCAGATTGGCCTCTGCCTGGGACCTCCAAATCACTAAGTCCGCCCGTGTGTGTGTGTGTGTGTGTGTGTGTGTGTGTGTGTGCGCGCACCTGCATGCATGTGTGCATGCGTGAATGTAAGAAAGCGAGTGTGTTTTTGTACATGCTTGTGTAGTGTCTGATGTGTGTTTGACCTATATATTACTGTGTGTGTGTTTCAGGAGAGATCACCACTACAGCCTTACTGGACAGAGAGCTGAAGTCAGAGTACATCCTTATTGTCAGAGCTGTGGATGGAGGGGTGGGGCCACTGCAAAAGACTGGCATTGCCACGGTAACCCACCGTCATTCTCACACCTCTTCATGTTTCTTATTGTTCTCAGAGAATTTAGATGCTTCTTTTCACTTTCACTTTCTCTCCCTCTCTTTTTCTCTCCCTCTCTTTTTCTCTCACTCTCTCTCTCTCTCTCTCTCTCTCTCTCTCTCTCTCTCACACCTCTATCTCTAAATCTTTAACTGAAATCAGAACAGTCATCAACCCTTTCTTCTCCTCCTTCCAGGTGAACATCACCATTCTGGACATCAACGACAATGCCCCTATGTGGCGAGATGAGCCCTACCATGCCAACGTGGTGGAGATGAGCCCCATGGACACTGACGTAATCTCTGTGAGTTCAGCTTGCCTTGTGCCCTGACCCCCAAAGATAAGCTTTGGCTTGTAGATTAGACAGACAGATCGCTGACTTGTCCGTAGCAATTAAATTGAAAGTGTGATTTTTCGACCACTTAACACTTTTTGGTGGATATTATTTTTCCTGTTGTCCTTCAACTAAACTGAAAGTGAATTGGAACTTTAAATGCATCTGAATGTTTCTCCCTTAGATCAGATATGACTGCGGGGTATTTCGGTGGAAATAAATGAACTGTGCTATACAATGTGTAGCCTGAGGAAACATACTAAATTGAGTTCAGGGATATAGAGACACTTCTAAAGGTAGGGCAGATTCTGCTGACAAATAAAGACTTGATTTCAGCATATATAGACCATACAGTGGGGGAAAAAGTATTTAGTCAGCCACCAATTGTGCAAGTTCTCCCACTTAAAAAGATGAGAGAGGCCTGTAATTTTCATCATAGGTACACGTCAACTATGACAGACAAAATGAGAAAAAAAACATACAAATAAACACAAAAATCACATTGTAGGATTTTTAATGAATTTATTTGCAAATTATGATGGAAAATAAGTATTTGGTCAATAACAAAAGTTTCTCAATACTTTGTTATATACCCTTTGTTGGCAATGACACAGGTCAAACGTTTTCTGTAAGGTTTTCACACACTGTTGCTGGTATTTTGGCCCATTCCTCCATGCAGATCTCCTCTAGAGCAGTGATGTTTTGGGGCTGTCGCTGGGCAACACAGACTTTCAACTCCCTCCAAAGATTGTCTATGGGGTTGAGATCTGGAGACTGGCTAGGCCACTCCAGGACCTTGAAATTCTTCTTACGAAGCCACTCCTTCGTTGCCCGGGTGGTGTGTTTGGGATCATTGTCATGCTGAAAGACCCAGCCACGTTTCATCTTCAATGCCCTTGCTGATGGAAGGAGGTTTTCACTCAAAATCTCATGATACATGGCCCCATTCATTCTTTCCTTTACACGGATCAGTCGTCCCTGGTCCTTTTGCAGAAAAACAGCCCCAAAGCATGATGTTTCCACCCCCATGCTTCACAGTAGGTATGGTGTTCTTTGGATGCAACTCAGCATTCTTTGTCCTCCAAACACGACAAGTTGAGTTTTTACCAAAAAGTTATATTTTGGTTTCATCTGACCATATGACATTCTCCCAATCCTCTTCTGGATCATCCAAATGCACTCTAGCAAACTTCAGACGGGCCTGGACATGTACTGGCTTAAGCAGGGGGACACGTCTTGCACTGCAGGATTTGAGTCCCTGGTGGCGTAGTGTGTTACTGATGGTAGGCTTTGTTACTTTGGTCCCAGCTCTCTGCAGGTCATTCACTAGGTCCCCCCGTGTGGTTCTGGGATTTTTGCTGACCGTTCTTGTGATCATTTTGACCCCACGGGGTGAGATCTTGTGTGGAGCCCCAGATCGAGGGAGATTATCAGTGGTCTTGTATGTCTTCAATTTCCTAATAATTGCTCCCACAGTTGATTTCTTCAAACCAAGCTGCTTACCTATTGCAGATTCAGTCTTCCCAGCCTGGTGCAGGTCTACAATTTTGTTTCTGGTGTCCTTTGACAGCTCTTTGGTCTTGGCCATAGTGGAGTTTGGAGTGTGACTGTTTGAGGTTGTGGACAGGTGTCTTTTATACTGATAACAAGTTCAAACAGGTGCCATTAATACAGGTAACGAGTGGAGGACAGAGGAGCCTCTTAAAGAAGAAGTTACAGGTCTGTGAGAGCCAGAAATCTTGCTTGTTTGTAGGTGACCAAATACTTATTTTCCACCATAATTTGCAAATAAATTCATTAAAAATCCTACAATGTGATTTTCTGGGAAAAAAAATCTCAATTTGTCTGTCATAGTTGACGTGTACCTATCATGAAAATTACAGGCCTCTCTCATCTTTTTAAGTTGGAGAACTTGCACAATTGGTGGCTGACTAAATACTTTTTTCCCCACTGTATATAGACCTATAGACCATAATAGACCACTGACAGAAAGTGGAAATATACAATACATTTCCAACAGTGCAAATCAACTCAGAGTGCTCTATTTTAACAAACCTAATGCAATGGTAAATCTTTGCACTGGCGGTAGCGGTATAGGTCCGAGGGTGTGTCAGAAATATTTTTGCTATTTTCACTGCAGGAATTATGAGTGCAATAGCTGTCGGTGGCGAAGGGGCTGGGTTTTCAATCAACACGTTCCACGGCTTAATAATGCATGCGTTTGCCTCAAGTTCTGTAGGTTATTGATGGTCTTTGCGTTGTCAACAACTCCAATTTGGCTGGGAGCACGGAATATTCTTGTGCTAGTCCATTGTGAATTGATACTACAGTTTATTAAATAGCATAGGCTACAGTAATGAGTAGGGATGTAACAATTGACTGATACTCATGGTCCCGGTTCAAATGTTTAAAGGTCCCTCACAGTCATCCTATTTCCCAAATAAAAATAGTATTTGAATGACCAAAACATCAGCCATAATATTTGTACGCTATTAAAATGCTCAGAATTGAACAAATTCGACCTTATCTCTCATCTCTAACTATCAGGAAGCCTGAAAGAACAGGCTGAGTGGGCAGGGAGCTTATATTCATGAGCTCGCCTTGACTGACAGCTCTTTGAAATGGCATTGTGGTCGTTGATGACAAGGTTAACAATGGGCCACATGTCATTCCGAGCCTAAATATTATTTTCTCTGCAAAATGGTCAACAGAGCTGATCATGGACTGTTGGATATCAGACAAACAGCAGCAATACACAATTGCATTTCTATTGTTTTGTAACTAATGACAGAATGCAGTTCTCTTATACACTTCTTCACAATAATTAGTAAAGCCTGAGTCACCTTAGAAGCTTACACATAAGGGAATGCGCATGAAAACAGCGTACAATAAGTGTACTGGACAATGTATTGGCGCCTCTGCATTAGCATTATAAATGACAATATGTTCAGAATTGTATCTATTGATCAGACATTTATTTGATCATTTACAATAGGCCAGCATAGCTGAAATATTCATCAACATGAACACTCATGAGAAATAATGGTGAGACATCATTTGACATAAAAAAAGAATTAGAGCCATAAGCCTAATATAGATACTCAGCCACCCTACTGTGTGCAGGACCCATTGATTCCTACAATTTGTAACACTCTGCTCCCCCCAAAAAAAAAGGTTACTAAAACCTGGGCGTTGTTGTTCACTAATTTACTCCAAGTAGGGAAAGGATGGTGGGGTTGAAAAGTAATAAAGGGGAATATATATATAAAAAATAAAAATAAACATGGGGGATTGGAAGTGATGCAGACAATTACATTGATAGAAGATGCAATCTATCTGCAATATTAAGCTGATCCATCGTAAATCTAAAAAAAAAAAAAAAAAAAAAAGTGATACCATATCACGTAAAAGTGAATTACTTAGGCTTTAGGAAATGCAACCAACTACAGAGACTGATGAGGGAGGGAGAGGAGGGGGACTCCAGTCATACACTTGGCTTCAGTCAACCCCAAGATTGAAGCGGGTGACAAATCCAGCCTCCTTGTCAGGCCTCTCACACTGGGCAGACAAGGGTCCTGGGATGGACAGCTCGCACAGTTCCCCACATACGGTGGCCTTGTTAACCTCTTAAGGATCTGACCCTTTTTTTCAATTTTCGTCTAAAATGACACACCCAAATCTAACTGCCTGTAGCTCAGGACGTGAAGCAAGGATATGCATATTCTTGATACCATTTGAAAGGAAACACTTTGAAGTTTGTGGAAATGTGAAATTAATGTAGGAGAATATAACACATTAGATCTGGTAAACGATAATACAAAACAAAAAACGTGTTTTCGATTATTATTTTTTTCAGCATCTTTGAAATGCAAGAGAAAGGCCACAATATAATATTGCAGCTTAGGCGCAATGTATGTTTTGGCCACTAGATGACAGCATTGTGTGTGCAAAGTTTCAGATTGATCCAGTGAAGCGTTGCAATACTGGACTATTTTGTATCAAGTCTGCCCAAATATGCCGATTTGGTCAATTGATACATTTTCAAGCACATAACTATTGAGAACATACAAAAATAATATGGTAATACAAAATGTAAGTTTACACACTCCCAGGAATGTCATACATGATGGATCATTAGCTTATACAATAACTTTCACACATCTAGATGGCCGGGCGGGGTGGGTGTGGAGCCAGAGACAACAGGGATTCAAACTGTAGAACCCAGTTCCTACATTTGAATATAAAAATTGATTTTATTAAACAAAACTATGCTATATTTTATCTTTGGGACCCTTAGGATGACAAATCAGAGCAAGATTACTGAATGTAAGTATATTATTTACCTTCAGAGGTGAATGTATCAAACCAGTTGCCATGATAAGTTCTTGGTTGTTGTGCACTCTCCTCAAACAATAGAATGGTATTTTTTTCACTGTAATAGCTACTGTAAATTGGACAGTGCAGTTAGATTAACAGGAATTTAAGCTTTCTGCCCATGTAAGACATGACTATGTCCTGGAAAGTTTGCTGTTACTTACAACAGTCATGCTAATCACATTAGCGCACGTTAGCTCAACCGTCCCGTATACGGGACACCGATCCCGTAGAGGTTAAAGTGGAGATTGAGGAGCCTGTCTACGTAGCATGTAAATGTTTGTTAAATGAGTAGTGAATTTAATTTCCTTTCATTTACGAGTTATGATGTTATCAATTTGCTGATGTAGGAATCTATTCATTCTACAATGTATTTTCTTGTGTTTTTGAAGTATTCCATTTTAAATATGCAATATTTGGTCCTGCACGTTTTTGGCAGTGAAACTTTTCAGTGTTTATATTTGGAATTTTTGTGTGCCTGAAATGCTCAATTGATGCAGATTTTGAATGAATATCTATGACTTACAGCATGTTGGGTCTGTCTCCACAGGCTTCACAGTATATCCCCCCTTCTTTAATTTTGTATCGCAGCATTCCTGTTGCGGTGGTTGCCTGGCTCATTGGTGTTCTCATTCATATGTATGGCTGCCAGGTACAGCCTAAAATGATAAGGGATTGTTTAGGAAAAATTATACTATTGTAGTCATTGCGCATTACAGATGATGAAAAACATGTTTTTGTTACGTAATATACCTGCACAGCATTCCAACGTAGTAAAAAAACACCTTACTTGGCGTAAACATAAGAATGAGGCTGTGGAAGCCTTCTAGGGCAGAGGTCTGGTAGAGAAGGTTCAGCTTGGTAACAGCCTTCAGTAAACGGCCTTCAGCAGCTTCTCCAGCTTGTTCACTGGTTCGGTCATTAGAATAGAAGTGAGTACTATTACACCACCGGCCAAAAGTTTTAGAACAACCACTCATTCAAGGTTTTTCTTTATTTTTACTATTTTCTACATTGTAGAATAATAGTGAAGAACTTCAAAACTATGAAATAACACATATGGAATCATGCTGTAACCAAAAAAGTGTTAAACAAATCAAAATATATTTTATATTTGAGATTCTTCAACTAGCCACCCTTTGCCTTGATGACAGCGTTGCACACTCTCTCAACCACCTTTACCTGGAATGCTTTTCCAACAGTCTTGAAGGAGTTCCCACATATGCTGAGCATTTGTTGGCTGCTTTTCCTTCACTCTGAAAACAAAAAAAAACAAAAATCTCAAATTTGGACTCCAGACCAAAGGACACATTTCCACTGGTCTAATGTCCATTGCTCGTGTTTCTTGGCCCAAGCAAGTCTCTTCTTCTTCTTATTGGTGTCCTTTAGTAGTGTTTTCTTTGCAACAATTCAACCATGAAGGCCTGATTCACACAGTCTCCTCTGAACAGTTGATGTTAGATGTGTCTGTTACTTGAACTCTGTTAATAATTTATTTTGGCTGCAATTTCTGAGGCTGGTAACTCTACTGAACTTATCCTCTGCAGCAGAGGTAACTTTGGGTCTTCCATTCCTGTGGCGGTCCTCATGAGAGCCAGTTTCATCATGGCGCTTGATTGTTTTTGCGACTGCACTTGAAGAAACTTTCAAAGTTCTTGAAATGTTCCGTATTGGCTGACCTTCATGTCTTAAAGTAATGATGGACTGTCATTTTGCTTTGCTTATTTGAGCTGTTCTTGCCATAATATGGACTTGGTATTTTACCAAATAGGGCTATCTTCTGTATAAGCCCCCCTAACCTTAAGCCTTTTAGGTAACCCTTCCCCTAACCCTAACCTTAACCCTAACCCCTAGCCTTGCTAATGTTAGCCAGCTAGCTAATGTTAGCCACCTAGGCATCTAGCTAGAATTTGTGATGGATTGGATGACAACAGCGATCTCCCACTGTACCTAGACAGTGTAAACAGCCTTGTGCAGTGGTGTGATACGAAATCTCTGGTCCTGAATGTCACAAAAACACAGGATGTTATCTTTGACTACAGATCAATGGCTGACCGGAGCCAGGTCATCATTCACAGTGAACACATCCAGTAGGTCGACTCCTATAAATACCTGGGAGTACATGTTGTCCATGTGGACTATGTGTGTGCTAAGGTGCAACAGCGCATGTACTTTCTCCACAGGCTGAGTTCTTTTGGGGCAAGCTTGGAAATACTGAACTTGTTCTTCTGCTCCACTATCCAGGGTGTTTTGCAGTACTCTATCACTGTGTGGTACAACAGTGTCACAGTACAGGCAAAAGCCAGGGTGACAAGTTTGCTGAAAACTGCCAAAAAAATAAATTGTAAAGCCCACCAACAAAACCTTTCTGGACAGCTACCAAACAAACATGCTGAGGATGGCAAACAAAATAGCAGAGGACCCCTCCCTTGTGCTCAACTCAAGGTGAAGGTTGGGATGCTCCGTCTTTGACAGGTGACTCGAGCATGCAACACTAACAGTGTTGAAATAGAGGAGATAATAATAATAACAACCAGCATCTGTCTTTAGGATTAGCTTCCTGACAAGACCCATCGAATGTTCTCCCCAATTGAGAAAGCAGCTTTGTTCGAAATGTGTACTGCACACGCGTGACATTAATGTAATTTTCGGTGCAGCCTGTCCACCCTAAATGAAAGAAAATAGTCAAAATATAGAAAAACTCTAGAATGAGTAGGTGTTTTAAAACTTTTGACCGGTAGTGTATATTCCACATCAGGACAAGAAAAACAACAAACTGGCACTTAACAAACTGTACGAGGCTATAAACAAGCAGGAAACCATGCACCCGGAGGCTGCTTTCCTTGTTGCCTGTGATTTTAATTCTGTGTCATTAAGATACGTAATGCCCAACTTCCCTCAACAGGTCTCCTTCGCCACTAGGGACAATAAAGTCCTAGACCACTGTTACTCTACCCACAAGAAAGCATTCTAGGCCCTCCCTTTTCCTCCCTCGGCAAATCATCATCCTGTCCACTCCCTTATCCTCCCTCCCTAGCATACAAAAGCTGTCCTCAATCTTCGGCAAGAAAGATGTCAAGTTCCAGTTATGATGTTGGCAAGTTGTGTTCAATACTGTGTGTGTGTGGTTTCTGAAAGTACAGAATAAAGAGGAATTATTAGTAATTAGAATACAATATCAGGATATAGCAATAAAACAATATTACAATGAAGTAACATAGTAACACATAACACAAAATCACAATTATGAATGACGTAACAGTAAGAAACAGTAACTGAATAGCTCCACTAGGGGGCAGGGCAGAGCAGAGCTATGCTAAACAGGCCAAATGAAAACACAGGCCATGGTCATGATAAGGCCAGGGCAGCTTCACAGGATACAACACAAGCTAATACTTATCTGACGCCATTAGCATTGTTTTACAGACCTAATAGAAGAATGTAGCCCTAGCACAATTCAGTATAACACCATAAAGATTACGAAATTAGTACCTTGCGTGTCCATGGTTATAAAGGAATGCACACAGAATACATACGGTGTGCTACAGTAGAAACGACATAGCACGATATGCAGATACTATTATGATAGCGTAATAAGGCACTTACTTTCAAAAGAATGCACACATGTCGAAAGTTATTATTAGTAAGGAAAACAACAATGAAGGCAATGCGGGTGCCAGATGAAAATGTGCCTTGGGAAAAGATTGTGCAGGTTCTGTTCTGACTGGAGATGTGCAAATGTCTGCATACTTGATCTGGAGAAACACTGGGGAAGTGCTTGGGCTCTCATCGAAGAGAGAAGTTTGTCTGACTCATAGTAATGACTTAAACATAAATTGTCCGCCACAGTGAAATGGGCTACCTCTATATGAATTATTGAGTCAATTCAAACTGTTGTTAAATAAAATAATTTGAAATTGTCAAGTTGAAACATTAGCCTATAGATAATTATCAGGCAGCCTGCCTTGGTGTGAGGGCAGTGCGGGTTAACTGTCCTGTTGCCTAACAATCAAATTTTGGAACAGTGAGTGCATTCTGACATCACGCGGATAAAAGAAACCCACACTGGGGGCCATTACAGATATTTGGAACTCATGCTTGAAAAGGTTAATCATACAAACACAACCATATTTTTTTTTTGCACTTCATACAGTATGTTGACAATCTGCACATTATTTCATTCATAGGACGTTTGAACAGCATGTAATCATACAAACACAACCTATTTTTTACACTTGTTCTGGGAATGTTCCCAGTCTGCTTGGTATACACCTTTTATGAATAGGCTCCTTGGCTGCAGCTGGCTAAAATAATGTACAATAGCCTCACAGATAAAATGGTTGTCCGCTCACTGTTTGCTGCTCCCAAACGTAATCTTTAATTAAGCTTTGGTGATTAACATTTATTTCAAAGCAGTCTCACGAAACAAAGCTTTTATTGATAGGCTTGGCTACTAGTACTTTGCGAAGGCACTGGGCAGGATAAACAGCCTTCATTGAGGGGAGAGGAGGCTAAGCTTCATTTTTTATCAAATTAAACTTAAATGGAAAATGTTTCTAAATAAGAGGGTTACCAGCCTTAAAAGCAGTCCTCTTTTGTTCCATGAGCATATGGGCACTGTGCGTCTCAGCTGGATAGGCTGCACTTCCACTCTCAAAATCCATGCCACTACAAACCGCGTTACCACTAAGACCTGCTTTTCGTTGGTCTTACAGTGCATTCGGAAAGTATTCAGATCCCTTGACACCTGTCTATATAAGGTCCAACAGTTGAAAGTGCATTTCAGAGCAAAAACCAAGCCATGAGGTCGAAGGAATTGTCCATAGAGCTCAGAGACAGGATTGTGTCGAGGGACAGATCTGGGGAAGGGTACCAAAAGAATTCTGCGGCATTGAAGGTCCTCAAGAACATAGAGGCCTCCATCATTCTTAAATGGAAGAAGTTTGGAACCACCAAGACTCTTCCTAGAGCTGGCCGCCCAGACAAACTGAGCAATCAGGAGAGAAGGGCCTTGGTCAGGGAGGTGACCAAGAACCCGATGGTCACTCTGACAGAGCTTCAGAGTTCCTCTGTGGAGATGGGAGAACCTTCCAGAAGGACAACCATATCTGTAGCACTCCACCAATCAGGCCTTTATGGTAGAGTGGCCAGATGGAAGCCACTCCTCCATAAAAGGCACATGACAGCCCGCTTGGAGTTTGCCAAAAGGCACCTAAAGGACTCAGACCATGATAAACAAGATTCTCTGGTCTGATGAAACCAAGATGGCGTAGCAGTGTGGTCGTGTACTCTGTTGTGTGTCCGTGTAAATAGCCAGTTTTTTATTTTTTTGTCTTTTGTTGTGTATATTTCCCCTATCACACTTTTCATCCTTCTACTAAATATAATTTCCTGCAACCCGCCTCACTCAATGTGGAACGGATTCTATTATTTACTTACCTTTTATCTAGAATCTCCAGTTGAAACAAGCTAGCCAGCTAACTAGCTACTTGCTATTAGCCACCGTTAGCGGTTTTCACACAGAACATCGGATTTTCTGCCGGAATAAGTGAATCACTGGACCTTAACACCGGATCGCAACCAGCTAGCCGCAACTGAATGGATGAGGCTGTTGGCTAATCACCACTGCCCCTGAAGTTAGCCATGAGCTAGTCTCGAGCCAGGCCCATTTCCCGGCTATCTACCTCTCTGTCTACCGGACGGGAGTAGCCAGCTAACTAGCTACTTGCTATTAGCCACCGTTAGCGGGTTTTTTCACCATTGTCCATGGCCTGCACTACTACCAGCCAGCTCTAGCCTGGACTATTATCGGCCAGTCTGCACAGCGCGTTATCGACCCAGAACATATCGGATCTTCTGCCGGAATCACTGAATCACTGGACCTTTAACACCGGATCATCGCAACTAGCTAGCTGCAACCGAATGGATGTTGTGGTTGGCTAATCAGCCTTGAGCTAGCCTCGAGTCAGGCCCATCTCCCGGCTATCTACCTCTCTGTCAACCGGACGGGACCTCCTAGTGTTGACACGGAGCCCCGCCGATCCATCACGACTGGTCTGCCGACGTAATCGTCTGTGGTTTCAACAGGCTTCCCGTTGCGACGACCACGAAGATCCATCTGCTAGCCCCGGCCCGCTAGCACACGCAATTCAACAGCCGTGCTTCCTGATCGCCTGTGCTGTAGCACCAATTCGAACTGCTCTCGGACTCACATTGCTGTTCACTGGACCTTATGATCACTCAGCTGCACAGCTGATGCCTGCTGGACTGTTCCTTTACACGGTACCCTGTCCTGTTTTATCTGTTTAGCCTCTTCCCAAATTTTCATCGCCATTACCAGTTGTTGTCTTAGCTCTCTCGAAAAACACCTGTGATTGCTTTATGCCTCTCTCCCATGTCAATATGCCTTGCCTATTGCTGTTCCAGTTAGTTCTTATTATACAATTTCACTTTAGAGCCCCAAGTCCCTCTCAAACTGCCTCAAATAGCTCCTTTGTTCCACCCCCATACACGCGGAGATCGGTTCAATTCGGTGCCTCCAGTGATGCTATCTCTTTCATTGTTACCCAACGCTTAGGTTTACCTCCACTGTACTCATATCCTTCCATATCCTTGTCTGTACATAATGCCCTGAATCTATTCTACAACGGCCGGAAATCTGCACCTTTTATTCTCTGTACCCAATGCACTAGAAGACCAGTTCTTAAAGCCTTTAGCCTTATCCTTATTCTAGTCCTCCTCTGTTCCTCTGGTGATGTAGAGGTTAACCCCTGCAGCCCCCAGTATCACTCCTACTCCCCAGGCGCTATCATTTGTTGACTTCTGTAACCGTAAAAGCCTTGGCTTTTTGCATGTTAACATCAGAAGCCTCCTTCCTAAGTTTGAGTTGTTCACTGCATTATCACACTCCGCCAACCCTGATGTTCTAGCAGAGTCTGAATCCTGGCTTAGGAAGGCCACCAAAAATGCAGATATTTCCATACCCAAATACAACATTTTCCATCTAGATAGAACTGCCAAAGGGGGTGCAGTTGCAATCTACTGTAGAGATCATCTTTATCATACTATCCAGGTCTGTGCCCAAACAGTTTGAGCTCCTACTTCTAAAAATCTACAGACCCCCCACAGCCCCCAGCTGTGCACTGGACACCATATGTGAATTGATTGCCCCCAATCTATCCTCAGAGTTCGTACTGTTTGGTGACCTAAACTGGGATATGCCTAACACCCCGGCCATCCTACAATCCAAACCAGATGCCCTAAATCTCACACAAATTATCAAGGAACCTACCAGGTACAACCCTAAATCCGTAAACATGGGCACCCTCATAGATATCATCCTGACTAACTTACCCTCTAAATATACCTCCGCTGTCTTCAACCAGGATCTCAGCGATCACTGCCT
Organism: Coregonus clupeaformis; assembly: GCF_020615455.1. Classification (NCBI taxonomy): domain Eukaryota; kingdom Metazoa; phylum Chordata; class Actinopteri; order Salmoniformes; family Salmonidae; genus Coregonus; species Coregonus clupeaformis. The sequence goes on along the minus strand of NC_059228.1, from coordinate 1,480,718 downwards.
TATTGCCTGCATCCGTAACGGGTCCGCAGTCAAATGACCACCCCTCATCACTGTCAAACGCTCCCTAAAACACTTTAGCGAGCAGGCCTTCCTAATTGACCTGGCCCAGGTATCCTGGATGGATATCGATCTCATTCCGTCAGTAGAGGATGCCTGGTTGTTCTTTAAAAGTGCTTTCCCCTCAATCTTAAATAAGCATGCCCCATTCAAAAAATTCAGAACTAAGAACAGATATAGCCCCTGGTTCTCCTCAGACTTGACTGCCCTTGACCAGCACAAAAACATCCTGTGGCGTACTGCATTAGCATCAAACAGCCCCCATGTTATGCAACTTTTCAGGGAAGTTAGGAACCAATATACACAAGCAGTTAGGAAATCAAAAGGCTAGCTTTTTCAAACAGAAATTTGCATCCTGTAGCACTAACTCCAAAAAGTTTTGGGACACTGTAAAGTCCATGGAGAAAAAGAGCACCTCCTCCCAGCTGCGCACTGCACTGAGGCTAGGAAACACTATCAACACCGATAAATCTACAATAATCGAGAATTTCAACAAGCATTTTGCTACGGCTGGCCATGCTTTCCACCTGGCTACCACTACCCCGGCCACCAGCTCTGCACCCTCTGCTGCAACTTGCCCTTATCCCCCCGCTTCTCCTTCACACAAATTCAGACAGCTGATGTTCTGAAAGAGCTGCAAAATCTGGACCCCTACAAATCATCTGGCCTAGACAATCTGGACCCTTTCTTTCTAAAATTAGCAGCCGAATTTGTTGCAACCCCTATTACTAGCCTGTTCAACCTCTCTTTCGTAATGTCTGAGATCCCCAGAGATTGGAAAGCTGCCGCGGTCATCCCCCTTTTCAAAGGGGGTGACACTCTAGATCCAAACTGTTACAGACCTATATCCATCCTGCCCTGCCTTTCGAAAGTTTTTGAAAGCCAAGTTAACAAACAGATCACCGACCATTTTGAATCCCACCGTACCTTCTCCGCTATGCAATCCGGTTCCCGAGCTGGTCATGGGTGCACCTCAGCCACGCTCAAGGTCCTAAACGATATTATAACCACGATCGATAATAGACAGTACTGTGCAGCCGTCTTCATCGACCTGGCCAAGACTTTCGACTCTGTCAACCACCGCATTCTTATTGGCAGACTAAATAGCCTTGGTTTCTCAAATGACTGCCTAGCCTGGTTCACCAACTACTTCTCAGATAGAGTTCAATGTGTCAAATCGGAGGGCCTGTTGTCTGGACCTATGGCAGTCTCTATGGGGGTGCCACAGGGTTAAATTCTCGGGCAGACTCTTTTCTCTGTGTATATCAATGATGTCGCTCTTGCTGCTGGTGACTCTCAGATCCACCTCTACGCAGACGACACCATTTTGTATACATCTGGCCCTTCATTGGACCTCCAAACGAGCTTCAATGCCATACAACACTCCTTCCGTAGCCTCCAACTGCCCTTAAACACTAGTAAAACTAAATGCATGCTCTTCAATCGAACGCTGCTTGCACCCTCCCACCCGACTAGAATCACTACTCTCGGCGGGTCTGACCTAGAGTCTGTGGACAACTACGAATACCTAGGTGTCTGGTTAGACTGTAAACTATCCTTTCAGACTCACATTAAGCATCTCCAATCCAAAATGTAATCTAGAATCGGCTTCCTATTTCGCAACAAAGCCTCCTTCACTCATGCTGCCAAACATGCCCTCATTAAACTGACTATCCTACCGATCCTTGACTTCGGCGATGTCATTTACAAAATAGCCTCCAACACTCTACTCAGCAAATTGGATGTAGTCTATCACAGTGCCAACCGTTTTGTCACCAAAGCCCCATATGCTACCCACCACTGTGACCTGTACGCTCTTGTTGGCTGGTCCTCACTACATATTCGTTGCCAAACCCACTGGCTCCAGGTCCTCTATAAATCACTGCTAGGCAAATCCCCACCTTATCTTAGCTCATTGGTCACCATAGCAACACCCACCCTTAGTATGCACTCCAGCAGGTATATCTCACTGGTCATCCCCAAAACCAACACCTCCTTTGGCCGCCATTTCTTCCAGGTCTCTGCTGCCAATGACTGAAATGAACTGCAAAAATCTCTGAAGCTGGAGACTCTTATCTCCCTCACTAACTTTAAGCATCAGTTGTCAGAGCACCTTACCGATCACTGCACCTGTACACAGCCCATCTGAAATTAGCCCACACAACTACCTCATCCCCATATTGTTATTTATTTTGCTCATTTGCACCCCAGTATCTCTATTTGCACATAATCTCTTGCACATATATCATTCCAGTGTTAATACTAAATTGTAATTATTTTGCACTATGGCCTATTTATTGCCTTACCTCCATAACTTGCTACATTTGCACACACTGAAAATATATTTTCTGTTGTATTTTTGACTTTGTTTTGTTTACCCCATATGTAACTCTGCGTTGTTGTTTTTTATCGCACTGCTTTGCTTTATCTTGGCCAGGTTGCAGTTGTAAATGAGAACTTGTTCTCAACTGGTTTACCTGGTTAAATAAAGGTGAAATAAAAATAAAAAAATAAAAAAGATTGAACTCTTTGGCCTGAATGCCAAGCGTCACTTATGGAGGAAACCTGGCACCATTCCTACGGTGAAGCATGGTGGTGGCAGCATCATGCTGTGGGGATGTTTTTCAGCGGCAGGGACTGGGAGACTAGTCAGGATTGATGGAAAGATGAACTGAGCAAAGTACAGAGAGATCCTTGATAAAACCTGCTCCAGAGTGCTCTGGACCTCAGACTGTGGTGGATGTTCACCTTCCAACAGGACAACAACCCTAAGCACACAGCCAAGACAACGCAGGAGTGGTTTCGGGATAAGTCTCTGAATGTCCTTGAGTGGCTCAGCCAGAGCCTGGACTTGAACCCGATCGAATATCTCTGGAGAGACCTGAAAGTAGCTGAGCAGCGACGCTCCCCATCCAACCTGACAGAGCTTGAGAGGATCTGCAGAGAAGAATGGGAGAAACTCCCCAAATACAGGTGTGCGAAGCTTGTACCGTCATACCCAAGAAGACTCAAGGCTGTAATCGCTGCCAAAGGTGCTTCAACAAAGTACTGAGTAAAGGGTCTGAATACTTATGTAAATGAGATTTTTTCATTTGTTATTTTTAATACATCTGCACAAATTTCTAAAAACCTTTTTTTACTTTGTCATTATGGGCTATTGTGTGTAGATTGACGAGAAAAAATACAATTTTAAATCCATTTTAGAATAAGGCTTTCCGAATGCACTGTAAATCTTACCATTTGCATGACATGAAATGGACATTTTTGCCCTTGTTTCTAAGGACACACCTAAAATATTGCCACCCCTCCCACCTCAGCGCAAGCAAGCTGATGTTAGACATGAGCATTGACGTACCTGGCGCAAGTGGTTGAAAATGCCACCGCTCTAGTTTCCATGCCGAAATTGCAAACTAACATGCGTTTGACACTCGCGCCCCCTTAGCGCCATCCGAAAATAGAGCCCAGAGACATACATGAAGTTTAGATTAACAAGTTTAGAATAATACGTTCCGGGGGAGTGGTGGAATGCAATCAGGGGAACCACCCCAGAACACCAGACCAAACTTTTATTAGTGGGCAATACACTCTACAACTACTGTAAGTCACAGTGTAGGTCATATTAAGTAAACATTTTGACATAAATATCCCTCCCTCCCTCATTGGTGTCTTTGGCAACATGTTGTCCCTAATGAACTCTTGATTGCCCATTAATTAACAAGGCGCCGGTGAGTGCAATTAAGGGGGTCCAAACGCTAATTAAAATGTAGACTGCAGTCAAACGCATTGCAAATTATTCTTCTGCTGGGCTGAAGAGGAAGAGAGAAGTCATCACTATGAAACGAGAGAGGAATGGAGAGATGGAGAGAAAGCAAAGAAAAAGAGAGTGGTGGTTGGCACTGAAATGGTTTTGTCTTTCTGCTTTTCTCTCACTCTTCACTCCATCCATCATGGTGGAACTGGAAAGGAATGGAAAGATGGAGAGATGAGAAAGAGAATGACTGGTGGTGGGCACACTGACCTCCCTCTATGTGTATCTATCTTTGATTTGAGCACTTTAGCCATCATTACGAAACGAGAGGAAGATAGATGAAGAGGAGTTGAGAGAACGAGTGGTGGTGGAACACAGATTTTTTTTGTCTTTCTCCCTCGCCCTCTCGTCACTTCCTCCCTATGTACTTTAATTTAGCCACTTTTCCCTTGCGTTGGATGCATTTGAGGAGCATCCAGGGATGCAGTGTATATATTGCCACACACATAGAGAAACAGTGACACAGACGTTCATCGATGGAGATCTCTCTTTCCCCCCTCTGACCAAAGCTCAATAAGGCCAAGCACGTGACCACCTCTCCTGTGCCATACAGTCCCATAATTGGGTTTATGTGAGCCCCTGTCTGCTGTGTGTTACCATGGCAATGGGGTGACACCTGCAGAGTCCAGTGAGCCAGTGAATTAGTTTGCAGTGCTCTGGGAAAAAGCTAGTGCCCTACAACATAAACATACACACACACACACACACACAACACACTCCGTCCAGCCGGCCACCGAAGACACTAATTTACATTCAGCACACACACAGTCAGATGGTTTTCTAAACCACACACGCATGCAGACACACACACACACACACACACACACACACACACACACACACACACACACACACACACACACACACACACACACACACACACACACACACACACACACACACACACACACACACACACACACACACACACACACAGTAGGTCATCTTATCTCTACTGAGGTTACTTACCTAATTCAAAAACAATATTCTCTTTCATACTGATATCTAACATTATTACAAAAATCCTATGTTTTAAGTGAAATATTAGCTTTTGTCTGAAGCCAAAAAAGACAGGAAATTCACAAGCTAATTTGACCTATGCACTAAGAAGGCTTTTCAGCATATGCTGCTTGACTACTGCAGCTTTATTGATGAACTCACATTGGATGGGTTGATTAGGATTTGGGCTCCCGAGTGGCACAGCGGTCTAAGGCACTGCATCTCAGTGCTTCAGGCGTCACTACAGACCCCCTGGTTCGATTCCAGGCTGTATCACAACCGGCCGTGATTGGGAGTCCCATAGGGCGGTGCACAATTAGCCCAGCGTCATCCGGGTTTGGCCGGTGTAGGCCGTCATTGTAAATAAGAATTTGTTCTTAACTGACTTGCCTAGTTAAATAAAGGTAAAATAAAATAAAATAAACCTTCTCTCAGACAGCCTATTACTAAGTACCCCATGAACGTACTTGGTAATGTAAACGTCATCACATTCCACTTTAAACATTATAGAGAGGTTTTCCCGGACACAGATTAAGCAAGATCAATGGAAAATCTCCAGGCTAAATTCTTTATAGTCCAGGACTAGGTGTAATCTGTATCTGTGAAACTGCTCATTAACCCTACATTTGACCAAGCCTAATACATAAGCCTATTGAGACAAGGTAGTTGACAGCTTTTGAACATATTTTGAAGCTATACATGGTTTCTTTGTTCCTTTTATAAACAATGGAGTAATGCAACCTATATTTTGGGTTATGATAGGGTAAGAAAGTTGTTTTAAAGGGTCAATCTGTGGATGCTTCATACATTTTTTTTACTTTTAAATTATTTACACACGCCCATTGATTCTTGAAGAATATAGCTTATATAATAAATGCCTCATGAGCTTAGTCTAATTGTCATACCCCATCAGAACCCAAAATATATGCTTGTTCTACTCAATTGTATGTAAACAATGTAATTTGAAACCGACACTGTTTAGCCTCTGAATATGGTTAAAAGTTTAATTTTGGATCCATAGCTCTATCAATGAATTTGAGAGTGGTTACATTTCTCCACCCCCAATTCTTCAGCTTTTTACCAAAACAGTGGTGGGCTGGCGGCTTTGTTGTTGTTTTTTGAACTGCAGATTGCCCCTTTAAGAACCAATGCCTATACAGTGGCTTGCAAAAGTATTCACCCCCCTTTACATTTTTCCTATTTTGTTGCCTTACAACCTGGAATTAAAATAGATTTTGGGGGGTTTGTTTCATTTGATTTACACAACATGCCCCCCCCCCCCAGGTCAATAGTTTGTATAGCCACCTATAACAGCAATTTACCAAACGTGTTTGCTTATTTTTTTCTTTAAGCAATGGCTTTTCTCTGGCCACTCTTCCGTAAAACCCAGCTGTGGAGTGTATGGCTTAAAGTAGTCCTATGGACAGATACTCCAATCTCCGTTGTGGAGCTTTGCAGCGCCTTCAGAGTTATCTTTGGTCTCTCTGATTAATGCCCTCCTTGCCTGGTCCGTGAGTTTTTGTGGGCGGCCCTCTCTTGGCAGGTTTGTTGTAGTGCCATATTCTTTCAATTTTTTTATAATGAAGTTAATGGTGCTTAGTGGTATGTTCAAAGGTTCAGATATTTTTTTATAACCCAACCCTGATCTGTACTTCTCCACAACTTTGTCCCTGATCTGTTTGGAGAGCTCCTTGGTCTTCATGGTGCCGCTTGCTTGGTGGTGCCCCTTGCTTAGTGGTGTTGCAGACACTGGGGCCTTTCAGAACAGGTGTATATATACTGAGATCATGTGACAGATAATGTAACACTTAGATTGCACACAGGTGGACTTTATTTAACTAATTATGTGACTTCTGAAGGTAATTGGTTGCACCAGATCTTATTTAGGGGATTCATAGCAAAGGGGGTGAATAAATACGCACGCACCACTTTTCCGTTATTTATTTTTTAGAATTTTTTGAAACAAGTAATTTTTTTCATTTCACTTCACTAATTTGGACTATTTTGTGTATGTCCATTACATGAAATCCAAATAAAAATACATTTCAATTACAGGTTGTAATGCAACAAAATTGAAAAAACGCAAGGGGGATGAATACTTTTGCAAGGCGCTGTATATCAAGATTAGGAAAATGTAACAAATTCACAGATGGCATATTGCATTGTCTTACATGAAAAAAACACATTTACATTACCAAGTACATTAATGGCGTAAACCTACTCTAAGAGTATGTATTAGGCTGTTTGAGAGAAGGTTTGAATCCTAATCAACCCATCCAATGTGAGTACATCTGTTGTTGAAGTACAGTAGATCAATAAAGCTACAGTACTCTAGCAGTAGTCAAGCTGCTTATGCTGAAAAGCCTTGTTAATGCATAGGTCAAATTAACTTTTGCATTTTCTGGAGGGTTTGGGCTTCAGACAAAGCTAATATTTCACTTAAAACATATTTTTTTGTATTAATTTCCAGGGTGCAATTAACTATCAGTTAGAACAGAAAACCAGCAGGCTCCGGACCTCGTAGGGTAAGATTTGAATATTCCTGCACTAGACCAACTTTAAAAAGGTCTTCCATTTACATAACTTGTTTATGAACTATACAATGATTTAAATGTGCATACATTTGCATAAAATAAATACATTTACCACAGTACCTAACTTCCCCCATGATGGATTTTCTGAATACAGTCACAGCAGTGGAGGCTGCTGAGAGGAGGACGGCTCATAATGATGGCTGGAATGGAGCGAATGGAACCATGTGTTTGCTGTATTTGATACAATTCCACTCCAGCCATTACCACGAGCCTGTCCTCCCCAGTTAAGGTGCAACCAACGTCCTGTGAGTCACAGGTAAATGGCATTGTTCGGCCCGACGTGATAGCGTAGGAACAGTCAACCCATTTACCTGTTTATTTGTTTATTTGGATCCCCATTAGCTTTTGCAGAAGCAGCAGCTACTCTTCCTGGGGTCTGATACACTGATAGGCAGGGACAGTCACCCACATTTAAAATACAACGATATACAAACAATACAACTAAAAAACAAATACAAACAATACATCAAAACAATTGTGTGTGTGTTAGCGTGTCTGTGTGTGTCCCCTCACAGTCCCCGCCTTTCAATGAGCTGTTGTTTAATCCTTTTTTTTTTAAAGGCAATTGGTTTTTTAAAGGCTGTTTGGATGAGCAGTGTTCCAAGCCATACTGTATTGGCCGTCACAGGTACACTATGCCTGCTAAGTTCCATCTGAATTATCCCTGCTTCTTTGTAGGAATATCATAATGTTCATGTTTCTGTCCAAATCATGGTGCCTTATTACTTTTATAAAATGGTTACCAAAATATTAGAATAACAATGAATTACATATTTTCATTAAAATGTTATTTTGATATGTAAATTCATACAATTTGGACAAAAATCTGGTTGTTAGTTCATAATGTTCTTGTCACTTGCTAGCTAGCCAACTTCACCTAACTCAGTCATGTCAAACATTCACCTGGAATGACAGTACACTAGCAGCATTTTTGTTTGATTTAGCTTATTTTCTATTGGCATTTACTTGGATATATCCATGATAATGACATTGATGCGTGATTAAGCCTGGCTCAGAAAAAGTTGTCTCATCTAGTCTGGGCACCGTTCACTTTCTATGAATGGTACAGAGATCGAAATTAAAAAGTTAAACATTGTTTCCGGGTTCGGACAGGCAGACAGCGAGGTGTATATTAACCCCCGCTGTACCAAATGTGTGAGTTGAGATCAATACAAGAGATGATTAGGACAACAACATGAACATGATTATATTCTTATGAAGGCGCAGTGATAATTGTTAGCAAGTATAGTGTGCCTGTGACGGCCAATACAGCATGGCTTGGAACACTTTTCGTCCAATCAGCATCCAGGATCCAAACAACCCGATGTGGGCCGCCAGTTGGGGAACATTGATACACAGTCAAGTTAGTTTAGACAGTTTGAACGGGAGAGGTATAGGTGAAGCCAAATGTAAGATTAGAGCCATTATGATAGATTTGTAGCAGAAGAGGTGGGAACAGCGAGCCCAAGGGCCCGGCATTTATATGCCCTCCAAAGAAAGGTTGGTGGACCAAGATGAAAAGTTCCGGTATGTGGAAGAGAGGGACATATTGATGTGGGGGGAGGGGTTTGTTAGAAGTTACTAGGGTACTTTTTTTATTTTCTTAGTAGTACAGAATTAGGTAGGAGGGTTTCGTTTTTCTTAATGTATGTTTCTTTATTCATTTAGTCTGTAAGCTGTGATTGACTACACACTCCAGTACAGTAGGTGACGGCATGTACCTTTAACGTTTATTGTCTGCCATAATACTATAGGGGAAGAAGAAGAAGACCGGGAGAGGTTTTGCATAGGGAGTGAATACCAAACTGTAACGTTAGGAAGGCCGGTGGGTCGAGAACCGTGTTTAACAAGCTGTTGGACTGGTTTAAACCGTTATTTTGGGAGCGGAATGGCGGAGCGTAGTGAGGATGCGGCGAAGGAGGATATGGAGAGAAAGTTGATTCTGATGGCGCGTTAAGCAATCATGGCGAATGTGAGTGGAAGACTGTGGCACCGAAAGATAGAGCAAAAATAGCTAAAGTTGTAAATGATCATCAGTTTCTTGTTGAAGTGTGATTTGTTAATAATGATGTATACTTTGGAGATCCATTTTGAGGTCACACATATTATAAATATTAGTTACCAGGAGTGGTTTTGTTCTGATTTCTTGCATCTCGGAAGAGCAGAAAGAGAAAGCTTTGTGTCTACATAAGTTGGCGACATCTGAAGTCGAGAGCTTTGATTTTCGATGCAGGGCACCAATTAAATGTGTGATGACAGGAGAATCGCTGGACGTTGAGGCTTCATGTCTTAAGAAGAAGATTCCGGTTTTACTGATGTTTGATGAAGAGTATCTGCCTACACATGTAAAGATGGGATACGTGCGATGCGCTGTAAAAGACTTCGTAAATAAACTGTTATAGTGCCGAAATTGCAAAAAGTTTGGCCATGTCTGAAGTGTGTGTCAACTAGGGCTGTCGTGTCAACTAGGGCTGTCCCCGACTAAAAAAAAATATTGGTAGACTGAAGTAGTCTGTTCTTTCGACCAATTTTAGTGTATTTTTCCATATATAGATGTGTTTTAATAAAATCAACTATGTACATTGAGCTTGTCTGATGCTTTAAGCTTAAGTTATTTTGCCTCAAAAGGGCTCCAGAGATCTAGATAACCAGAAGTAAAAAAAATTAACCTGACCCAACTATTCTCCTCCCGCTCCTGCTGGCTTTCGCAGATTCTGCCATTACACTCCTGAAGTTGCCGATAATAGGCTACACAGGAGTAGGCAACCTTTCTCATGTAGAAGCCTCTGAGCCTGTGTAGGGATTTGATTTGGATTGGACTGTGACCAAAGGAGTGGGATGTTTTTTTTATTTATCTGTTGTTGTTTTTTGTACAAAAAAACTACAGTTTCTACAGTTTAATACAGTAGGCGTTGGAATGCACATTACATTAGTGTGAATGTCATTATACCAGAGAAGAAGAAGAAGAAGTAACATTAGGACATCGTCATAAGAGATTTGATTGTTGTACCAGTGTTGAATGTCCAAACAGAAATAGCTAACTAGCTATTATGTTAAGGTAAGAATTAACGTAAAAAGTTGTTGCTTTGATTGTAGCTGGGCAGTGACATATCTCCGATATTAGCGGACACGTTAGCTAGCAAATTAGCTATCTAACTATCTAATGTTAGCAAGCAATGACAACTAACTAGCCAAGTTATCTAGCTGGCTAGCTACAGACTTGCGACCATCGGTCTCTGCTTCGGCAACATGACACTGTTAACAACTAGCTAAAGCCTTAATAGTTAGCATTACATTCCTTCTGCTAGTAGCCTCTTCGCTCCAGAAGACCTGTACACCAATGTGTACAAGTCTCCCGGAGCGAAGAGGCTATCCTGTTAGCTGAGATAACCAATAATATTTTTTTCCTGTCGGCAAACAGGTCTAAATCCAAATAGTTATGATGTTAGCTAACTAGCCAGTTATTTAGCCAGCTAGCTAGCTATTTATGACTATGCCAGAAATACTAATATATGGCTATACATTGCTTTGACATAGCTAGTTAAAGGGTAGTAAGCATACGTTTTTACTCACCAAAGTAACAACACAGTGTGGTCAAAGACTTAGTAACTTAGTTGTAGTCACGATCTGGTTACCTATAACTTCAAACATAGTAATGTTTTAGCGTTTTTTTCATATATATTAACTTATTTCTGGATATTTCAGAACTACCCACAATGCATTCTTCTTCTTCGATGAGGTTTAACGACGGTTGGCATCCAATTTGTTGCATTACCGCCACCTACTAGACTGGAGTTCAACTCCCTTATCTTTCCTTGAAAAATAAAATAAACCAAAGCAAAGAAATATCCTACCATCTAACACCACACTCATACCTTCAACACTACAACTAATAATTAACACCACCCTTCTCCACTGTTTAAATACACTCACTCCTACCTCATGCCCTCAACCTGAATTGATGGGACATCACCACTTAACACTCCCTGAAACTCTTCTGCTGTCACGTCTCGCACACCCAAATATCTCTCTGCAGCTGCCACCACCACCTCAATTTTCTTCGATTTGTGTTCCATCCCTGCAGTACAATTAATAACCATTGCTATAAACGCTAAAAATCCTGGACATGTCTGATCTACCCACAATGCACTATTTCTCAACCTCATATGAAGAACCGGTGTTACCTAGCTCGTTCCAGCTGGCTAACGTTAGCTACTAGCCATGCTAGCATGTAATTACATTCCAAACCAAATGTTGGTGAGCTACTATGTACATTCACAAAGAAGAAACCATATAAATGTGTGCGAAAAACATCCATCTCCTCTTCTCCTGGGCATTTGGTAGTGGTAGTGGTAGTCGAGCGAGCGAACGAGTGAGTGTTGTAGTAGTTTTCCATCATTCGTAGCTATTGCTGCAATACCCATATAGGGCAGTAATACCCACAAGGACAGGGTTACGACTCATTTGTGGCCCAAAAACAAGAAGCTAGCGAGTGGATTGGAGTATGGGAACCGTGCTCACGTCTACTGTATGCAGTACTTATTTCATAGTATAACCAGTGGAAGGCAGGATTTGGAATGAGACTGACTGAAACCAGGTGCTGTGCCAAGCGTTAATGTGAAGCCTGCAACCTCTATTTCCTACCGACCTACCAGTACATCGCGAGTGTCAGCAGTGATGGAATAAACAGGGTAAATTCAATGTGGATTTACCTCACTATATCGCTATTGGATTAGCTGACTCTCCCTTGGCCAGTGAAATGGCCTCTCCCTCTAAAGGCCACTCCTTGGCCCTCCTTTACTTTGGTAACAAACTCAGCCGTCAATCGGTAAGTCTCCGCTCTCTCTACTTTATATCTGCTGGCTTTTTGTTGTTGTTGTGTTCTGTGGGTTCCTGCCTGTGCTAGACTAGTTAGCTTGTTAGGCTAGCTAGCAGGCTAAAATAACTAACTTTAGCTGGCTGGCTTGCTTGCTGGCTAAGATAACTGCATATACCGGTAACATTATTTGACTACTGGTTAGATGGCATTATGCATTTCCAAAACATTGGTTTACTTTATTGTATCTGTAAGCTAGGTGATGATAGCAACTGGCTGACTCATGCAGTGATAATGTAATGTTAGCAGGCTGGTAGGGGCCAACATTAGCAGGCTAGTAGGGCTAACATTAGCAAGCTAGTTGGCTAGCAACCTTGTAAGCTGATTTGTAACAATAAATTAATAAAGTATTTGGTTGTAAGTTGGCAGAACATTTTATTGAAACCAGTAGTTATGACTGCAAAATATTTGGTTTAATTTGAAGTTATACACTGGAAGTTATTTCTGTTGGAGTTTACATTATAGGGAATAGGCTGGCTTGCCGCGTCCTCCATATTATGTCATACCCCGTAAATGTTTTTTCCAGCATGAGTTTGGCATTCTTCAGAATTCTGATCAGTTTTATGTAATAGAAAAGCGCATTGGGACTTTTGATGTGTATTCTAATGCAAATCCATATGTTACATGTATGCTACCTATTCTTTAACCTTATCAACCAGAGAGACATTCAGTTCTTAGCTATGATTCCTAGCTAGTTGTCTAAAGGCTAGCTATAAACAGCTGAGTTAACTTCCAATTTTAAAGAGCCTTGATGAGTAGAATAAATAGCTAGCTAGCTAATTAACATTAGTATTTGAAACCATACAGTCCTATGATTAAATGTCTATCATTTACAAAGCATTATTTGTTTCTGGCAGTACAGATATGATAAAAAAAAAAAAAAACGTTTCTAGATCAAGGATATCCACCTGTAATACACCTACACATTTGAAAAGACAGTACAACTCCAATCAAAGTAAGTACAGAACAACATACTTTTTATTGTACAATTACCCCTTTCTCAATATTGTAATATCGTAATAACATGATATTCTACTGAAAAACTGCCTTTATCAGTGTGTGTAATAATGTGTACATCTACCGCCAATGCTACACTCCCAGGTGCGAGCCCGCTTTGAGAAGGTTCTGGAGGAGGTGACCCGCTACACCCCTCGCTACATGGAGGAGATGGAGTCTATATTTGACTAATGACAGGAAGGGGAGAGGGAGAGGATCAGCAATGATCCGCAATGGACGTCACCAACAAGAGGTAGGCTACACCTGCAGTCAGACCTTTACTAGGAGGGTGTGCGTGGAAGTGGGTGGTCTTTCTTTATCTCATCTCTCACTGATCATTTCTGTCAGGCCTTGATCTCTCATTCCCCCTCTCTCTCTCTCCCTCACCTTTCTATCTTTCTCTCTCCCAGTGTGAAGGCTGTGTATAATGAGCTCCACAACACTCTCCATCAATGAGCAGGACAAACTGCGCTGGTGGAAGAACACCCACATACCAGGCATGCCCACTGACTGGCCTGTTCCAGGTGCAACACACACACACACACACACACACACACAGCGGGCTAATGGAAGTTAATGGGGCCTAATGGAGTGTATTGTAATATGGGATGATGTAGACTTCAGCCCCTTTGTTATTGTCAAGAGTTAGTCGAATGTAGTGAACAGTGTTACAAGCTAATGTAGCAGACTGTATGACAGTAGTGTATGGGCCAACAATGTGACCATTATTAGAGACTGCTGGAGGGTAATATACTGGACCGGCCTGCCTTGTTCAATGGAGTCTAATGAAACCGCTCTTTCAGGAGTGGGCACCAGATAGGCTTGGGAGGTATACCGTATACCGGGGTATTTGGAAAAAGCCAGGGGATGGTTTAAAAAAATAACAACATATTTGTAGCTACTTTTTAAGTTAATACCTGCAGTCAACTTGTACAATACGTTAGGAGATAAAGCGTTCTTCATTTCACCTGTCACATTATTTTACATTATGAAGCTTATGGTAGTTCCCCAGAACAGTTGAGCCAGTCATGTTTGTTTATAAATAGCACAACGGGAGAAAGTGGGAACTGGTGATTGCATAGCGTTCTATATCTATCGGTGAATCTGTTGTGTGGCGCATATGAGGTGAGGAAGTTACACTTGTATGCAATTCACTACTAAATGTTTGCCATCAGATATCTTATAACGGCTTTTTGCCATGTTTGAGAAATCAAAAAGCTCTATATTTTTTCCCTGTGCTTCCTACTAGCGTTTTATTTTCTCCTCCGTTCTTCTCCCCTCTGCTCTTTGTGCACATGCTGCTCTTCCTTCAGAAAAGCATGAATCACAACTTCACTTTCGCTTGTATTATGTTCACACTCACCGAAAATGACATTCGGTAGCTACTAGCTATGCTTGTATAACTTTATGAGCTGGATTTGCTTGTCTTTGCAATTAGTTTGTTCTTTTTGCTTGTTAGCATTTAGCTAACAGCGTCTATGTGATTTCGCTTTTACTTGTGCTAATTGTGTTTGCATTCTGGTAATAGATGCCCAATTGGGCTTTCTTTTGCATTTTTAGTGCCCCCTTGTGTGCTATGCTGGTAATAACGTAAATCTCGGGATGGCAGAAGAACGGTATTAAAATCTGGATACTGCCCAAGCCTAGCACTAGAAAAGAAAAGCAAAAAAGGGAAGGCACAGCAAGGCACAATAGAGGTGAGCATGTCTCCATCTGTCTTTATGACCTCATGCTACAGTACAACTCTATCATTCAGTACTCAATTACCATTTCATTATGATGAATCCTCAATTTCTAATTGGTTTGTTAATTGTTTGTAGATAGTGTTAGTGTATGGTTGATTTACAATTATGTCTCCTCTGTCTGTGTGTGTGGATGCATTCACAGACACAGTGATCAGCTTGTTAGGGGTGAACTGGGAGCAGAGCTGAAGCGGTAGAAAAGAAGAGACGGCAACAGAGAGGGCTTCGTCCTGAGCCCTATACTACGAATCAGGTTTGAGGAGTTAGCGAGTTAACTTTGGTCAACTCGGGATAACCGGTACCATGAAAGTGGCTCACCTTTTAGCCAGGTACATTTCTATGGCAAAGAATTTGTCGGAACTAACCTGCTCCGGGGCAGGCTAACTCAGGGCTAACTACGAGTTGAGGACCAATGAGATCAGATACCCTCCCACACAAAGATTGTGTCATCATCCCCTTCATTTGAGGAAGACGACTGATTAAATGTTTTTTGTGTGTAAAAAAAAATAGGTATGTTGAAATACCTATCACATTACACATTTAGTAAGGACAGCATTTGCTTTTCAAACTGTATGTTTTTTTCCCGTGCGATTGGCAAACTGACAGATGCAACCAACCATAGACATAATCCATAGATGGCAGTTCCAATTCTAGTCAAGACTGGCAGCCATTTCTAGTGTACCCATGAGTTTAACAGTCAAATTGCCAGGGTTAGAGGTTCCAAAACCCTTTATGGAATATATGTCTATGGCCACAACGCAACAAGCTGTTCCACAAATAGGAGCGGGAAAAAGGTGCTTGTGCATTGAGAAGCACACCAAAGACAGCATTAAATATAAGTAATTAGATAAAGATGGAACTTATAAAAGCATATTTCACACCATAGCCTGCTGAATTTGCAAGAACTTCTATCATTTTAATTTCGGCACAGACTCACCCATGGATTGATGTTTCAGTATTGTCTTAATGAAGAGTTCGGCGTTCTACTAGCCGTGTGTAGCGTGGTTCGTTCTACGTTGTGTACTTTTACTTAGGACACTGCCACAACTGGAATTCTGAAGGTTGGATAATTTTTATTCGACCTGCACACGAAGAGACAACACACAATATGTTAGCCCTTGGTGCAGTCACAGCTCTCGGGCACCTTGCTAGTTGAAGGTCAGGCAAAAGAGAACCCAGGTGCTGCGTGCACACATTCAGTGCCCAACAGCACACTATACAATACAAGTAAAATGATATACAACATAATTCAGACAAAATAAAATACATACCTGCACACGAAGAGACAATACACAATATGTTAGCCCTTGGTGCAGTCACAGCTCTCGGGCACCTGCGTGAGCACATAGAAACTCACTCAAACACTGTCCCGAATACTCCCGAGTTACAATAGGTACCCAAATTAGCGAGCTCGTGAAAGTTGTTAACATAAATCTTTATATTGTCCACATTGTAACAAAACCTATAGTTGCGTAACAGCACTTTGTGTAACTTAACCACAGTTTTATACTGACAAATTACAGCGCCAAGGACAACATACCTTGCTAGTTGAAAGTCATGCAAAAGAGAACAATAAGAGGGTACGTAAGTACAGATAACCCGCGATGGACCAAACCAAAATATACAAAACTTTTACAATCAGGTGTACAGTGGGGAAAAAAAGTATTTAGTCAGCCACCAATTGTGCAAGTTCTCCCACTTAAAAAGATGAGAGAGGCCTGTAATTTTCATCATAGGTATACAGTGGGGGAGAAAAAGTATTTAGTCAGCCACCAATTGTGCAAGTTCTCCCACTTAAAAAGATGAGAGAGGCCTGTAATTTTCATCATAGGTACACGTCAACTATGACAGACAAATTGAGATTTTTTTTCTCCAGAAAATCACATTGTAGGATTTTTTATGAATTTATTTGCAAATTATGGTGGAAAATAAGTATTTGGTCACCTACAAACAAGCAAGATTTCTGGCTCTCACAGACCTGTAACTTCTTCTTTAAGAGGCTCCTCTGTCCTCCACTCGTTACCTGTATTAATGGCACCTGTTTGAACTTGTTATCAGTATAAAAGACACCTGTCCACAACCTCAAACAGTCACACTCCAAACTCCACTATGGCCAAGACCAAAGAGCTGTCAAAGGACACCAGAAACAAAATTGTAGACCTGCACCAGGCTGGGAAGACTGAATCTGCAATAGGTAAGCAGCTTGGTTTGAAGAAATCAACTGTGGGAGCAATTATTAGGAAATGGAAGACATACAAGACCACTGATAATCTCCCTCGATCTGGGGCTCCACGCAAGATCTCACCCCGTGGGGTCAAAATGATCACAAGAATGGTGAGCAAAAATCCCAGAACCACACTGGGGGACCTAGTGAATGACCTGCAGAGAGCTGGGACCAAAGTAACAAAGCCTACCATCAGTAACACACTACGCCGCCAGGGACTCAAATCCTGCAGTGCATAGACGTGTCCCCCTGCTTAAGCCAGTACATGTCCAGGCCCGTCTGAAGTTTGCTAGAGTGCATTTGGATGATCCAGAAGAGGACTGGGAGAATGTCATATGGTCAGATGAAACCAAAATATAACTTTTTGGTAAAAACTCAACCCGTCATGTTTGGAGGACAAAGAATGCTGAGTTGCATCCAAAGAACACCATACCTACTGTGAAGCATGGGGGTGGAAACATCATGCTTTGGGTCTGTTTTTCTGCAAAGGGACCAGGACGACTGATCCGTGTAAAGGAAAGAATGAATGGGGCCATGTATCGTGAGATTTTGAGTGAAAACCTCCTTCTATCAGCAAGGGCATTGAAGATGAAACGTGGCTGGGTCTTTCAGCATGACAATGATCCCAAACACACCGCCCGGGCAACGAAGGAGTGGCTTCGTAAGAAGCATTTCAAGGTCCTGGAGTGGCCTAGCCAGTCTCTAGATCTCAACCCCATAGAAAATCTTTGGAGGGAGTTGAAAGTCTGTGTTGCCCAGCGACAGCCCCAAAACATCACTGCTCTAGAGGATATCTGCATGGAGGAATGGGCCAAAATACCAGCAACAGTGTGTGAAAACCTTGTGAAGACTTACAGAATACGTTTGACCTGTGTCATTGCCAACAAAGGGTATATAACAAAGTATTGAGAAACTTTTGTTATTGACCAAATACTTATTTTCCACCATAATTTGCAAATAAATTCATAAAAAAATCCTACAATGTGATTTTCTGGATTTTTTTTCCTCATTTTGTCTGTCATAGTTGACGTGTACCTATGATGAAAATTACAGGCCTCTCTCATCTTTTTAAGTGGGAGAACTTGCACAATTGGTGGCTGACTAAATACTTTTTTCCCCCACTGTAATCCCTTATTCAACTGTATACAAAAAATGCCAAATACATTTTATGCTGATGAACTACACACAAAGTTACATGAATTGTCAAAAATATTAGACAAACCCACAAATCACTCTAAGACCCACTTAGATTACCACATACACACACAAAAAAAGTTGTCACTGAGAAACCAAGAACTGTTTCATTTCCTGTGTAGACATAGTTTGGATTAGCCTATTCACTGGCTTAATAAGTCTACCTAGTCTAGTCCGAACACCCTCACCCAAAAACCTAGCAGGAATGTCACGGACAGCACTAACCGTGCTCAGAGGTCTAACCTCAGGTTGGGGAATACTACAAATCGGCATATCTGGAGCCAGCACACTTTCAGTTACAGACTCAACACTAGTAGTGTCAGACGACTGATCAGAATCCTGGTAGATTGACACAGACCACACTGACGAAGCATCTTCAACCAAGTTAACATCTGTCACAGCACCATCCCCACTGAATGGAGTTTCGCTATCAGAACTCTTGTAGGCTTTGGGGATCTCTCTCTGGTCCACTTCTGCTGAGCACACCTCACTCAAGGGGACTTCATACGGTTGTTCCACTTCACTTCCATCAACTGGGACTTCACCATCCTCTTGGAGTATCCTCCCAGAAGACTCAGGAAGGCTTGCTACCCAGTGGACAGTCCTTGCGTCACTCCCATCCATTTTGCTGGACGCTGCAGACATCTCAGAGATGACGTCACCACTCGATAGAGATCCGTGACCCACAGGTTCCTGCCAAGAAGGCAAAGGCAGAAAGTTGACTGGCATAATCAGGTTCCTATGCACAGTTTTTATGCGTCCAGTGGTAGTGTGTTGTATACGATATGTGTTCAGTGAGCTGTTCTTCACAACATCTATGTACACAGCACTGTCCCAGCGATCAGCCAGTTTCTTCTTGCCCCTCTCTCTCTTGTTAGCAAGTAGAACTCTGTCTCCCTTCTCTACCGAATGACCCTTTGACCGTCTGTTGTAGACCTCAGCTTGTCTCTTTTGTTGCTTACTGGCATGCTGCTGGGCCAATTTCATGGCCTCTCTCAGATCCTCACCCAGAGACTGGACATACTTATCCACATCTACCGTGTCCCCATCCAACAGCACACTTTCAAACATAACATCTACCGGCAACCTAGGAGTGCGTCCAAAAATCAAGAAGAAGGGCGGAAACCCAGTAGTCTCGTGAACAGTGCAGTTATAGGAGAATGTCAATGTGTTAAACATCTGAGGCCATTTAGCCTTGGACCTAGCTGGCAGAGCTCTAATCATCCCACCCAGTGTGTGATTCAGACGTTCTGCTTGACCGTTACCCATGGGATGATAAGGTGTGGTGTGGGACTTTCCAACACCAGATAACTGAAGTAATTCTGCAATAAGTGAACTCTCAAAGTTAGCACCCCTGTCAGAATGGAAACAATCAGCGAACCCATAAATGCAGAAGAAATTATTCCAGAGAACATGAGCAACAGTCTTAGCAGACTGGTTTGGACATGGATACGCACAGGCCAGCTTAGTAAAGTGATCAGTCACTACTAACACATCAATATACTTGTTGTTTGAATCTTCTGCAGTCCAGAAATCAATACACACGAGTTCCAAAGGTGCCGTTGTAACAATGGAGACAAGTGGAGCTCTTGCTTCAGGCTCAGGTGCTTTACTCAACACGCATCTCTTACAGTGGGCCACGTATTCCTTGACATCCTTTTCCATAGAGTCCCAGTAAAATCGCTGTGTGCGCTACTGACCCTGATGACCAGCATCATCATGAACTCCCTTCAACACAAGGCCTCTCAAAGACACATACTGGAATATTTTATTCTTACTCACTGGGTGTTTTGAGACATGATACAGAATCCCTAACCGCGTGGTGAGTTTTCCCCACTGTCTTAGAGTATGAACTGTTTCATTAGCTTCAAGGACTCGCTCTCTCCTAGATGGGCGCTGGCCTCTATCTACAAAGAACATGACTCTGCTGATGACAGGATCCAGTGACTGGTTATCATACAGCTCCTTGTGTTCAAAGACAGGTGAAGGGCTCTCCATCATCCCATCGGCGGTGAGCATGGAGGACAGCAGACACCTCTTCACAGGAAACCAACCCACTGACCTCGTCTCCAGCTCTACTCAACTCACTCCCAAGAGCCATAGACGTTCCACAGCCAGCCTCGGGCTGTTCACAGGAGAGGCAGAACATGTCTTGAACATCATCCACTCGAAGACCTCTGGCTTCCTCCAGCAGGACATCATATGGAATTCTTGTCAGTCGGTGCAGAACTGTGGATTGGACAAATGGCTCTCTGCTCAAAGCATCAGCAACGACGTTCTTGGGACCTGGTATGTACAGGATATCAAAATCAAAGGGTGCCAGCTTTGCAACCCATCTCTGCTCGCATGCATCAAGTCTCGGCTTTGTAAGAATATATTTGAGTGGATTGTTGTCGGTCCACATAGTAAACTTATGCCCTCGCAGCCAATGGCTGAATTTATCATGAATGGCCCATTTCATGGCTAGAAATTCCAGCCGGTGAGCACGATACTTGGATTGTGCATGATTAAGAGATTTACTAGCAAAAGCACTCTCCCGAGTGACGCAGTGGTCTAAAATATGCCATTTAGCAGACGCTTTTATCCAAAGCGACTTACAGTCATGCGTGCATACATTTTTGTGTATGGGTGGTCCCGGGGATCGAACCCACTACCTTGGCGTTACAAGCGCCGTGCTCTACCAGCTGAGCCACTAGAGATCCTGGTTCAAATACAGGCTCTGTCGTAGCCGGCCGCGACCGGGAGACCCATGGGGCGGCGCACAATTGGCCCAGCGTTGGCCAGGGTAGGGAATGGGATGTAGCTCAGTTGGTAGAGCATGGCGTTTGCAACACCAGGGTTGTGGGTTTGATTCCCACGGGGGGGCAGTATGAAAAAATAAATAAAAACAAATAAAATAATTACACTCATTAACTGTAAGTCGCTCTGGATAAGAGCGTCTGCTAAATGAATTTTAAAAAAGCTATTGGCCTGGCTATGGCCGTCCCATCTTGCACGTGGGATAGTACAGCTCCCAAACCACTAGTAGATGCATCCACAGAAAGTAAAAATCTGGATGAGCCAGCAGTGCCTGGTCAACTAGTGCTGATTTCAAAGCTTCAAAAGTGAGTTGACATACAGCAGTCCAGTCTGGAGCAGTGAGCCTAAGACAGGGACCAGGCCTCTTCCTACCCTTGCCTCTCCTAGGCTTCTTCTGACCTGTAGTGAGCTGAAACAATGGCCTAGTAACCATGGAACAATTCTCAATGTAGTGCTGATAGTATACTACCATACTAAGGAAAGAATGGATTTTGCTAGGAGACGGAGTGACACCATAAGCTTCCATCATCTCGCTCTCAGTCACATTCAACATAGTTTGAACTTTAGCAGGGTCAGTGGCTACACCCTCCTGAGAAATGATGTGGCCCAAAAACTTAACAGACCTCCTCAAAAACTTAGACAGAGACAGTTTAAGATTGTGCTCCTGCAACCGCTGAAAAATCATCTCAAGTCTCTGCAGACTCTCTTCCTCCGTCTTAGCAAAAACCATCAGATCGTCCAAATAACAAAGGAGACTGTTGGTTTTGGTCACCTAAGATGGTCAGCATCATTCTCATAAAAGTAGCCGGGCTGTTACAGAGGCCCTGAGGTAACCAATTGTACTCGTGCAGACCTAAAGGAGAGGAAAAGGCAGTGTATTTTTTATCCTCTTCATGCAGTGGCACGTTATAATACCCTGACGTCAAGTCCATTGTGCTGAAGAAGGCATTACCTCCCAGCCCGGCCAGTACATCTGCCTGATGAGGCAGGGGATGAGCATCCTTTACTGTGCAGGCATTTAACCACCTGAAGTCAGTACATAGGCGCAAGTCCATATTATTTTTCCATACCAGCACCAATGGTGAGGCATACTCGCTGCTGGATTTTCTGACGATTTCCTTTTCCTCCATATCATACAGTGTTTCCCTGAGTTTTTGGTAATGAGCTGGAGAAAGCCTACGATAAGGTAATCGAAATGGGTGATCATCAGTCAGCCGTATGCGATGGCAGAACTCCTTTGCCTCACCACAATCTAGGCTATGTCTAGAGAACACTGTGTCATACTTCCCAATTAAATTGACAAGTTTATCTTTCCAGAACTGTGAAACTGGACACTCCTCAACAGACAGGCCTTGAAGTCCAAGATTGCTCAATGTACTGTTGCCATTAACTACACTGCCACCAACTGAACTCTTAGCTGTCAGACTGCCATGTGAGCTGTCACACTGAACTTTTGCCATGTTCTGGTAAGCTGCTTGCTGCTTGACATCATCAAAATCCTCCAATGCAATGCAAGGGTACACATCCGCCACTTTAGCATTTAGTCTCAGGGTAACTGCCGATGTTGTTGGATTCACAATTTTCACAGGGAGCCATCCATCCCCCCACAGAGGCGTAACTACTCTCCCCACTAATATGTGTCGATTCACACAACGAGACGTGCTGGGCTCGACAACAACAGTACTGCCCACAGAGAGTTTTGTCTTTGGGGGTAGGCGGCCCCACACCAGATGCTCACTCATGGGTTGGAGCGTTACTGCTCTCTTCAACTTAATGGTGCCCAATTTATCTGGGATGGAGTCTCCTCTCCATCTCTCCAGATTTGACAGGAGACGCAGGAAGTGGCTGTCATCACACTGGCTAGATGAACCTGGTGTACCCACCACCCGCCAGTAGCTGTCATTTGATTTGAACTGTCTAATCAGAGACTTCAACACATTAGTGTCCACAATGAGTTCATCAACCTGCCCATCTACAATAAGCACTGGGACTACATAACTGAAGCCATAAAGCTGGATTTTTAAGTCACACATGCCCACTGGGCTAGTTTGTGTCCCACCACAACCCACCAGGATGATGTCTGAAGGAGCTAGAAAGTTCCCCTCCACCACTCCTGCCTCCCTCAACCGAGGTACAATATCTGCACGCAGAGTAGTAGCCATGGACCCACTATCTAACATCCCCTTCAGCTCAACTTTATCCTGTACTAGCACGGTGGTGTAAAACAATCTGTCATTCTGAGTAATTCTCATTGTGTTCTGAAAAATTACTGTGTTGTTCTTGGGTACTGACTCACAAAAATAAGAATAAACTGATTGGATATCATCATCAGTGGAGGAAAAATAAGAATGCCCCACATTGCCCTCCTCAGAATGGAGGCTTTCTAGTTTTCCTGAGACCTGCCAGTCTGTCCACATCCAGGGCTCTGTCGCTGCCCAGTCTCACTACAGTCATGTGGCTCGGAGAGAAGCACTTGAAGCACAGCTGGTGCATCTGACAGTGAGCTTTGGTCCAGTGATTAGTGCTTCCACAGACAGCGCACTCACGCTGACATTTGTGGACCTGTTTACGGGGCCCTCTGTTCACAGACTGAGTATTGCTGACCAGAGCCTTCTCTAACAAAGTCAAAACGTTCTCTAATGTCCCACCCTCAGATACAGATGGTGCCTGGTCTGGTTCACGGCCACATTGAGAAAAATATGACACATTAGGTCTGTTCACAGGATCCACTCCCTCCTGGGGGGAGTCAAAGACGGCAGCCACCTGCTGTGAAAGTTGTGTTCTACATGCTTTACGTTCCCTTAACAGTTCATCCAACCGATCCTGTACCTCACTGGCTGTCCAGTCACGAAGGGGTTTGCTCTTGAACACTTGGGCCAACTCTTTATCAGGACAGTTGCGTACAAACATGACTGCCAACTCTGAGCACTGATTGGGTAAGGTCCTGCCCTCACTTACAAGGTACTGTTCAGCTGCCTCTGCAGCTTTGTTAAACCTAATCCAGAAATCTAGTGCACCCTCATTAGCATATGGTTTGATTGAATAGAAATCTGCTAATGGCATACCTGAGCAGACAGTATCCCCAAAGTGTTGCTTGAGAACACTGAACACCGTCTTAACATCTGTGACAACAGGGTTGTTACGCATCCAGACTTTGGTCACATCCTGTGCCCTCACCATGAGCCTAGACATCACCTCCCCAACATTCTCAGACCCAGTGTAACCCCTCTTCTCTAGGTAGACTCCCATTAACTCCTCCCACTTCAGGACAGAGTAGTTATCTGAGCCATCACCCCTAAAGAAAGGTGGAGCACTAACATCTGACTTCACAACCAGATTCAGCTTGGATGCATCAATAAAGGTTGACCCACACTGCTCAGGCAAGGGAAACCGCTGGGGTTGGTGAGGGGAACGGGCAGGAGAAAGACTTGAAACCCCAGGCTGCAGTAAACTCGCTCTGATAGATTCTCCTATCTCTGAACCAATCTGCTTAATAAGGTCACTAAGCTGACTCGGAGGCGTCCCATTATTACTGAGGACTGTGGGTGATGGTACATCAAAAGACAGAGGTGAGATACCCTGGTCAGGTGGAATAAACAGCCTACCCCTCCCAGTGCTTGCAAACTCAGGACTAGCAAACGCTCTACTCTCAGGAGCTGACTGTACAATTGGTGTTAAAGGAAGGACACCCCTCCCTCTACCCACACTAAAATCCGCAGCATAACTCATCTTATGGACTTGAGAGTCTTCCATGGCTCAACAGAGCACTAAAATACAATGTAATTTACTGCAGTCAAATACAAAAAAAAATTGCAATAAACAAATTCATCCAAAACATACAAATAAACACAAATACCTGTATCTAATGAATATGCTACATTCACCTTCACTATTTACAGTATATATTAGCTTACAGCAAACCATCAACAAATGCGCATGCGCAGATCGCGCACCTCATCCACATGCACAGCTCCAGTCGGCAGGTCACGGCACCAGTTTGTAGCGTGGTTCGTTCTGCGTTGTGTACTTTTACTTTGGACACTCCCACAACTGGAATTCTGACGGTTGGATAATTTTTATACACACAATATGTTAGCCCTTGGTGCAGTCACAGCTCTCGGGCACCTTGCTAGTTGAAGGTCAGGCAAAAGAGAACCCAGGTGCTGCGTGCACACATTCAGTGCCCAACAGCACACTATACAATACAATAAAATGATATACAACATAATTCGGACAAAATAAAAGACATACAGTGGGGAAAAAAAGTATTTAGTCAGCCACCAATTGTGCAAGTTCTCCAACTTAAAAAGATGAGAGAGGCCTGTAATTATCATCATAGGTACACGTCAACTATGACAGACAAAATGAGAAAAAAAACATACAAATAAACACAAAAATCACATTGTAGGATTTTTTATGAATTTATTAGCAAATTATGGTGGAAAATAAGTATTTGGTCAATAACAAAAGTTTCTCAATACTTTGTTATATACCCTTTGTTGGCAATGACACAGGTCAAACGTTTTCTGTAAGTCTTCACAAGGTTTTCACACACTGTTGCTGGTATTTTGGCCCATTCCTCCATGCAGATCTCCTCTAGAGCAGTGATGTTTTGGGGCTGTCGCTGGGCAACACGGACTTTCAACTCCCTCCAAAGATTTTCTATGGGGTTGAGATCTGGAGACTGGCTAGGCCACTCCAGGACCTTGAAATGCTTCTTACGAAGCCACTCCTTTGTTGCCCGGGCGGTGTGTTTGGGATCATTGTCATGCTGAAAGACCCAGCCACGTTTCATCTTCAATGCCCTTGCTGATGGAAGGAGGTTTTCACTCAAAATCTCACGATACATGGCCCCATTCATTCTTTCCTTTACACGGATCAGTCGTCCTGGTCCCTTTGTAGAAAAACAGCCCCAAAGCATGATGTTTCCACCCCCATGCTTCACAGTAGGTATGGTGTTCTTTGGATGCAACTCAGCATTATTTTCTTCCAAACACGACGATTTGAGTTTTTACCAAAAAGTTATTTTTGGTTTCATCTGACATTCTCCCAATCCTCTTCTGGATCATCCAAATGCACTCTAGCAAACTTCAGACGGGCCTGGACATGTACTGGCTTAAGCAGGGGGACACGTCTGGCACTGCAGGATTTGAGTCCCTGGCGGCGTAGTGTGTTACTGATGGTAGGCTTTGTTACTTTGGTCCCAGCTCTCTGCAGGTCATTCACTAGGTCCCCCCGTGTGGTTCTGGGATTTTTGCTCACCATTCTTGTGATCATTTTGACCCCACGGGGTGAGATCCTGCGTGGAGCCCCAGATCAAGGGAGATTATCAGTGGTATGTATGTCTTCCATTTCCTAATAATTGCTTCAAACCAAGCTTCTTACCTATTGCAGATTCAGTCATCCCAGGCTGGTGCAGGTCTGCAATTTTGTTTCTGGTGTCCTTTGACAGCTCTTTGGTCTTGGCCATAGTGGAGTTTGGAGTGTGACTGTTTGAGGTTGTGGACAGGTGTCTTTTATACTGATAACAAGTTCAAACAGGTGCCATTAATACAGGTAACGAGTGGAGGACAGAGGAGCCTCTTAAAGAAGAAGTTACAGGTCTGTGAGAGCCAGAAATCTTGCTTGTTTGTAGGTGACCAAATACTTATTTTCCACCATATTTTGCAAATTCATTAAAAATCCTACAATGTGATTTTCTGGATTTTTTTTCCTCAATTTGTCTGTCATAGTTGACGTGTACCTATGATGAAAATTACAGGCCTCTCTCATCTTTTTAAGTGGGAGAACTTGCACAATTGGTGGCTGACTAAATAAAAAAATTCCCCACTGTACCTGCACACGAAGAGACAACACACAATATGTTAGCCCTTGGTGCAGTCACAGCTCTTGGGCACCTGCGTGAGCACATAGAAACTCACTCAAACACTGTTCCAAATACTCCTGAGTTACAATAGGTACCCTACTTAGCGAGCTCGGTGAAAGTTGTTAACATAAATCTTTATATTGTCCACATTTTAACAAAACCTATAGTTGCGTAACAGCACTTTGTGTAACTTTACCACAGTTTTATATTGACAAATTACAGCGCCAAGGACAACATACCTTGCTGAGGAAGAAGGAGATATGTTTTTTTCTTTACATAATTGTGAATCTTTATGAGCCAACAAACATTTTATAAAAAAGAAGAGTACTTTACTGAAAGTTGTGCACAGGAGGCACTGTTTCTCTACGATAGAAGAGAATGTATGAAAATGTATGCACTCACTAACTGTAAGTCGCTCTGGATAAATGACTTAAATGTAAAATGTAAATGACTTAAATGTCTTAAATGCTAAATGACTTAAATGTAAAATGTAAATGTAGTTGAAAGTCAGGCAAAAGAAAACAATAACAGTAAGTACAGATAACCCGCGATGGACCAAACCAAAATATACAAAACTTTTACAATCAGGTGTATTTACAATATAGATATAAAAAAATGTTTGTACACCAAAAAAATAACATTAGCTATGCAGCTGTAATTAAATAAAGAAAACACATTGAATTATTATTATTATAATTAACTTATTAACCTTCCCTCTTGACCTGGCCTACTTGAACTGTCCTTGTGTGCAACTTGGTGCATAATCTAGGGGAACAACATCACACTGCTACACATGCACACAGTTATAAACCTGCTAGAGTTAGCGGCAGATGGGTGGGCAAGCAATATCCAACGTCGTAGTACGGATGAAGCCTGACCTGGAATGTGAAGCTAACTGAAGTGGGCTAGCTTTATAAAAGCCTGAGTAGATCTAGTTTGCTTCATAGTATACCTCTCTGGTGACAGACAGACAGACACACACTAACCACCATTCCCTTGTATGTCTCCCTGTTAGTCTAATGGCTGGGATGCCAGTGAGCTGTTCAACTAGGAGATGTATGGAGTCAACTCCACCCAGGGTTGTCAGGTCAAGCTACAATTTCTAGCCCAATGACCACTCAAAACCCACTCAAAAGGCCTGAAAACTAGCCCCATTTTTTTTTTCACAGCAAGAGAGATTTGTCATATTTCAACAATCTTTTTTACATTACTATCACATTTTAGGGAAGACCCAGATGCAGACAGTGTCAAAGTAACAAAAGTTTATTAAGAACAGGGGGCATAACGACAGGTCAAGGGTAGGCAGAGGTCAGTAATCCAGATCAGAGTCCAAAAGGTACAGAACGGCAAGCAGTCTCAGGGTCAGGGCAGGCAGAGGTCAATACTCCAGTGTGGTGGGACAAGGTACAGGTCGGCAGGAAGGCTCAGGGCAGGCAGAATGGTAAAAACCGGGAAAATGGGAACTTTAGAAATGTCACAGTGGCTGATGTGGATGTGGTGGAGGAGTCATACGCAGGACACAGAAGCTAAGTCCAACCGACTTTACTGAACACGACAATAAATCAAAACTCTGGCCTCAACAAAATAGGAGGCGGACTATGCGCAACAATGCGCAATACACAAGTAATCCAAGGCGCACGAAAACAGTACAGTGCGACGACAGGAAATACAAAATACAAAAGACGAGCCGCACCTGTTGACAGGCGAACAATAACACACAATACACGACTAACAAAACGAGAAACTTATAGGGGACATAATAAACCCAAATGGAAACAGGTGTACAATAAAGACAAAACCAAACGAACATCGATAACATACAACGGTGGCAGCTAGTACTCCGGGGGGGGGGACCGCCGAAGACTGCCCGAGCAAGGAGGAGGAGCAGCCTCGGCCGAAATCGTTACAGTACCCCCCCTTGACGCACGGCCCCAGCCGTGCGCCGACCCCGGCCTCGGGGACGACCAGGAGGACGCGGAGCAGGGCGCGTGGGTTGACCACGGTGGAACTCTGTCAGGAGAGACGGGTCTAGGATGTCCCTCTTTGGCACCCAGCACCGTTCCTCCGGGCCGTACCCCTCCCACTCCACGAGAGGGCTCCGAACTGTGTACGCCGGAGCCCCCTCGATGTCCAGTGGGGGCGGAGGAGTCTCTCTGATCTCATCGTCCTGGAGTGGACCAGCTACCACCGGCCTGAGAAGAGACACATGGAATGAGGGGTTAATACGATAATCACTAGGCAGTTGTAACCTAACAATCTTCTCAGGACTTTAAAAGGCCCCACAAACCGCCGACCCAGTTTCTGGCAGGAAAGGCGGAGGGGTAGGTTTCTGGTAGAGAGCCAGACTCGATCACCAGGTGCGTACACCGGCCCTTCACTGCGGTGGAGATCGGCGCTCGCTTTCTGACGACGGATGGCCCGCTGCAGGTGGACGTGTGCAGCGTTCCACGTCTCCTCCGAGCGCCGCACCCACTCATCCACCGCAGGAGCCTCGATTTGGCTCTGCTGCCACGGTGCCAGAACCGGCTGGTAACCTAACACACATTGGAAAGGGGTTAGATTGGTTGAGGAGTGGCGGAGAGAGTTCTGGGCCATCTCTGCCCAGGGGGACATACCTCACCCACTCCTCCGGCCGGCCCTGGCAATACGATCTAAGAAACCTACCCACATCCTGGTTCACACGTTCAACCTGCCCATTACTCTCCGGGTGATAACCCGAGGTCAGGCTCACCGAGACCCCCAAACGCTCCATAAACGCTCTCCAGACTCTGGAGGAGAACTGGGGACCTCGATCAGACACTATATCCTCGGGTACCCCGTAGTGCCGAAAAACGTGGGTGAATAGTGCTTCGTCGGTCTGTAGGGCAGTAGGAAGACCCGGCATTGGGAGCAGACGACAGGCCTTAGAGAACCGTTCCACAACGACCAGTATAGTAGTATTTCCCTGCGAGGGGGGAAGGTCTGTGACGAAATCCACCGAGAGGTGAGACCATGGTCGTTGTGGAACGGGCAGGGGTTGTAACTTTCCCCTGGGCAGGTGTCTAGGCGCCTTACACTGGGCGCACACCGAGCAGGAGGAGACATAAACCCTCACATCCCTGGCTAACGTTGGCCACCAGTACTTAGCGCTAAGGCAGTGCACAGTCCGGCCAATACCAGGATGTCCAGAGGAGGGTGACGTGTGAGCCCAATATATCAGTCAATCCCGAACCTCGAGCGGAACGTACGTCCGACCCACCGGGCACTGTGGAGGACTAGGGTCGGTACACAATGCCCGCTCGATTTCAGCATCGACCTCCCACACTACCGGTGCCACCAGACAAGACTCCGGCAGTATGGGAGTGGGCTCAACGGACCTCTCCTCCGTGTCATACTGCCGAGACAGTGCGTCTGCCTTACCGTTCTGGGACCCAGGGATGTACGTGATCTTAAATACGAACAGGGCTAGAAACATGTTCCACCGCGCCTGGCGAGGGTTCAATCTCCTAGCTGCCGGATGTACTCTAGGTTACGGTGGTCAGTCAAAATGAGAAAAGGGTGTTGAGCCCCCTCAAGCCAATGCCTCCACACCTTTAGGGCCTGTACCACGGCTAACAGCTCCCTGTCCCCTACGTCATAATTTCGCTCCGCCGGGCTGAGCTTTTTGGAGTAAAAAGCACAGGGGCGGAGTTTAGGTGGCGTGCCGGACCGTTGCGAAAGTACGGCCCCAATACCGGCCTCTGACGCGTCAACCTCTACCTGAAATGGTAAAGCGGGATCCGGATGCGCCTGCACCGGAGCCGAAGTAAACAGGTCCTTCAGTCTCCCAAAAGCCCTGTCCGCCTCGGCTGACCACTGCAAACGCACCGGACCCCCCTTCAACAGAGACGTTATGGGAGCTGCCACCTGTCCAAAACCCGGATAAACCTCCGGTAGTAATTTGCAAACCCCAAAAACTGCTGCACCTCTTTAACAGTGGTTGGAGTTTGCCAATTACGCACGGCTGACACCCGGTCAACCTCCATCTTCACCCCTGACGCAGACAACTGATAACCCAAAAAGGAGACCGACTCCTGGAAAAACAGACATTTCTCTGCCTTGACATACAGGTCGTGCTCCAACAGCCTCCTCAACACTCGGCGCACCAGGGCTACATGCTCGGCTCGGGTAGAAGAGTACACCAGAATGTCATCAATGTACACGACCACACCTTGCCCCTGCATGTCCCGGAAGATCTCATCCACGAAGCATTGGAAGACTGAAGGAGCATTCATCAACCCGTATGGCATGACGAGATACTCGTAATGACCCGAGGTGGTACTAAATGCTGTCTTCCATTCATCGCCCTCCCTAATGCGCACCAAGTTATATGCGCTCCTGAGATCCAGTTTTGTGAAGAAACGCGCTCCGTGCAATGATTCCGTCATAGTCACAATCAGAGGGAGTGGATAACTGTATTTCACAGTGATCTGATTGAGACTACGGTAATCAATGCACGGGCGCAACCCTCCATCCTTTTTCTTCACAAAAAAGAAGCTTGAGGACGCAGGGGAAGTGGAGGACCGTATGTATCCTTGTCTCAAAGATTCGGCTATGTAAGTCTCCATGGCCCTCTTTTCCTCTTGAGACAGAGGATACACATGGCTCCGTGGAAGCGCTGCTCCTGCCTGAAGGTCTATCGCACAATCTCCCTGCCTATGAGGAGGCAACTGCGTCGCCCTCGCTTTACTGAATACGATTGCCAAATCCTCATACTCGGGGAAATTGTGCAGTGCGGGCACCTGGTTTGGACTCTCCTCCGAGGTCGCCCCCACGGAAACACCTAGACATCGCCCCACACACTGGGCAGACCACTCCTTAAGAACCCTCTGTTGCCACGAAATAGACGGATTGTGGGTAATCAACCAGGGAAGCCCCAGCACCACCGGATACGCAGGAGAGTCAATCAGATATAGCTGAAAAGTTTCCTCATGACCCCCCTGCGTCCTCATCCTAAGTGGCGCTGTGACCTCCCAAATCATCCCAGAACCCAACGGACGGCTGTCTAAAGCATGGACAGGAAATGGGGCGTCGACAGGAAGAAGGGGAATTCCTAGCTTTAAACAAAAATTACGGTCAACAAAATTCCCAGCTGCGCCTGAATCTACTAGCGCCTTATGCTGGGAATGAGGTGCAACCTGTGGAAAATGTACAGGTATACAGACGTGCACAACAGAGAGCTCTGGGTAAGTGGGACGCCTACTCACCTGGAATGACTCCCCAGTGCGTGGCCTGTTGTCCTCTCCCCTAGGAGACCCTCCCCAGCACCTAGCCGCAGTGTGCCCTCCACGACCACAGTTGGTGCAGGGGACAGCCCCCCTCAGGCTCCTCCTCCTCCTCTCTCTAGCGCCAGCACCTCCTGCTGGAGGGTGGAATGGACGACCCCCACTCGGAACGTCCGCGGGTAGCCAGCAGGGTGTCCAGCCGGATGGACATGTCCACCAGCTGGTCGAAGGTGAGGTGGGTATCCCTGCAGGCCAGCTCTCGACGGACGTCCTCCCGTAGACTACAATGGTAGTGGTCGATGAGGGCCCGCTCATTCCACCCTGCATCCGCCGCTAGAGTCCGGAACTCCAGGGCGAACTCCTGTGCGCTCCTCTTCCCCTGTCGGAGGTAGAATAGACGCTCCCCCGCCGCTTTCCCCTCAGGTGGATGGTCGAACACGGCCCTGAAGCGGCGAGAGAACTCTGCGTAGGTGATGGTAGCAGCGTCTATCCTCCTCCATTCGGCGTTGGCCCACTCCAACGCCTTGCCGGTGAGACAGGAGATGAGGGCGGAGACGCTCTCGTGTCCCGAGGGCGCCGGGTGTACGGTGGCCAGGTAGAGTTCCACCTGCAGGAGGAACCTCTGACACCCGGCAGCGGTGCCATCATACGCCCTCGGGAGCGAGAGCCGAATCCCACTGGGTTCCGGAGCACCGATGGGAGGACTGACCGATGGTGACGGTAGGGTAGGCGGAGGCGTGGGTACCCCTCTGGTCTCCCATCAGTGCAGAGTGTTAATTACGTCCTGCAGGGCAGTCCCGAGTTGATGGATCCGATCGTCCTGCCCGCGGACGCGCTCCTCCAGAGACTCGGGTGCTGCTGCTGCTCCTGCTGACTCCATAGGGTGTGTTATTCTGTCACAGTGGCTGATGTGGATGTGGTGGAGGAGTCATACGCAGGACACAGAAGCTAAGTCCAACCGACTTTACTGAACACGACAATAAATCAAAACTAGGAGGCGGACTATGCGCAACAATGCGCAATACACAAGTAATCCAAGGCGCACTAAAACAGTACAGTGCGATGACAGGAAATACAAAATACAAAAGACGAGCCGCACCTGTTGACAGGCGAACAATAACACACGACACACGACTAACAAAATGAGAAACTTATAGGGGACTGTCACGATCGTCGTAGAGAGTAGACCAATGCGCAACGTTAGTTGCAAACATATTTATTTATTTAATGAATGCACGAACAAAACAACAAAACGAAAACGTGACGTCCTCGGTATAACACAACCGACACGGCAACAAACCAAAACGGAACAAGATCCCACAAACACTATGGGAAAACAGACTGTTTAAATATGGTTCCCAATCAGAGACAACCAGCCACAGCTGACACTCGTTGCCTCTGATTGAGAACCACACTGGCCAACATAGAAATACAATATTAGAACACGACATAGAAACACAAACACATAGAAACTACACACCCTGGCTCAAAATATAGAGTCCCCAGAGCCAGGGTGTGACAGGGACATAATAAACCCAAATGGAAACAGGTGTACAATAAAGACAAAACCAAACGAACATCGACAACATACAACGGTGGCAGCTAGTACTCCGGGGACGACGACCGCCGAAGCCTGCCCGAGCAAGGAGGAGGAGCAGCCTCGGCCAAAACCGTGACAAGAAAAGATAGGAGCAAGGGGAAAACCGCTGGTAGGCTTGACGAACAAAATGAACTGGCAACAGCCAAACAGAGAACACAATTATAAATACACTGGGGATAATGGGGAAAATGGGCGACACCTGGAGGGGGGTGGAGACAATCACAAAGACAGGTGAAACAGATTAGGGTGTGACAATAACATTATCGAGCCAATTAAGAAGGAATATCATAGTAACTTGTAACGATGTTAGAAGCAAAATTCAGGTTTCCTCAAAATAATAATTATTGCAAGCTATGACATGACATAAAAAAGGAATTTGAATATGTGGCAAGAGAAAATACAATTTGCCCTTATTAAACTCGCCAGATCATTTGCACAAGGGGTACGGTATATGACCAATACACCAAGGCTAAGGGCTATTCTTAAGTCGTTAGCTGTGGTATATTGGACATATACCACAAACCCCGGGGGTGCCTTATTGCTATTATAAACTGGTTACCAACGTAATTAAAACTGTAAAAAGTAATGCTTGTCATACCCATGGTATATGGTCTGAACCAGGTTCAGGGCTCGAACCAGGTTTATAATTGTAAATAAATCCCCTTTGAGCATGTGCATAACTATAGATAAATCCGACAGGAGAGTTTGACTGATGAAAGTTGGACAGAGGATCTTGAAATCTCTGAGCAAGAAAAACTTGGATGAACATAAAAAACTAATGTTAGGCTATTTTCTGCCAATTGTACTGTTATTATTACCAAATGTTAAGACTACAAATGGCCCATTTGTGAGATTGACTTATCATTTAAATAGGCATAGGCTACAGACTAATGTCTGGGTTTATGATTGTAATTCAATTTTGCCATGGTTTGCTTTGATAAAGGCAGGTAGCCTATAGCCCCTGATAGGCCTACATCTAATTTCAGATAGTCTACAGTAGCCTAGATAAGATGTAGGCAGCTTGCTTAGTTCAAATTAACAGACTAATTTATTCATGAATAGCAAGGCGATTAAGAGGTAAGAAGTGTTTCCCAATAGCCTGCTGGAATAGGCTACTGAGGATGGGGGTCATAATATAAATCACTGAATTAAATATTAATAATATGTACAGTACCAGTCAAAGTTTGGACACACCTACTTATTCAGGGGTTTTTCTTTATTTATACATCAAAACTATGAAATAACATATGAAATCATGTAGTAACCAAAAAAGTGTTAAACAAATCAAAATATATTTTAGATTTTAGATTCTTCAAAGTAGCTACCCTTTGCCTTGATGACAGCTTTGCACACTCTTGGCATTCTCTCGAAGGAGTTCCCACATATGCTGAGCACTCGTTGGCTGCTTTTCCTTCACTCTGCCGTCCAACTCATCCCAAACCATCTCAATTGGGTTGAGGTCGGGGGATTGTGGAGGCCAGGTCATCTGATGCAGCACTCCATCACTCTCCTTGGTCGAATAGCCCTTACACAGCCTGGAGGTGTGTTTTGGGTCATTGTCCTGTTAAAAAACAAATGACAGTCCCACTAAGCGCACACCAGATGGGATGATGTATCGCTGCACAATGCTGTGGTTGCCATGCTGGTTAATTTTGCCTTGTATTCTAAATAAATCACGAACAGTGTCACCAGCAAAGCACCCCCACATCATCACACCTCCTCCTCCATGCTTCACGGTGGGAACCACACATGCGGAGATCATCCGTTCACCTACTCTGTGTCTCACAAAGACACAGTGGTTGGAACCAAAAATCGCAAATTTGGACTCATCAGACCAAAGGACAGATTTCCACCAGACTAATGTCCATTGGTCATGTTTCTTGGCCCAAGCAAGTCTCTTCTTATTATTGCAATTCGACCATGAATGCCTGATTCACGCAGTGTCCTCTGAACAGGATGTTGAGATGTGTCTGTTACTTGAACTCTGAAGCATTTATTTGGACTGCAATCGGAGGTGCAGTTAACTCTAATGAACTTATCCTCTGCAGCAGAGGTAATTCTGGGTCTTCCTTTCCTGTGGCATCCCTCATGAGAGCCAGTTTCATCATAGCGCTTAATGATTTTTCAAATCAAATCAAGTTTTATTCGTCACATGCGCCAAATACAACAGGTGTAGACCTTATAGTGAAATGCTTACTTACAAGCCCTTGCAGTTTTCAGAAAAATAAGTGTTAAGTAAACAATAGATAAGTAAAAAATTAAAGCAGTAAAATAACAGTAAAAATAACAGTAGCGAGGCTATATAGAGGGGGTACTATGCATTGATAATAAACAGACAGTAGCAGCAGCGTAAAAGAGGGGGTGGGGGTGGGACAATGCAAATAGTCCGGGTAGCCATTTGATTAGCTGTTCAGGAGTCATATGGCTTTGAGGTAGAAGCTGTTAAGAAGCCTTTTGGACCTAGACTTGGCGCTCCGTTACCGCTTGCCGTGCGGTAGCAGAGATAACAGTCTATGACTAGGGTGGCTGGAGTCTTTGACCATTTTTGGGGCCTTCCTCTGACATCACCTGGTATAGAGGTCCTGGATGTCAGGAAGCTTGGCCCCAGTGACGTACTGGGCCGTACGCACTACCCTTTGCGACTGCACTTGAAGAAACGTTCAAGATTCTTGAAATTTTCTGGATTGACTGACCATTAACGTAATGATGGACTGTCGTTTCTCTTTGCTTATTTGAGCTGTTCTTGCCATAATATGGACTTGGTCTTTTACCAAATAGGGCTTTCTTCTGTATACCACCCCTACCTTGTCACAACACAACTAATTGGCTCAAAAGCATTAAGAAGGAAAGAAATTCCACAAATTAACTTTTAACAAGGCACACCTGTTAATTAAAATGCATTCCAGGTGACTACCTCATGAAGCTGGTTGAGAGAATGGCAAGAGTGTGCAAAGCTGTCATCAAGGCAAAGGGTGGCTACTTTGAAGAATCTAAAATCTAAAATATATTTTGATTTGTTTAACTCTGTTTTTGGTTACTACATGATTCCGTATGTGTTATTTCATAGTTTTGATGTCTTCAC
The DNA here is from genome assembly GCF_020615455.1 of Coregonus clupeaformis. Lineage (NCBI taxonomy): Eukaryota > Metazoa > Chordata > Actinopteri > Salmoniformes > Salmonidae > Coregonus > Coregonus clupeaformis. The sequence continues at coordinate 1,443,638 of NC_059228.1, read as the reverse complement.
TATTATTCTACAATGTAGAAAATAGTAAAAATAAAGAAAAACCCTTGAATGAGTAGGTGTGTCCAAACTTTTGACTGGTACTGTATATGAACTGAATATGCTTGTCAACAACAGCCAGTGTTTATTTTTTAGAATTTGTTTTACCTGTAGCCTAATCTGACTACTGTTACTGTCAATCTAATGCGTTCTAACAACTGATCGACAATTGAGATAGAGCTTTGATCATTTCCAATTTAATTAACTAAACATGTCCAATAATAATTGCATAATAACACAAGGCTACAACAACAATAAACTGAAGTTATAGGCTATTTATTACATTGGTTTGTCAGCTCCAGGTAGGCTACACAAGTGGCACAATGACTCCAGTGATATCGTCATTTCAACAAATGTATTGTATCAAAGGATAGCCTACAATGGCATATACATTAATAGGCTACTTGATGGCCAACAGAGGCAAATGTATCATTCTCCACATTTAGCCTAATGTCAGTTTCATTGAGGACGTTTCCCCATAAAAAGAACCACGTGAGGAAGTTCAATAACTTCCATTTCAAATTTCCACTTGGGCAGCCCCGAGACCCAATAACTAAGCATGCATAAAGCACTTCGCTTGATACCGTTTTCTTTAAGCAGTCAACATTAGAATGCAGTTTAAACCACCTCCGAGCGAATTTATGTAATACGCTCTAGTGCACCCAAAGTCGTTTTCCAGTGCTTTGTCTCCATTATTTCTTGATGTGCATCAGTTCTAGCGTATTAATATGTTTTATGGAAAATGGGTTGGAAATAGGTGTCTCCATAATGACAATAGCCTACCTACAACTGGTAAAAAGTTGTCACAACGTGCACTCGTGCTGCTCTCTCCTCTCGCTCACATGACTCAGCCAATAGCTGTACTGCTCTCTCAACACACACACACATACACCCCTCCGGCCCTCCCCACCACTCACTCACTCAGCAACAGCCTGCCTCACTGACAGTCAGCAGCAGCAGGTCACAGTGAAATATGTATATTTTTAAGAGAAATGCCATGGCAGCCGCGGTACAACTTAGAAAGCCCAAAAACCCGCAACAAATACAATTTCTCCCGCAACATCATTTTCAAAGTAGCCTAATTTGGCGGGAAAACCGCGAACATGGCAACACTGACTCCACCTATAGCTTCCTCTCCATGTACACATGAGTATCCTCCTCCCTCAGCTCCTCAATGTCTCAATGGCTCCTCAATCTCTTTTTAGAAGGTTTAGTAATGCATTATTTGCCTCGACAAGCACCCCAGTTCCAACCAGAATACCTGAATCAGGGCTCTACATTGCAACCATTTTACTTGCATATGCGCCAAAATATTTTGCTGTGCGACCTGGAATTTTAATTTTGGAGTACCAGTGCGCCTAGAAAAATGTAGGATTCTAACATTATTACCTCAAATATTTTTTATTGTGCTCAAAATTTTCTTTGTGCGCTTACATTTTTCAATTTAGGAGCACACGTCCTCCTTTAAAAAAAAGGCCCTGTGTATTTATACTGGTAAACCTTACTGATAAGACCATGAAAATGTTCTCTCCTTCCCATATATCCCTCTCTCCCCCCGCAGTGTTCCTCCGGAGAGGCCTGCCTCGGATGAATGAGACCGAGGGTAACCCCCAATACTACCACCTTGCCTCACTGAAGAACGATGAAGGCAAGACTGAGGAGTACAAGTACAGTTCCATGGTCTAGGAGAGAGGCGACATGAATGAGTAGTGTCGAGGGCAAGTGGGCCAGGAGAGGAATCACAGACATACACTAATACATAATCACATACAAACGTGTGTTTATTGTATGTATTTGATTCAAGTAATCATCAATCCCATGATTAGATTAATCAGTTGAGATAGTTCAGGGCCAGAAAACGACTAGGTCCCCGAGGAGAGGTTTGAGAACCACTGAACTAGACTAACCACATTCCCCACGTCATCTCTCCCTGGCTACCGTATGTAGACATGATCCAACTCTATGAACACATTTACTATACTTCAATGAATGTTTATTACGTGTACCTGTTTGTTTTCTTTGCCGACCACAAGAATGTAGGTTAGATATGAGAGCATGGCTTGGTTTTTAAAAAGTTTTAGTGTTGCTACAGTTTGCAAACAAAGTAATTGTGACACTCTTTATGTTTTTCAGGTGATCATGGTGACAGTCTTATCATAGAGATGGGCAACTCTAGTCCTCGGAATGCAATTAGTTTAATCAGGTGTGTTGGCTGGGGGAAAAAGTGTGACGCCAATCAGGCCCCCGAGGGCTGGAGTACCACGATGAGGATGACCAGATCGAGATGGAATCAACCGACTCGATGCAAGATCCAGCATGACCTGAAACGGCTCTCCTGGAGAGTTACCGTCTTGCAGGTTTTCTCCAACCCTAATCTAGCGCACCTGATTCTAATAACAAGCTGGTTGATAAGCTACAGGAGGGTAAATCTCCAGGAGATCTGAACCTCCACCTTGTCCCCCCACCCTTTTCTCTTGTAACCTCTCTCCCTTTACTATAGCCGTCTTTGGTGACTGGACTGAGAGGGATGTAAACACAGACAGCTTGCAGCTACCACATTTAACAATGTGTGATTCATTCACCATTACATCATTATTTAAAATAAAGTGAAAAGTCTTTGTTTCATATTATTGTTTGTTTGTACTAAGGAGGTCCGGGAGGTTAATATGAATAGTACTGATGACTGTATTACAGTCATGTTGGTAAGGTTTACTTGAATGAAATATTATGTTTTTTATGTTTTGGTATTGTAATACTTTCTGTAACTGGTCTCATCACCTGCTGCTTGCATTTCAATAGCTAAATTGTTTATGAATTACACAATTGCCAGAAAGTGAGGATAAATCAGGCTAAAATGCTGCACCATCACTCAACAGCCATCTAAGTGCAGAAAAACATTGCCTGGACAATTATATGTATGATTTTGTGACGAGACCCCAAATAATATAGGAGATATGGGCAAAGAGTAGCAAACAGACGATCAAGGTGAGAATAGACATATCTATAACGCTCTACTTCTGTTTGATGAAACTGTCGCGGCATTATGACATTTTATGTAATTTTAGAGCATTGTTTTGAGTAGCTAACGTAGCTCGCTAGCTAGCTACGGTGGAGAGGTTGGTTTGATGAATGTTTGTAGGGGATCTAGGCTCATGCCTGTTACATAGTTCATCTACCTTGAATTCAATAGTGATTTATAATTCTGTTTGATGAAACTGTCGTGGCATTATGCTATTGTACAGTGGGGAAAAAAAGTATTTAGTCAGCCACCAATTGTGCAAGTTCTCCCACTTAAAAAGATAAGAGAGGCCTGTAATTTTCATCATAGGTACACGTCAACTATGACAGAATTTATTTGCAAATTATGGTGGAAAATAAGTATTTGGTAAATAACAAAAGTTTCTCAATACTTTGTTATATACCCTTTGTTGGCAATGACACAGGTCAAATGTTTTCTGTAAGTCTTCACAAGGTTTTCACACACTGTTGCTGGTATTTTAGCCCATTCCTCCATGCAGATCTCCTCTAGAGCAGTGATGTTTTGGGGCTGTCGCTGGGCAACACGGACTTTCAACTCCCTCCAAAGATTTTCTATGGGGTTGAGATCTGAAGACTGGCTAGGCCACTCCAGGACCTTGAAATGCTTCTTACGAAGCCACTCCTTCGTTGCCCGGGCGGTGTGTTTGGGATCATTGTCATGCTGAAAGACCCAGCCACGTTTCATCTTCAATGCCCTTGCTGATGGAAGGAGGTTTTCACTCAAAATCTCATGATACATGGCCCCATTCATTCTTTCCTTTACACTGATCAGTCGTCCTGGTCCCTTTGCAGAAAAACAGCCCCAAAGCATGATGTTTCCACCCCCATGCTTCACAGTAGGTATGGTGTTCTTTGGATGAAACTCAGCGTTCTTTCTCCTCCAAACACGACGAGTTGAATTTTTACCAAAAAGTTCTATTTTGGTTTCATCTGACCATATGACATTCTCCCAATCCTCTTCTGGATCATCCAAATGCACTCTAGCAAACTTCAGATGGGCCTGGACATGTACTGGCTTAAGCAGGGGGACACGTCTGGCACTGCAGGATTTGAGTCCCTGGCGGCGTAGTGTGTTACTGATGGTAGGCTTTGTTACTTTGGTCCCAGCTCTCTGCAGGTCATTCACTAGGTCCCCCCGTGTTGTTCTGGGATTTTTGCTCACCGTTCTAGTGATCATTTTGACCCCACGGGGTGAGATCTTGCGTGGAGCCCCAGATCGATGGAGATTATCAGTGGTCTTGTATGTCTTCCATTTCCTAATAATTGCTTCCACATTTGATTTCTTCAAACCAAGCTGCTTACCTATTGCAGATTCAGTCTTCCCAGCCTGGTGCAGGTCTACAATTTTGTTTCTGGTGTTCTTTGACAGCTCTTTGGTCTTGGCCATAGTGGAGTTTGGAGTGTGACTGTTTGAGGTTGTGGACAGGTGTCTTTTATACTGATAACAAGTTCAAACAGGTGCCATTAATACAGGTAACGAGTGGAGGACAGAGGAGCCTCTTAAAGAAGAAGTTACAGGTCTGTGAGAGCCAGAAATCATGCTTGTTTGTAGGTGACCAAATACTTATTTTCCACCATAATTTGCAAATAAATTCATAAAAAATCCTACAACGTGATTTTCTGGAGAAAAAAATTCTCAATTTGTCTGTCATAGTTGACGTTTACCTATGATGAGAATTACAGGCCTCTCTCATCTTTTTAAGTGGGAGAACTTGCACAATTGGTGGCTGACTAAATACTTTTTCCCCCACTGTATAAAGCTTTATAGCATTGGTTTGATTAGCTAACGTAGCTCGCTAACTAGCTACGGTGGGAGAGGTTGGTTTGATGCAACAAAATGAATGTTTGTAGCTGGTCTGAGCTCATGCCTTTTAAATATACACAAATCAAAATGCATCATGCCACAATTTAAAAGATTTTACTGAGTTACAGTTCATATAAGGAACTCAGTCAATCGAAATACATTCATTAGGCCCTAATCTATGGATTTCACATGACTAGGAATACAGATATGCATCTGTTGATCACAGATACCTTAAAAAATGTAGGGGCATGGATCAGAAAACCAGTCAGTATCTGGTGTGACCACCATTTGCCTCATGCAGCACGACACATCTCCTTCGCGTAGAGTTCATGAGGCTGTTGGTTGTGGCCTGTGGAATGTTGTCCCACTCCTCTTCAATGGCTGTGTGAAGTTGCTGGATATTGGCGGGAGCTGGAACACGCTGTCTTACATGTCGATCCAGAGCATCCCAAACATGCTCAATGGATGACATTGCTGGCGAGTATGCAGGCCATGGAAGAACTGGGACATTTTCAGCTTCCAGGAATTGTGTACAGATTCTTGCAACATGGGGCTGTGCATTGTCATACTGAAACATGAGGTGTTGGCAGCTAATGAATGGCATGAAAATGGACCTCAGGATCTCGTCACGGTATCTCTGTGCATTCAAATAGCCATTGATAAATGCCATTGTGTTCGTTGTCCGTAGGGTATGCCTGCCCATACCATAACCCCACCACCACCATCGGGCACTCTGTTCACAACTTTGACATCAGAAAACCGCTCACCCACACAACACCATACACGTGGTCTGTGGTTTTGAAGCCGGTTGGATGTACTGCCAAATTCTCTAAAACAACGTTGGAGGCAGCCTTTAGTAGAGAAATGAACATTCAATTCTCTGGGAACAGCTCTGGTGGACATTCCTGCAGTCAGCATGCCAATTGCACGCTCCCTCAAAACTGCAGACGTCTGTGGCATTGTGTTGTGTGATAAAACTTTACATTTTAGAGTGACCTTTTATTGTCCCCAGCACAAGGTGCACCTGTGTAATGATCATGCTGTTTGATTATCTTGGCAAAGGAAAAATGCTCACTAACAGGGATGTAAACACATGTGTGCACAAAATTTGAGAGAAATAAGATTTTAGTGCATATGGAACATTTCTGGGATCTTGTATTTTAGCTCATGAAACATGGGACCAACACTTTACATGTTGCCTTTATATTTTTGTTCAGTATAACAATAATGAACTGTAACAAATACAATAGGGTTTCACCAGCTTCATTGCTGAAACATTAATTCAAGCTGCAAGCAGCGTTGCCAGGGTTCAAGCTGTAAGATTCAGTTTTTTCAGAAATATCCAAAGACATTTAGTCCAAATTCACAGGTTTTCAGTTGTTTCAGTATTTTCAGTAAATTGTTTAAATGAGGAAACTTAACCTCAGGAGTCATAGTCAAGTCATCTCCCTCCCTTTCTGCCTCTATCATAGTAATGTCAGTCTGAGCTTGGCGGTAGTGTTGCACGGTATACCAAAACTTCTGTACTTTTTCTATGCATGTTTTTGGTTTTTTTGAGTTCGGTACTAGAATTTTTGTCACTTTCAGTACTTCTGTCAAATGTGTCTCACGTGATTGAGAGGATCACGTCAATCAGCACAGCCCCTGGCTTTAAAGCTCGAAGAGCAAAGTGCCTGCTCCACCTACTCATTCATTGCTAAAGCTGTTTGTCCCTCATTAGCTCCCCAAATGCCACTCATGCTGCACCGAAGTTAACACTTGAATAATGCAACACGGCATGTAGAAATATTGAAACTGTTCATTACTGTTCGTAAAAATTATGTCCTTACAGGCTAGAACACTTTTACAACGCAAGACGATCCCAGGTAGCTTCCAGCTTTAATTGTAGGCTAACTTTCCTTGCTAGTTTACAGCTGAATACACTACCCTAGTACTTTGTTTGTGATAATATGAAAACCATGACGCAATATATGCTGATTTCAAAGCTGACTGTCACCAAAACCGTTATTTATTCACTTCGTCTCCCTTGCCACCAAAACCTCATTAACTTCTTTGTCTTCCTTTGCCTTCCGTCTGGTTTCCAGTAGATTCAATAGCCACAGCCATGTTCTGCCTCTTGAACGATGTCATTCACTTCTTAAAGAGACAGCACACACTTTTAGAAAATAAGACATTGTTTCTTCAATGCAAATGTTGTTAATCAGTACAATAAAATAATATGTTCTGTTAGCAGTTGCTAATAAAATAAGTCCTAAATGGAAGGGATTGTTTGCCATCTGTAGCCCCATGAAATCAACTAAAAGAAGCTCAATAACTCAATGCATGCACACACTCCTATTGAATAATATGCACTCACCTGTATTGTGAATAGACCTAGGCTACATCTTGATTTACCCAGTTTATCAATAGAGATTTACCATTCAAATTACTGATTACCATTATGTAGTTTTGTGGTTGGATTGGTAAAAACAAAGTTAAATTGATTGTATAATTGATTAAATTAATGCATACGTTGCTGTCAAAAAAAAAGATTCATAAAATGTAATGATATTGAATGCAAAGATGCCTAACGACTGAACAGAGCAGTAGCTGAGTTTATCTGTCTGGATCAAGTGCCATTCTGTGACTTTGGCTAATTTTGTGGTATCGTTTTGGTATTGAGTATAGTGATGGTATCGAGTATTGTGATACTAAACCTGGTATCGTATCGAAGTCAAAATTCTGGTATCATAACAACACCACTTGGCGGGTAGCCCAACTCTTCTTAATGGCCTCTGATCTCCTAAGTCCTCGTTTACGTTGGATATAAGAAGAAATTCACCATAATTAGTCCACTGTTATTCAATACTTGCAAGAAAAACAACAGAAGAAAACAGGAAATTCAGCAACTCTTGGAGGACAGTGGAACTTGATAGAAGAGCTTATTTATTGCAAACATTAAAAATCAGCTATTTCAGCTCTTGGCATTCATCAAGGTACTCAGAAACAGATAGACTTCACATGTGAAACTTATCAATGATTGTAATTGTATTGATAACTACAGTATGAAGGTTCACAGTATTTACACATTTTCTGTTTACACATTAATATTCAACTCTAACATTCACTACACATATGAGTACCCAAGTAAAACTTGTTAGTTAACATGCACATTATGTGCACATTTTTTGTGTTTGCGCATTTGTGCAATAAGTCATTTGCTTTGATTCTGCTAAACAGGGTCCATATGTGGAGACCTTATCAATGTGTGGTGTGTTATGATTTACCTGAAAACAGCATTCACAATAGTCTGTAACCCAATCAGATGAACACATGAAAAAGACAAGAGAGAATTAGTTTAGCCAATGTCAAAATCTTTCACAGTACATTATCCAATACATTTAGTGTTAGTCTATAACATATTATTGAGTGTACCAGCTGTATGTGTACATTGTGTGTTTGTGTTTTTGTGTGTGTGTGTGTGTGTGTGTGTAATCATCCTTACTAGGTAGTACATGGTTATGGTTATAACATGATGGCCAGTAGTGCCTCTTTCTAAAACATTAGCTAGGTTTCCATAATGTTGCAATATATTACATCCTCCAGGAGATCTACTGGGTGTGCAGACTTTTGTTCGAGTCCAGCTCTAACACAAAAATTCAGCTGCTCAACATGACCTTTATTAGCTGACTGATGTTTCAGCAGGGCTGGATGAAAAGCCTGCACACCCAATAACTATCCAGATGGTGGATTGAGCACGCAGTAGCCTAACAGTGCAGTTATTTTACTTTGTGGGAGGTTAAATGCCGTGCTGAAGGGTACAACAGCAGGAGGTTGTATATACGATCAGAGATGAGCAGTGGTTACTTCCATCATACAACAACATTTTCAGTGACTTTTTTTGGCCAATGATATTACCGACCATTTTTTGGGGGGGGGATGACTTCAGCTTTCGGACAAGTAAAAAAAATCTGTCCTACTTGTCCCAAGTAGAAGTCAATAAAAAAGCTCATTTCAAGCCTTGTGTGGTCTGTGTGACTTACCTATAAGCACCATCACAATAGCAGATCAATTCAAATCCAATCAGAACACATGAAATAGACAAGAGAGACAATTAAGTTAACCAATGTCCACAAAATATTTCACAGTATAGTATCCAATACCGAACTGATAATACTAGCCTAGATTGTTACATTGAGTGTCAGTTAGGTTTGGGTGATTTGGACAAGTGGCTGAAAATGTTAATGTGGTCCTCTGAAGCTCAGCTGGTAGAGCACGGCGCTTATAACGCCAAGGTAGTGGGTTCGATCCCCGGGACCACCCATACACAAAAAAAATGTATGCACGCATGACTGTAAGTCGCTTTGGATAAAAGCGTCTGCTAAATGGCATATTATTATTATTATTATTATTAATGTCAAGTCTAGTGTGGTAGGAATAGGCTAATTACTCAGAACGTCACTAGTGTGTTTCCCTTCTGTGAACTTCCCTACTCCATTCTTTACTGCCAATTTTTCAATAGGTCTACTTGTTGCTGAGGAATTCATCCTTATCTCATCAGTACTAGATAATATATGGTTGTGTTTATAACATACTGGCAACATAGTGCCTCTTTCTAAACCATTGTTAACTTTCATGCCTGGAATTTATCAAATTGTTCAGACCATAAATGCTCATATATTGTAGAACAGTGGAGGCTACTCAGAGGAGGAAGGGGAGGACCATCCTCCTCAGTGAATTTAATAAAACAAATATTTTAAAAAAATGTTTTAAAAAAGTTATCCTTTTTAGATAAAACTATACTATATATATTTACGTCACCAAATGTTGATTAAAACACACTGTTTTGCAATGAAGGTCTGCAGTAGCCTCAACAGCGCTCTCTGGGGTAGCACCATGGTGTAGCCGGAGGACAGCTAGTTTACATCCTCCTCTGGGTACATTGACTTCAATACAAAACCTAGGAGGCTCATCAAACTGTCTGTTCAAGCTCGGTAGTTAATGTAGTGTCCAACTGAAAATAACTATTTTTTAAAAAGTAGAAATGACACAGTAATTATGACAACTTCCGGAGGACGTCCTCCAACCTATCAGAACTATTTCAGTATGAACTGATATGTTGTCGACCCAATCAAAGGATCAGAAAATGAATCTAGTGCTGAAAACATAAGATACAGCTACAGTTGAAGTCGGACGTTTACATACACATTAGCCAAATACACTTAAACTCAGTTTTTCACAATTTCTGACATTTAATCCTAGTATAAATTCCCTGTTTTAGATCAGTTAGGATCACCACTTCATTTTAAGAATGTGAAATGTCAGAATAATAGTAGAGAGAATGATTTATTTCAGCTTTAATTTCTTTCATCACATTCCCAGTGGGTCAGAAGTTTACATACACTCAATTAGTATTTGGTAGCATTGCCTTTAAATTGTTTAACTTGGGTCAAACGTTTCGGGTAGCCTTCCACAAGCTTCCCACAATAAGTTGGGTGAAATTTGGCCCATTCCTCCTGACAGAGCTGGTGTAACTGAGTCAGGTTTGTAGGCCTCGTTGCTCGCACACGCTTCCGGAGGATGTCCTGTAGTTGGCTCAAAGAGAGAGAAAGACAATAGTTGAACCGTTTGGAACAAATAATTTTTTTCAAAAATGAAAGTGAAGCAAGAGAGAGAGAGAGAGAGATAGCTATATTTCGTTGTATTTGTAATTTTTTTACTTTCACTTACCTACTCAAACACCCAGCTCAAACAGATAGGGAAGCTATGTTATCTAGCTGGCTATAGCTATCCAGCACTGGAACTCTTCCAAGTCAAGGTAAGCTTTATTCATTTATTGCCACCGTGGCCCGCCGGTGTAACTGCTAAACTGCTTGCTGTACACTGTACTGCGTGATTGTAGTCGGGTTATTAACACGTTAGTTCTAGTAGCTAGCTATGTTGACTATGACGCATTAGCTAATATGGTGACAATGATGTAGACTGTGTGTAGTGGTTATGGTATGAAGGTTTGGCTTGTTAAATGTTTTTTCACAAGGTCACAGACAGCTGTTGTATTGTGCCCTGAAGTCCACAAGCGAAGGGAAAAGGTGAGAGGAGGAGATCGCGTAAATGCGAGAAGGAATTATACAACAAGCAAATGATCATGCTGTTTGTATGTGGCTGCTATGAAAGTGAACTGTGTTTGTGTGATCAGGGGTGTTTTCATTCCGCTAATTCTGTTGAAAAACTTTTCTTAAATAGAAGCAAACGAAATGGAGATAAACATACCTGAATTTGTCCAATAGAAACTGTTGTTTGTAACTGATGGACTAATGATTACAGTGAGGGAAAAAAGTATTTGATCCCCTGCTGATTTTGTACGTTTGCCCACTGATAAAGACATGATCAGTCTATAATTTTAATGGTAGGTTTATTTGAACAGTGAGAGACAGAATAACAACAAAAAAATCCAGAAAATCGCATGTCAAAAATGTTATAAATTGATTTCTTTATTACTTATTCCACATTTTGTTATGTTACAGCCTGAATTCAAAATTGATGAAATATATTTTTGTTGTTGAAATTTGTGCAAATGTGTTGAAAATGAAATACACAAATATCTAATTTACATAAGTATTCACACCCCTGAGTCAATACTTTGTAGAAGCACCTTTGGCAGCATTTACGGCTGTGTGTCTTTCTGGGTAAATCTCTAAGTGCTTTGCATACCTGGATTGTGAAACATTTGGCCATTTTTCTTTTCAAAATTCTTCAAGCTCTGTCAAATTGGTTATTGATCATTGCTAGACAAGCATTTTCAAGTCTTGCCATAGATTTTCAAGTAGATTTAAGTGAAAACTGTAACTACTCAGGAACATTCACTATCTTCTTGGTCAGCAACTACAATGTAGATTTGGCCTTGTGTTTTAAGTTATTGTCCTGCTGAAAGGTGAATTCATCTCCCAGTGTCTGGTGGAAAGCAGACTGAACAAAGTTTTCCTCTAGGATTTTGCCTGTGTTTAGCTCCATTCCGTTTATTTTGTATCCTGAAAAACTCCCCAGTCCTTAACGATTACAAGCATACCCATAACATGATGCAGCCACCACTATGCTTGAAAATATGGAGAGGGGTACTCAGTAATGTGTTGTATTGGATTTGCCACAAACATAACACTTTGTATTCAGGACAAAAAGTGAATTGCTTTACCACATTAGTTACCACATACTTTAGTGCCTTTTGTTATTTAGGCTTGCCATAACAAAGTGGTAGAATACTTATTGACTCAAGATATTTCAGTTTTTCATTTGTAATTAATTTGTAAAAAAATTAAAAATATAATTCCCCTTTGACATTATGGCGTATGGTGTGTATGTCAGTGACCCTAAAAATGAATGTAATACATTTTTAATTCAGACTGTAACACAACAAAATGTGGAAAAAGTAAAGGGGTGTGAATCCTTTCTGAAGGCACTGTAAATGTAGCTGAGCAAATCTGCAGTGTATAATAATATGGTTTTGTTTGGATGCATGGTGGCGCTGTTTCAATAAAAACAAATCACGCAAGCAGAATGGCCTAGGGCTAATAAGGAATTTATCTGAAGGTGAAGTTGAATTGTCATTGAGACATGAATTCAAAATAATATGTACGTAGTGGCGATTTTAGCGTAAATCTTGGTGGGGCAAACAAAACAAAAAAATATATGCATGCCAGCAAAGCCACTACACAAAACAACACAAAACAATACATTAATTGCACTATAACAGAGACAAACGGTGCCAACAAACTGTTAAGACCTACAGTTGAAGTCGGAAGTTTACATACACTTAGGATGGAGTCATTGAAACTCGTTTTTCAACCACTCTACAAATTTCTTGTTAACAAATTATAGTTTTGGCAAGTCGGTTAGGACATCTACTTTGTGCATGACACAAGTAATATTTCCAACAATTGTTTACAGACAGATTATTTCACTTATAATTTCACAATTCCAGTGGGTCAGAAGTTTACGTACACTAAGTTGACTGTGCCTTTAAACAGCTTGGAAAATTCCAGGACATGAAGTCATGGCTTTAGAAGCTTCTGATGGGCTAATTGACATCATTTGAGTCAATTGGAGGTGTACCTGTGGATGTATTTCAAGGCCTACCTTCAAACTCACTTTGCTTGACATCATGGGAAAATCAAAATAAATCAGCCAAGACCGTGGAAAACAAATTGTAGACCTCCACAAGTCTGGTTCATCCTTGGGAGCAATTTCCAAATGCCTGAAGGTACCACGTTCATCTGTACAAACAATAGTACGCAAGTATAAACACCATGGGACCACACAGCCGTCATACCGCTCAGGAAGGAGATGCGTTCTGTCTCCTAGAGATGAACGTACTTTGGTGTGAAAAGTGCAAATCAATCCCAGAACAACAGCAAAGGAACTTGTAAAGATGCTGGAGGAAACTGGTTCGAAATAATCTATATCCACAGTAAAACGAGTCCTATATCGACAAAACCTGAATGGCCGCTCAGCAAGGAAGAATCCACTGCTCCAAAACCGCCATAAAAAAAGCCAGACTACGATTTGCAACTGCACATGGGGACAAAGATCGTACTTTTTGGAGAAATGTCCTCTGGTCTGATGAAACAAAAATAGAACTGTTTGGCCATAATGACCATCGTTATGTTTAGAGGAAAAAGGGGAGGCTTGTAAGCCGAAGAACACCATCCCAACCGTGAAGAACGGGGGTGGCAGCATCATGCTGTGGGGGCGCTTTCCTGCAGGTGGGCCTGGTGCACTTCACAAAATAGATGGCATCATGAGGAAGGAAAATGATGTGAATATATTGAAGCAACATCTCAAGACATCAGTCAGGAAGTTAAAGCTTGGTCGCAAATGGATCTTCTAAATGGACAATGACCCCAAGCATTCTTCCCATGTTGTGGCAAAATGGATTAAGGACAACAAAGTCAAGGTATTGGAGTGGCCATCACAAAGCCCTGACCTCAATCCTATAGAAAATGTGTGGGCAGAACTGAAAAAGCATGTGCGAGCAAGGAGGCTTACAAACCTGACTCAGTTACACCAGCTCTGTCAGGAGGAATGGGCCAAAATTCACCCAACTTATTGTGGGAAGCTTGTGGAAGGCAACCCAAAACATTTGACCCAAGTTAAACAATTTAAAGGCAGTGCTACCAAATACTAATTCAGTGTATGTAAACTTCTGACCCACTGGGAATGTGATGAAATAAATAAAAGCTGAAAGAAATAATTCTCTCTACTATTATTCTGACATTTCATATTCTTAAAATAAAGTGGTGATCCTAACTGACCTAAGACAGGGAATATTTACTAGCATTAAATGTCAGGAATTGTGAAAAGCTGAGTTTAAATGTATTTGGTTAAGGTGTATGTAAACTTCCGACTTCAACTGTACATAAAGCTGTCCCAACAGCAGAGCTTTCTTCTCAGCACCATGGAGTGAATCCTTACCACTGCTACACCTGGCTGTCAGCCGAGCTTTGTCTGGCAGCCAAACAGTTCATTCAGCCTCATTTACTGCCTTTTTTTAAAACATAGCTGATATGGCTATCTTGCTTAATCAAATGTGGTTTCTACTGACAATTGAGATGTACAAACTATGGCATAAGGTGACGACGAGCGGATATGAGGCGATCCATAATTTCGCTTAAGACATTAATGAGCGAGCTAGGACGGACGTAGTCAATATAGCTATTTTTTCAGCACTTTTGAAATGTACAGCGACAGAATTCAGAACAGGGGCCGTTCTTACAGTATTCTCCCTGTACACCAAGTCCGAACCGTAGGATAAATAAAGTGGGCATAACATTTAACATTTAAGTCATTTAGCAGATGCTCTTATCCAGAGCGACTTACAAATTGGTGCATTCAACTTAGGATAGCCAGTGGGACAACCACCACTGGGGGAGGGGGGGTGTAGAAGGATTACTGTTATACTATTTCAGGTATTCCTTAAAGAGGCAGGGTTTCAAGTGTCTCCGGAAGGTGGTCAGTGACTCCGCTGTCCTGGCGTCGTGGGGGAGCTTGTTCCACCATTGGGGTGCCAGAGCAGCGAATAGCTTTGACTGGGCTGAGCGGGAACTGTGCTTCCGTAGAGGTAGTGGGGCTAGCAGGCCAGAGGTGGATGAACGTAGTACCCTCGTTTGGGTGTAGGGACTGATCAGAGCCTGAAGGTAAGGAGGTGCCGTTCCCCTCATACCTCCATAGGCAAGCACCATGGTTTTGTAGTAGATGCGTCCTTCAACTGGAAGCCAGTGGAGTGTGCGGAGGAGCGGGGTATAATCAGACAATAAAAGCTCTTACAATATTCAATGATTACATTTCTCAAAAACAGGTTATTGGCTACATGTCAGAACAGTAGGCTAAGTTATGAGGGGGAAAGGGACCAAATTATGAGGGTGAGGCACATGGGCTACTAACATCTTACTACACAACATACACTTAGTATTACTTTCTTAGCTATAATATACATATCTCCCTGGCATATTACATCATTTATGCAGCAGCATACAATACATTTTTGGACTCACTTTGTTGTGCTGTGCTCACTTGAACAGGAAGGTGGTGCGGCGGTCCTTCTTGTGGGAAAATATTGTCATCAAACTTTGTCATCAAAGTCTGGCATTCTCTGGATGTATGGTGCTTTCAAGACAACTGGGAACTCTAAAAAAACAAGGTTGAATCATGACATCAGTGATCTTCAGGTCGGAGCTCTAGAAGAGGCCAGAGTTCCCAACTTGGAATTCCTAGTTGGATGACCATTCAAAAAGTATTTTACCAGTCGGAGCTCGTTTTTTTCAGAGTTCCCAGTTGTCTTGAACTCACTGAAGTCTGAGATTTTCAGAGTTTCATGCTCGAAGTCATACTGGATTGACAGCATGGCCAATGTATTCAACCTTTTCTGGCCCATGGTGTTGAATGTTTATCCTTTTAAGCTTGGAAAAGATACCCTTAAACCCAGACTTGGACCACACACCCACTCCACTGAATAGCAGGCTAGTGATTGCTTTGCAATGCTTGCAGTTAGCCACTGATTTCTTCCAAACAACTCATTGTTGAATTTGCGATTTCCAACATATTGTGTAACGTTTATGTCCAATAGCCGATGAGCACCAATATATTATATCTATCATTTCTCTTCATATGACAAGGATTAAAAAGGATTTGCCAGTAGACTGTCAACTTGATTCATGATTATCACTGGTTGTCTAGCTTGCTAGCTAAGATTTTGAAAGTAGGATGTTGACATGATCGGTCCAATCAACGATGTGGTAGATATAATGTGATTTGATGTCATTTTATCTGTGGCCAATGACCTTAAGCCATCTTGGATGGGCACTTCTAATGTAACGCTATGGCAGCACCCAAGGGGCTTTAATTTTCTAGCTCTCCCCGTAGATTCTACGTAGACGTAGTGTCCCCATGAGTGACAGAACACTGAGCCAATCACGGTGCAACTAGAGAACATTGGATAGGTTTTAATCATCACAGTGGGAACAACATCCCCTATCCACCTTATGTGTGAGCGCTTTTAAAACACAGAAGCCAAATGCGGAAACTATGGATACAACTTCCTCCGCACTCGTGCATTATCATTATTCATATGCACCCCATTAGAAATCCCTGCTTTAGCATGTTTCTGTTAGCTGATACATCATAGCAAAATACACCATATTACTGTCCTGCTAATGTGCCTGGACTTTGTAGGCTAAACTGCCGAGATAAACCCCATAACTGATCCAAATGGTTGCCCAATCAGGCAACCTAGATGCACTTATTTTGAAATGAATATGCATTCTAAATGCCAGGCTTTTGAGCGGTTATTCAAATGACAGGCTATTTATTCACTGCAGTTTACAGACTAGAGTTTTGTACTCACTTGAATACAATAACATTATTCATTACATTGTGTTGTTGTAGCCTAGGTAGGATAATTTTCTTTCCCCTAAAAAAACTGAAACAATAGGGTAGCTTTTCGGGGACTGGGAGGGTGCGCAGCCTTGTGAGCGTACATAGTGTAGGCTACTTATGATTTCTTTATATGTGACCGACCGGCTCGATTTGGTCTTATGTAGCAAAATTTGAAATTGTGATTTTACATTCGATAAAAATAGAGACTCAGATCTAGAAAATGGTATATCATACACTATAGATGAGGAACAATAGAAAAGTAATTCTTCTTTGAAAGTTAATAAACTTGTAACCTCACTTTTGAGAAAATGGCCTTTGAATGTTTTGGTACACCCACTGGAAAGCTCTTCTTTGTCTACACCCATTCAGCATTGTTCACACCCTCTTAAGCTATAGCTCCGCCCTTAAACTCAGAGCATTGTCACATTGTCCGTTCGTAAAATTCAGAGCATTTCGCTCTCGGAGCGTTCAGCGCGCACACTGGACACTCTGGCTGAGGAGTAGGGTTGATCCGAGCATTCTGTTCTAACAACAGCAGCCAAGCACCCAAGCTAACTGGCTAACGTTGGCTAGCTTGCTTGCTACTTCCAGACACAAATGAGAGAACAGCTCACTGACCATGTTACTTGCCCTAGCAGAGCTGGTAAGACAGTTTTTTTGTTATCCAGAGTGACTGCAACTGTGCTGCTGGCAACAATTTAATTACGTTTTTTTGCCAATGTTTACTGACACCATATTCAATGGGTGTTGAGCATTCATAAATGTGTAAGTTATTCTGCGCTCTGGCACACTCAGAGGAGAGTGCTCTGAAATTGGAGTAGATAGCCAGAGCGAATTTACCAGCTACGTCTATCAACAGTTGTCGCATTGACATCATGAACATTCTATTGGAATGGTTACTTGCATAGTGGAGTCTTTTGTTTAGACATGTAGCTAGCTAGCTAAACAATGAACCATAATCCCAACTCATGACATTACTACCCTGCATGAATCTGCAGGTAGCTAACCAACCAGGTTCAATGTTAGCTAGCTAACATTAGGCTACAATAGCAAAGCAAATGGCTCTGAGGTACAAATAATATTACTGCACAGATCATACATGTAATGTTAGCTAGCGCGCCAGCCAGCTAAGGTTAGCTAGCTAGCTAACAGTACACTTTCTAACAAAATTAGAAACGTGTAATATCTGAAAATGTAGCTAGCTAGACTATCTTACCCGTAAACATGGATGGACGCTTCACCCTCTCTGTCACGGATGCCATGGTTGCCCTTAGTTTGAAGATGTAATCTCCTTAGCTATCATACTTTAATTCCACTGATTTCAAAACTCGATCTCTCGGCATGTCCAGCCCACTCATTATCTCAGCCAATCATGGCTAGCGGGAAGGTTGCTGTTTTTTTCTGTGGCTAAACCAACTAGACTCGTAATTTAACATTGTTATTCATATTTACAGATGCCATACAAGTTTGTTATTAAGGCACATGAAAGTTCACATGTTCCAGAAGGCATTTCTGACAAAAAAATGCAGTTTGATTTAAAAAAAGTTTACGTTCAAATGGCTCTCCTGTGAAGTAGTGACGCGCGACATACGCCTATTTTCCTGAAACAAGTCACATATGATCAACTTTTTTTATTTCGCTGTGCAAATTTACTGGATATATTCACTGCGGTATTAAGCCTAACATTGAGCTTATGAATTATGGGCTAATATGCATACACTTCTAACTTCTAAGGCTATAGTAGGCTACATGTCGAGCCTGTCTGTCTTCATTGTTCTGTTGCGCAAGTACGCACCTGGCCTCTCCGCTGCCACGGCTATTCGTTTTAAATCTTGTGGAATTCCAGGAAAAGCGAGACTACAAAAGCTTGTTGAACCTTTATTTCAACTTATTTTCTTTAGCCTACTAATAGCCTATTGGAGGAGAGATGCAAGCTTGCTCTTGCTTGCTGAATGTACACCAGGCTATAGATTTAATGGGGGAGTTGAAAAGGAGAAGCCCATCTTTTCCTATAGTAGGTCTATCTTAACACCGGGCTACATCCTGACAAAATAGGCCTACACCATATGAGTGGCCTCCTAATGTACCTTTCTGGACCTTCTAAACTGTCGAGAATAGACCCAAACTTATCCAAATGGTTGCATAATCAGGCCTACGCTGTTGGCCTATGCTGTTACTGCAGTTCACAGCCTATGGACAATAATTGCGAATTCATTTGATAACAATAATACATTCCTAATTGCACTGTGTTGTTGTAGCCAAGGTATAATAATGTTCTTGTCTAAAAACATAGACCTAATCAATAGTGGAGCTTTGTGTGCCCGGGGACCACAGAGCGCAGCCTGGAGGAACACACTACAGATCTGCCATTTCATAATCTGTTAACCTATTTTTATTGCACGCTGACAGGTAAATATTTAACCTATAGCCGTAATATTTAGCTAATGAATGGCCTAATATCTAGCTAATATTTAGCTTATTACTTCGGCTACACATCGCTAGCCTCTCCCTACCAGCTGTTCCCGTGTGCAACAGGCTATATGCTATGCAAGTTTCTCAGAAATAGGCCATTCCTCTTCTCGTGAAATCCCAGGAAAAGCTATAGGCTACAAAAGCTATAGGACATTTATTTTGATAATTTTTTATACTAGGCCTAATAGCTTATTAGGGGAAATAAACTGGCTTGCACTTGCTAATTGCTTAATGTAAAACAGGCCTTGAAAATGCATGTCAGGGAAAGTTGAGGAGAGAAAGTGCATTGGTGTGATCACTTTTGGCTGGTTATGATAACATTGTTGCACTGATGCATTGCAAATAGTTGCACAGGGCATACAGAGATGAACACAGTGAAAAAGAAGACCCAAAGGAATTGACAACCATTAGAAAAATAGAAATCACTTGCAAACCATTTGAGCAACAAGGCAATGACATGCTGTAAAAGATGTGCAGGCTAAATAGCGTTTGTTGTTTAATTGCTACATTTAAATATGAGTTACTATATTATTTTTCATTAGGCCTACATGTATATTGAAGTATTATTTGCAGTTGTCACTATGACAATGAACATACCCTGAAAGCACTGAATGGTCACTCTGAACCAGTATCTGTGCCACAGAGTTTCTAAACCCAGAGGCAGAACATTGCAAGACTTCGGGGAACGCTTCGAAGCAGATCAAGTAGACCAGTCTGGGGTTTGGGGTTAGAGAAGTCAGTGAAAGAAGTTAAACATTCTTCCTTACATGTTAATTTTCTCAAAATCTAAAGACACAACCTAGATTCGACCCAATGTCTTAAGTAGTTGAACATGTTATTTCTTCCACCTCGTGAAAGTGACAAACTGACACATTTTCATTTTCTTCAAAAACTACTTTATATCGAAGGCATGCCTTTGATTTGACAGCCTGCACATGAACAGTTCGGCACGAGAGACCAGATGATGCATTCCTGCACGAGCCTAGCTAGCCAACGTCGACATGACATCGCCTACAAGTGTGATCGGGGATTTCTATTGGAGAAGTTTCCTCCTATCTTCAAACTGTACTGTCTTTGTCTGTGCGTTAGAGACCTCATGAATGGTCTTCTGTTACGGCCTTATTAATGCAGTAGGATGCGTTGATCAGTTGATTGACAGGTGTAGGACTGTAGACCGATAAACTATAAACTTTCCTCTAGGGTGGATGCTCACCAACGTTTTATAGTTATGTAGCCTATAGTTTATCATTATAGTTATCGTTATAGTTATTGGCTTGGTGGATGGCCCGGGCCTTAATTAACTCTACCACAGCACAACTAAAATGATTATCACAATAGAACTAGCCTACTAGTAGGTCTAGATAACATTAGCGAACTTGAATTAAATAAATATACAATTACACTTATACACTTACACTTATACTTGTTTACTTGACTTTTATACTCTATAAATGTTTGCCACCAGCGTGCTGTGGTAGGGAAGTAAAGCTGAAGACGAATCCATCACTTCCGTTGTTTGGCTGTGCCCATAGCAGCGCTCCAAAATCAGGTGGATACACTTCCTCATGAACTCAGTCACCGTGTCAGTGTATACGTCAATATCTCAGAGGCAACCCGGAACATATCCAAGTCTTCGTGATCAAAACTAGTTTGAAGCATCGATTTCGATTGGTCAGACCAGCTTTGAACCGTCCTTACCACGGGTACTTCCTGTTTGAGTTTCTGCCTATAGGAATGGAGGAGCAGAATAGAGGCATGATCTGATTTGCCGAAGGGAGGGCGAGGGAGGGCCTTGTAGCCATTCCGGAAGGGAGAGTAACAATGGTCGAGAGTTTTTGATGCGCGAGTAATGCAGGCAATGTGTTGATAAAACTTTGGTAGCGTTTTCCTCAGATTTGCTTTATAAATGTCTCCAGCTACAATAAATGCAGCCTCACGATATGCAGTTTTCAGTTTGCACAAAGTCCAATGTAGTTCCTTGAGAGCCGTCGTGGTATCGGCTTGAGGGGGAATATACACAGCTGTGACGATGACCGAAGAGAATTCTCTCGGGAGGTAATGCGGTTGGCATTTGATTGAGTTATTCTAGGTTGGGTGAACAAAATGACTTAAGGTCTTGTACGTTACCACAGTCACACCATGAGTAGTTAATCATGAAACATACACCTCTGCCTTTTTCCTAATCTGCATCGGATGCGCTCTTAAATGTGCTGCTACTCACATAATGTTGCTCAAGTTATGATGTTGCGTGCATTTCGTCACATGCTCGCAGTCAAACAACCAATAATAACGTGCAACCCTGTGTTTGGTCTGGACTGCGTTCTCACTGGCAGCGAACTGCACCACTGTGAAACCACCCTTTTTGAGCGAACCACGGTGTGGATATAATGTTCACACCAGTCCAAACGAACCAAAATAAAAAAACGCACCAAACCATTTGGAAAAAAACGCACCAAACCATTTTGGTGTGAAAGCCCCCTAAGACTTATTCCTCCTCTCTCCCCTAACTCCTCCTTATTTCTTATCCGCTCTTCTCTCTTCCTATCTCTTCTCACTCCTTACCCCCTCCTCGCCCTGCCTCCTCCTTCCTCTCCTTCCTCTCCTCTCCCCCCAAACCCCTCCTCTCCTCCACCCCACTCCCTCCTCTCCCCACTTCCCCTTCCCCCCACCTCCCTCATAAATCCCCCCAGGTGCTAGCAATAGACCCAGACGATGGGGACAATGGGACAGTGGTGTACAGCATCAGCCCAGAGAACCCCTTCTACACCATCAACAGCAGCACAGGGAAGATCAGGACCAGCGGGGTTGTGCTGGACAGAGAGAGTTCCAACCCCAAAGACACCCTGCACATGAGGACCATCATCGTGTCTGCTGTCGACAGTGAGTCCCAACCCAGGCCAGAACTCTGTCTGTCTGTCTGTCTGTTGGTAGATCGGTTGGTCGGTCGGTCTGTGTGTCTATTTGTCTGTCTGTCTGTCTGTCTGTCTGTCTGTCTGTCTGTCTGTCTGTCTGTCTGTCTGTCTGTCTGTCTGTCTGTCTGTCTGTCTGTCTGTCTGTCTGTCTGTCTATCTATCTATCTAGCTGGGGACTGAGACGTCTGTCTGTCTATTCATGTGTTTGTTTGTGTGTGTGTGTGTGTGTGTGTGTGTGTGTGTGTGTGTGTGTGTGTGTGTGTGTGTGTGTGTGTGTGTGTGTGTGTGTGTGTGTGTGTGTGTGTGTCTGTCTGGAGCTGAAGAGTGTGTAAATCTGTCAGCCTACTGTATCAGTATCTAAATTACAGTGTCAGTTTATATGTGTCTCTGCAATAACACTGTTTCAACCAAATCTTCCTTCTACTTTAATATTGATGGTAAAACTTTTATTGCCGTTTTGTGCTCTTGTAAATGCTGTGTTTATTCCTCTGGCGCCCCCTCAAGTTGGCAGACCTCCACTGCGTTCTTCAGTCAGCACCACGGTGTACGTCAACTTGCTGGACCTGAATGACAACGACCCCACCTTCCTTAACCTGCCCTTTGTGGCCGAGGTGCCAGAAGGCCTGCCTAGTGGATCCTCTGTGTTCAAGGTCAGCACACCATTACAAGATATTATTAGAGTTAGTTGCCTGTGTCTTTGTATCAGATTAATCAGATTAATCCATGACACTGGCATGTCTGACGGGCCTCATTCCATGATATGTCATCAATACATGCCAGTGTGGCAGATTAAACTGATATCATGACAGCGCGTGTGTGTGAAGGCTAATTGAAAAATCTCCTTTGTTTCTGTAACTGTCTGTCATGTCCTCCTCTCACTTCTGTTCACCGCACCACTTCCATCTTTCTCTCGCTCTCTGTCCCCTCTGTTTCCTATCCACACACCTCTTACTCCTCTCCCCTCTCACCCTACCCCCTCTCCTCTACTATCTCACCTCTCCTCCCTTCCTCTCCTCTTTCTCTCCTCCTCTCCTCTCTCTCTCTGTCCTCTCCCTTCCTCCTCTCTGTCTCTTTCTCTCCCTCTTTCTCTCCCTCTCCGTTCCTTTCCCTCAATCCCTCTCTCCTCTCCTCCCTCAGATCCAGGTGGATGACCCTGATGAGGAGGAGAATGGTATGGTTACCATGGCGCTACTGGTGGGCATGCCACGCCTTGACTTCTATCTCAACAGCACCACGGGCGTGCTGTACTCCACAGCAACGCTGGACCGCGAGCAGATTGGCCAGTACCACCTGAGGATTGTGGCATACGACAAAGGGCAGAAACCACGCACCTCCACCAGCACCCTCACCATCACAGGTATGCAATAGTCAGGGCATGTATTCATAAAGCGTCTCAGAGTAGGAGTGCTGATCTAGAATCAGTTTTGCCTTTCAGATCATAATGACTAAGACAGTGGGGACCTGATCCTAGATCACCACACCTACTTTCAGATGATATGTGAATACAGGACACGGCTAGACCAACATACAAACTTTGCACCATGTAAAGACTGATTCAAGACTCGCAGAGATTTGCAGAGTATAACCTGCTGGTCTGAAGCAGATCTTTTAGAAGTGCTGAGAGATTAATGAGAATCTATTAAATGTGTTACTTGTCTTGTCCGCCTACTGCGCATGATTACATTTATTTTACAAAGATGAATATGAAAACATGATAACTCAGAGTCTATGTGTCTCTCTTTGTCTGTCTGTCTGTCTGTCTGTCTGTCTGTCTGTCTGTCTGTCTGTCTGTCTGTCTGTCTGTCTGTCTGTCTGTCTGTCTGTCTGTCTGTCTGTCTGTCTGTCTGTCTGTCTTGTCTCCCTGTGTCCCTCAGTCCTAGATGCCAACGACGAGACCCCCACGTTCTTCCCCAAAGTGTACAATGTGTCCCTGCAGGAGAGCGTCCCCAGGGACCATGTGGTGGCTCACCTCAACTGCTTCGACAACGACGCCGGCCTCAACGCTGAGCTCAGCTACTTCATCACAGGTCAGAGGTCAAACTAAGGCCATGGCAGCCACAAATGTGTGCGTGTGCGAGTGTGTGTGTGTGTGTGTGTGTGTGGTGTGTGAGTGGTTGGGAAACACGTGTGTGCATCTAGAGTGGTTGGGCAAAACGTAGAGGTGTATTATGTGAATTTCCTACTCCTTGTGTATGTGTGGACACTACACTCTTAGAAAAAAGGGTTCCAAAGGGGTTCTTTGCGGAGGAATAGGGTTCTACTAAGAACTGTTTTAATCAGAAGAACCCTTTTTGGAAGACAAGGGTTCTATGTATCTATAACCTTTAACATCCTAAGAATCTTTTTTGGAAGAAAGGGTTCTTTGATGGTTCTTTGGAAGGAAATAATAATTCTTTGGAAGGCAAGAAGGGTTTTACAAATAACCATATATCATATTTCCCAGCATGCTCTATTGCAGTGATATTTTCAGAATTGTTTGTTTTACTGTTATATCTGTTGTTTTTGCATTGATTGGTTGATACATTTTATGCTACACAAAGATAAATAACATACCGTTTTCTAATCTACTCCAATCTGTTAGTAATTGGATTTATTGCACCCGTTACTGAGATGGTTGTTCAAGTTTAGATGATTTAGGTAGTCTCAGTATTCAGTCTTCCCATTCCTGGCAGTCATTCTGATTGCAGGTTGCAGGTGATTAACAATTCTACTTGTTGGATATCCTAACTCAGGCTGGATTCCAATAGGAATTACACAACACTTTGCAAACCAGCATAATGTAACTTGCAGGTCTGGTGTTGCCTGTAAAGCAGGAGATTCCTAACACCCCTGTGTTAGGGTATTACTAGGCCCTCAAAGAAAGGCCGTATTGTCATAAATCATAAAGTTTTAAAGGCTAATAAGGCTGGTGGAACTGTCCATAGAGTGTTCTAAGAAGAACCCTCCAAAGATAAAAGGGTTCTCAGTAGAACCCTTCATAGATGGTTCTAGGAAGAACCTTTAGATTATAAAATGGTTCTTGGTAGAACCCTTCATAGAGGGTTCTAGGTAGAACTATATACAGTGGGTTCTTTGAAGAACCATATGTAGAGGGTTCTAGATAGACCCCTCTGCAAAGGGTTATACCCAGCACCAAAAAGGGTTCCCCTATGGGGACAAACCGAAGAACCCTGTACGGTTCTACTTAGCACCTTTTTTTCTAAGAGTGTAGTGTATATGTGTGTGTGTGCATGCAGACTTGCGTTCATTTATGTGTATAAGTGAATAGCCGAGATTTACATGTAATGTTCCACCATCTGTGTGTTGTGTTCTGCAGATGGTAACCAGGATGGTAAATTCAGTGTTGGCTTCAGAAATGGTGTGGTCCGGACTGTGGTTGCCCTGGACAGAGAGACACTGGCTGCATACAAACTGGTCATAGAGGCTATCGGTGAGTCCTAGCCCTATAAGAGTATTTTTCAGTCCTAGCCCTATAATAGCCTTCATCTTTGTTTTTACTCTGTGTATTTAGACCAATTGTATTTGTTCCATTTTGGGCTTGTTTTAGTGTACATGTTCTGTACGATTTCAAACTTCAAATAAATTGGTTCAAAGCTACAATCCTTTTGTACATCTGTGAGATTGAGAAGTGAGAAGTGATGCATGCAAGTCTTCAGGGATGTGAAATGTTGTGCTACGGTCTCTGTTCCTTTTCATCATCGTACTAAAGAGAGAACAATAAGGTCTGCATCCTAAATACAAGCCTATTCCCTTGTTAGTGCACTACTTTTCACCAGGGCCCATAGGGCTCTGGTTCAAAGATGTGAAACTTTGTAAGGAATAGGCTGCCATTTGGGATGCAACCAAGGTTTGAGGTTTCCTGTTGTTGTTTTTCTTGAAACCTTTAAGTACATCTCAGTTGTTCTGAGGTGTCTGCTGCTAGGGCTGTTCAGACACCTCACTGTGTGTATACAATGAGTATACCAAACATTAGAAACACATTCCTAATATTTTGGGTGGTGGACCATTCTTGATACACACGGGAAACTGTTGCGCTGTTGCAGTTTTTGACACAAATTGGTGCGCCTGGTACCTACAGTACTACCATACCCTGTTCAAAGGCACTTAAATATTTTGTCTTGCCCATTCACACTCAATGCTTGAAAATCCTTCTTTAACCTATCTCATCCACTTCATCTACACTGATTTAAGTGGATTTAACAAGTGATATCAATAAGGGATCATAGCTTTCACTTGGTCAGTCTGTCATAGAAAGAGCAGGTGCTCTTAATGTTTTATATACTAATTTAGGCGGAGAGAGGGGAAGAGGGGGGAGAGGGATTGAGAGAAGAGGAGAACACTCATGTCACTACCTCAGAAGTGATTGAACATGGCTCAACTTTGAGTATCCCACTGATATTTTTTCAAATGTTGGGTTTTCAAAGACTCAGTTTGTTTTTGTTTTCTATTGTATGGTTTTAATGATTCGATTATACAGTTGGTTTTATTTACAAAGATGGCAAAGATATTGACTTTAGTTGAAATGCAACCAATGAATGCACTGAGTGTAAGTTGCTAAACGACTCAAATGAAATAAAAATGTAGCTGTGTCATAAAACAGAAAAATATGTTCACTGGCCCAGTTTCTCAGAAACTGACAGACACATACACACAGTGTTGTAATGTGTGAATGTGTGTCCCCCTCAGACAATGGTCCAGCAGGCAGCAGGAGGACAGGCACAGCCACAGTGTTTGTAGAAGTACTGGACGTGAACGACAACAGACCCATCTTCCTCCAGAACAGCTACGAGACCAGCATACTGGAGAATGTCCCCATTGGAACCAGCATCCTGCAGGTACACAGGCAGGCTGACACACACACACACACACACACACACACACACACACACACACACACACACACACGTACACATACAGATAGATGTATGATCTTAATTTGATCACCCTGTTGCAGGAGAAATTTCCTGCAATGCAATTTGATTTGAGGTTTAAAAAGGCTTCTGAAATGTGTAATCCCTTACAAAAAATGCATCAACCTCTACAAATTTCCATTAATTATAATCCACATACAGTGCCTTGCAAAAGTATTCATCCACCTTGGCGTTTTTCCTATTTTGTTGCATTACAACCTGTAATTTAAATTGATTTTTATGTGTGAACAGCTCAAACTGTCTCTAACCAGATTAGAAAGAAGAGTGGGAGGCCCCGGTTCACAACTGAGCAAGAGGACAAATATATTAGAGTATCTAGTTTGAGAAACAGACGCCTCACAGGTCCTCAACTGTCAGCTTCATTAAATAGTACCCGCAAAACACAAGTCTCAACGTCAACAGTGAAGAGGTGACTCTGGGATGCTGACCTTCTAGGCAGAGTTGCAGAGAAAAAGCCATATCTCAGACTGCCCATCTTAATCTTTTCTTTTTATTGGCCAGTCTGAGATATGGCTTTTTCTTTGCAACTCTGCCTAGAAGCTCAGCATCCCGGAGTCGCCTCAGTTGCTCAGTTGTGAACCGGGGCCTCACACTCCTCTTTCTAATCTGGTTAAAGACAGTTTGCGCTGTTCTATGAAGGGAGTAGTACACAGCGTTGTACGAGATCTTCAGTTTCTTGGCAATTTCTTGCATGGAATAGCCTTAATTTCTCAGAACAAGAATAGACTGACGAGTTTCAGAAGAAGGTTATTTGTTTCTGGACATTTTGAGCCCCCCCACACACACACACACACAGCAGTGTAAAGTATTTAAGTACAAATACATTAAAGTACTACCTAACTCGTTTTTTGGGGATTGTGAACTATTGATATTTTTTATAACTTTTACTTTCCTAAAGAAAATAATGTACTTTTTACTCCATACATTTTCCCTTACACCCAAAAGTTCTTGTTACATTTTAAATGCTTACAGTTTTTTTACGATTGTTTACACACTAAAATTAAAATTTCCACACAATTAGCAAAATTGTACTCCAATGAGCAAAACACCTCCACAGATTTGCACAACATTACACACAATGTCCGCCTCACCCTTTTTGCAAAACATTACACACAGTGATTTGTAAAACTCTACACACATTTTCACACCTTAGACACAGATAAGGATCGTGAGGTTACTTCCTTGTAATTACAAAGCACCGGATTGCCAATTACCACACTAATGAACGAATTGGATAAACACATCTACCAGGTGTGGAAGCACACATGTGCTAATTTGAAAACGCAGCACTCAGGTGTGCTATAAAAGGCAGCAGGTGAGTTCACCTGTCTTCAACAAAAATGGAAGGAGTTAGAAGAAGAAGAAGAGTGAGAATGAGAGGGGAGCTCAAAGAGGAGATGAAGGCGGTAGAGGAAAAGGAGAAGGAGGTAGAGGAAGAGGCATAGGTAGAGGAGAAGAAGGTAGAGGAAGAGAAGGAGGTAGAGGAAGACACCTAGGTAGAGGAAGAGGTAGAGAAGGGACTTGAAGAGTTGATAGAACCTGAACAAAGAAGACGAGGACCAAATTTGACTCGAGAAATCCGTGCAACACTTATTGACCATGTTATCAACCATGGACTGACACTGATGGAAGCTGGACAAAGAGTTCAACCAAATCTCAGCAGAAATACTGTTGCGTCAGTAATTCGGACATTTCATCGAGAAAACAGGTAAGCTAACCACACAGTATACATTGAAACTGAAGCTTGTATAATCAATATTGTTTACTGTGACATTTGACAGTAGGCTGCATATATATATATATATATATATATATATATTTATTTATTTTTATCTTATTTTGTTTTTACATAGGATTGAGGGTCGAGGACACCAAGGTGGAAGGGGCCCTATGTTTAGTCGTGCACAAGAGGCCGCCATTGTGAACATGGTTTTGGCCAATAATTGTATCAGGCTACGAGAAATCCAAGCCAATATCATCAATGATGACAATATTTTCAATAACATCCAACGAGTCTCTCTGTCAACATTAGGTCGAATCCTAAAGAAAAATCAAATATACATGAAGCAACTGTATCGGGTACCATTTGACAGAAATTCAGAGAGAGTGAAACATCTGCGCAATGAGTATGTGGAGGTATGCATTGTTCATCTGACTATGGTGTGGTATCATGCACTGCTCATAATGTTCTGTCACAAAAAAAATACTGTGCTATAGATATTGAATAGCATCCTATTTTCTTTAATGTGTTTCAGAGAGTCTTGCAAATGGATGCTGCTGAAATTCAACATGAATTTATATATGTGGATGAGGCTGGATTTAACCTTGCAAAAACAAGAAGAAGAGGGAGAAATGTAATTGGGCACAGGGCAATCACCAATGTGCCAGGGGCAGCGAGGGGTAACATCACCCTTTGCGCTGCTATCACACAAAATGGGGTCCTCCACCACCATGCAAATCTGGGACCCTATAATGCAAATCTGATACTTGCATTTCTTGACCGATTGCATGAGATTGTCACAGCATTACACCAAGTGGACCAGATGCGGTACATTGTCGTTTGGGACAATGTCTCATTTCATCGGGCTGCTCTAGTCCAGAACTGGTTCCATGATCACCCTGATTTTGAAGTTTTATACCTTCCCCCATACTCCCCCTTCCTGAATCCTATAGAATAATTTTTTTCAGCGTGGCGGTGGAAGGTATATGACCTGCGGCCTTATGACCGTTTGCCCCTCATTCAGGCCATGGAACAGGCATGTGATCTTATTGAAGCAGCTTCAGTGCAGGGGTGGATTCGTCACACAAGGCGATTCTTCCAGCGGTGCCTTGCCAATGAAGACATAGCCTGTGATGTGGATGAAATGTTATGGCCTGATCCAGCCAGACGGAGAGACGGATAGTTACAGTATTCTTGTTGCTTTTACAGTAGTTTTCTTTCATTTCTGTTTACTTTTACTTTACTTTTCTTCAGAGTCAAAGTGTATGTACTGTAATTCATGCAGTAATTTTTATTTGTCTACGGATTTTATTTGTTTACAGTAATTGATATCATTGTTGGTTGATTACTGTAACTGATTATGGTAAGAAATACTGTAAGTATTGAAATAAATACTTGAAATATTCCAGTCTGCAGCATCAAGTGTTGTGCAGTGCTTGGTAAGGTTATAGTAGGCCTACAGTATTTGTCTACATTCTCCTTATATCTCAAAACAAATCATGAATAATGTTGTGAGTTTCTCACTATTTTTTGTCACCTAAATTATCTCTCACATACAGTAAGAATGTCTGGCCAAAAATCTATTTTTTTTTTTTTTTTACAAATGTGTTTTTTATTTATCACAGCAGTGTGAAACTGGCTGCAATAGTGTATGATCATTGATGACTGTGTTGGTTAAATGAAAACAAATAGCATTTTCACAAATATGTGTATATGTTTTGACTGAAGTGTGTATGTTTTGACTGAAGTGTGTCATTTTGCAAACAATCTAGGAATTTTGCTAATTGATTGTGGTGTTTGGATAATTGTGATTATATTTTGACAAAAAGAACTCTGTTTTCAAAATCGCGTGTAAACAATTGAAAAAAACTGTAGCAGGACAGGAAAATGGTCCAGTTCACGCACTTATCAAGAGATCATACCTGGTCATCCCTACTGCCTCTGATCTGGCGGACTCACTAAACACACATGCATCGTTTGTAAATGATGTCTGAGTGTTGGAGTGTGCCCCTGGCTATCCATAAATTATAAATCAAGAAAATGGTACCATCTGGTTTGCTTAATATAAAGAATTTGAAATGATTTATACTTTTCCTTTTCCTTTGGTACTCAAGTATATTTTTGCAATTACATTTACTTTTGATACTTAAGTATATTTAAAACCAAATACTTTTAGACTTTTACTCAAGTACTATTTTACTGGGTGACTTTCACTTTTACTTGAGTCATTTTCTATGAAGGTATCTTAACTTTTACTCAAGTATGACAATTGGGTACTTTTTCCACCACTGCACACCCACACACATGCACACACATACACTCCAATGCATTTAATGCAGGTATTTGAAAGTAGTTTAAAATAGTAGGCTGTTTATAGGAATTTATTTGAACATACAGTGAGGGAAAAAAGTATTTGATCCCCTGCTGATTTTGTAAGTTTGCCCACTGACAAAGACATGATCAGTCTATAATTTTAATGGTAGGTTTATTTGAACAGTGAAAAACAGAATAACAACCACAAAATCCAGAAAAACGCACGTCAAAAAAGATATAAATTGATTTGCATTTTAATGAGGGAAATAAGTATTTGACCCCTCTGCAAAACATGACTTAGTACTTGGTGGCAAAACCCTTGTTGGCAATCACAGAGGTCAGACATTCCTTGTAGTTGGCCACCAGGTTTGCACACATCTCAGGAGGGATTTTGTCCCACTCCTCTTTGCAGATCTTCTCCAAGTCATTAAGGTTTTGAGCCTGACGTTTGGAAACTCGAACCTTCAGCTCCCTCCACATATTTTCTATGGGATTAAGGTCTGGAGAACGGCTAGGTCACTCCAGGACCTTAATGTGCTTCTTCTTGAGCCACTCCTTTGTTGCCTTGGCTGTGTGTTTTGGGTCATTGTCATGCTGGAATACCCATCCTGTCACGAGTTGCTAAGCCAGAATCCAGAAGCAGACCAGGACAAGGTAAGTTGAAACGAAGGTGAGTGTTTATTACAAATTCAAGAGTGATGCTGAATAATCCAGGGAACAGAGCGGGCGGCGTTGATTAGTTGTTGGGGGTGCAGTGGTTGATCCCATCCTGGGTCGGCAGCCGCCGACCACCAGGCAGAGGTTGGATGAAGGTTCCGGACGGGTGACTGCAGATGGAACAAAACGGGGTAAGTAAGCAACAAACCAACAAGGTGCAAAAACAACAAAACTAACGCTAGGCTCTAAGACTGATACTCTGGTAAACCTACTGTTCATGGCTAACGATCCGGCAGGGAATGGATGTTAGGCCAGAGCCTAAGAAGGGGTGATGATCAGGACCAGGTGTGCAGATTGCTGATGGGATGCAGGTGCGGAAATCAAGAGAGCTCCCCGGAGCGTTCCAGAACCCTCGGGAAACTGGAGATCCCGAGCAGAAAAACTAGTCCACAGACAGGACCCGACTCAGACTGCCGGGATCGTTACAGTACCCCCCTCCGATCGAACGCCACCGGGCGGACTCCCCGAGCACCAGGATGGAGGCGGTAGAAGTCACTGATGAGGTCAGCATCTAGGACCTGTCGCCGCGGAATCCAACTCCTCTCTTCAGGACCATACCCCTCCCAGTCCACGAGATACTGGAAACCCCGGCCCCGCCGTCTGGAATCCATGATGCGACGCACCGTGTAGGCAGGACCACCTCCGATCATCCGAGGAGGAGGAGGAGGAGGCGGAGGAGGCAACAGAGGACTGAGGAAAACAGGCTTGAGGCAGGAGACATGAAAGGTGGGATGGACTCTGAGCGTCCTCGGGAGTTTGAGTCGAACTGCCACCGGATTGATCACCTTCTCCACCACAAACGGACCAATGAACTTCGTAACAACTTCCTAGACTCAGTCCGTAACGGAAGATCCCGTGTGGCCAACCAGACCCTATCTCCGATGGAATAGGTGGGAGCGGGGATCCGGCGACGATTCGCCTGGAGCTGATACCGGTCCGAAACTCTAAGGAGTGCCTTTCTGGCCCGATGCCAGGTCCGGTGGCAACGACGAATATGGGCCTGAACAGAAGGCACTGAGAGCTCCTTCTCCTGAGAAGGGAACAGGGGAGGTTGGTAGCCATACAGGCACTGGAAGGGAGACATCCCAGTGGCAGATGTAGGGGAGAGTATTGTGGGCATACTCAACCCAAGGCAACTGAGAGACCCAGGAGGTGGGGTTGGAAGAGACCAGGCAGCGTAGCGTGGATTCCATCTTCTGGTTGGCTCTCTCCGCCTGACCATTGGATTGGGGGTGAAAACCAGATGTGAGACTGACTGTAGCTCCAATGGCCAAACAGAAGGACTTCCAGACAGCAGAGGTAAACTGAGGGCCACGGTCGGAAACGATATCACTGGGCAAACCGTGGACCCTGAAAACCTCCCTAACCAGGATCTCGGACGTCTCCGAGGCAGAGGGAAGCTTGGCAATTGGCACAAAGTGGGCGAACTTGCTGAATCTGTCCACGATAGTCAGAACGACCGTGTTCCCCTCAGAAGCGGGCAACCCAGTGACGAAGTCCAGGGCCAGATGCGACCATGGTCGCCGGGGAATAGGAAGGGGGTGAAGTAGTCCAGAGCTGGGCCGATTGGTACTCTTATTCTGCGCACACACTGGACAGGCAGCAACAAAACCCCGAGTATCCTCGGCCATGGCAGGCCACCAAAAACGTCTGCGAAGAAACGCCATTGTCCGAGCCACGCCAGGGTGACAAGCCATCTTGCTGGCGTGGGACCATTTGAGGACAGCAGGACGAACCGACTCAGGCACAAACAACCGACCGGGTGGACCGTTACCGGGACCGGGCTGAGTCCGAAGGGCCGCCAGCACCTCCTCCTCAATCTTCCACATAACTGCTCCCACGACGCAGTTCCGGGGGAGAATTGTCTCGGTCTTGGACCCACTCTCCTCCGTCTTGGAGAACATCCGGGACAAGGCGTCCGCCTTGCCGTTCTTAGATCCAGGTCGGAACGTCAGGGAAAACTTGAATCGTCCGAAAAACAACGCCACCTGGCCTGACGGGAGTTGAGACGTTTAGCCGATTGCACGTAAGCAAGATTCTTGTGGTCAGTCCAGACAATAAACGGTTGCTCCGCCCCCTCCAACCAGTGGCGCCACTCCTCCAAGGCAAGTTTCACCGCGAGAAGCTCCCGGTTACCCACATCGTAATTCCTCTCCGCAGGCGAAAGGCGACGAGAGTAGTAGGCGCAGGGATGGAGTTTACTGTCCGTGGAGCATCGCTGCGACAGGATGGCGCCAACTCCCACATCAGACGCGTCCACTTCAACGACGAACTGACGGGCCGTGTCCGGTTGAGAGAGAATCGGTGCGTTGGTGAATCGCCTCTTCAAATCCAGAAACGCTCGATCCGCCTCCGGATTCCACTTGAAGGTCCTGATACTGGAAGTCAAGGCAGTTAACGGAGCGGCCACACGGCTGTAATCCCGGATGAATCTGGCGGTAGAAATTCGCAAACCCCAAAAATCTCTGGAGCTGCAATCTCGTACCGGGCTGGGCCCATTCCAGAACCGCTCTAACCTTCTCCTGGTCCATCCTAATCTCTCCCCTGGAGATGATGTACCCGAGAAAGGATGTCGTGTGGGCGTGAAACTCGCACTTCTCGGCCTTCACGAACAGGCGATTCTCCAACAATCGCTGCAGAACCTGCCGGACATGCTGGACGTGGTCGGAAGGTTCCTTCGAGAAGATCAGAATGTCATCCAGGTAAACAAACACAAAGAGACCGATCATATCTCTCAGGACGTCGTTCACCATACTCTGGAATACCGCTGGAGCATTGGTCAGTCCAAACGGCATCACCTGATACCGAAGTGACCCATCGGTGTATTGAAACCCGTCAACCACTCGTCCCCTCTCTGATCCGGACCATGTGATACGCATTGCGTAGGTCTAGCTTGGTGAACACCGTAGCACCCTGTAAGGAGTCGAAGGCAGAACTCATCAAGGGCAGGGGATACTTGTTCTTGACCGTGATGTCATTCAACCCCCCGATAATCAATACACGGTCGAAGAGAGCCATCCTTCTTACCCACAAAGAAGAATCCTGCCCCCAGGGGGTGATGACGAGGGACGAACGAGACCAGCAGCTAGGGACTCCTTGATGTAGGTCTCCAAAGCCTCACGTTCAGGTCGGGAGATACTGTATAACCTTCCCTTGGGGTAGACAGCTCCAGGGAACAGGTTGATGGCACAATCATATGGTCGGTGGGGGAGGGAGTGACAGAGCCTTCTGCTTACTGAACACTTCCCCCAAATCGTGATATGTCTCGGGAACCAGGGACAAATCTGGGGGTTTAGCCTCAATCACCTGACTGGGAACCGAATGGGGGCAGGCAGTCTTGAGACAGTTAGCATGACAATCAAGGCTCCAACTCGTTACCTTGCCCGTCACCCAATCGAACGTGGGATTGTGTTCCTTCAGCCAGGGGTATCCAAGGACCAGAGGAACATGGGAAGACGGCAGAATGAAGAATGAAATCATCTCAGAATGATTCCCCGACAACCGCATCTTAACCGGTTCAGTCCTCATCGTGATACGTGCCAGACTACTGCCGTTCAGAGTGGTAGCTTCAATGGCTTCCGGCAATTGCTCCTTGGAAAGCCCCAGCTGTTCCACCAACTCGGCATCTAGAAAGCTTCCATCGGCACCTGAATCGATAAAAGCGTTAATCGCTAAGCTCTGATTCCTGTTCATAAGGGTAGCCGGGAAACGGGGTCTGACAGAGGTATTGAGAGGTCGAAACTGGCTCGCTAAAAGTCCTCCCAACTTTAGCGAGCCGCGCAGTTTGACGACCCGACTGGAACCTGAGAAGCTGATCGGTTGGACGGAACCCATTGCTTCTCCCTCCTTCGCTCTCGGACTCGATTATCCACCCGAATAGACAAGGCTACCAAGCTGTCCAGGTCACTAGGCTCCGGATAGGAGATCAACTCATCCTTGAGCTGCTCCGACAGACCCTGGTAAAAGGCCGCTTGCAGAGCCTCCTCATTCCACCCACTCTCCACAGCCAACGTCTTGAACTCGATCACGAAGTCGGCCACGCTGCGAGTTCCTTGGCGAAGCGAAAACAGGCGCCTAGCTGCGTCCCCCCCCCTCGGACGGAATGGTCGAAGAGCTTCCTCATCTCGGCCGTGAACCCCTGGTATGAAGCCATGCAGGGATCCTGTCGTTCCCAAACGGCTGAAGCCCACTCCAGCGCTCGACCACGCAGCAACTCAATCACAAAGGCTATCCTAGCCTTGTCTGTGGCATAAGAGTAGGGCTGTAGATCGAACACTAATCCACACTGCATAAGGAAGGAACGGCATCTTCCCAGCTCCCCCTCATATTTATCCGGCGTCGGAACCTTGGGCTCACGGAAGGACACAGCTTCAGAAGCGGCAGGCGAGATGGGTGAAACCGGTAGTGGATCCTCCACCGGACACTTGCGTTGGTTCTGGACCTCCGTCAGACCGGTAGAAAGGTTCCGAACTGACAACGCGATCTCCTGTAGTACCGTGCTATGATGGCCCAACATCTTCTCCTGCTGGGTAATGGCATGGCGAACAGAGTCCAGGTCCGCTGGGTTCATTACTGGCCGGATCGTTCTGTCACGAGTTGCTAAGCCAGAACCCAGAAGCAGACCAGGACAAGGTAAGTTGAAACGAAGGTGAGTGTTTATTACAAATTCAAGAGTGATGCTGAATAATCCAGGGAACAGAGCGGGCGGCGTTGATTAGTTGTTGGGGGTGCAGTGGTTGATCCCATCCTGGGTCGGCAGCCGCCCGACCACCAGGCAGAGGTTGGATGAAGGTTCCGGACGGGTGACTGCAGATGGAACAAAACGGGGGTAAGTAAGCAACAAACCAACAAGGTGCAAAAACAACAAAACTAACGCTAGGCTCTAAGACTGATACTCTGGTAAACCTACTGTTCATGGCTAACGATCCGGCAGGGAATGGATGTTAGGCCAGAGCCTAAGAAGGGTGATGATCAGGACCAGGTGTGCAGATTGCTGATGGGATGCAGGTGCGGAAATCAAGAGAGCTCCCCGGAGCGTTCCAGAACCCTCGGGAAACTGGAGATCCCGAGCAGAAAAACTAGTCCACAGACAGGACCCGACTCAGACTGCCGGGATCGTTACACATCCACGACCCATTTTCAATGCCCTGGCTGAGGGAAGGAGGTTCTCACCCAAGATTTGACGGTACATGGCCCCGTCCATCGTCCCTTTGATGCGGTGAAGTTGTCCTGTCCCCTTAGCAGAAAAACACCCCCAAAGCATAATGTTTCCCCCTCCATGTTTGACGGTGGGGATGGTGGTCTTGGGGTCATAGGCAGCATTCCTCCTCCAAACACGGCGAGTTGAGTTGATGCCAAAAAGCTCGATTTTGGTCTCATCTGACCACAACACTTTCACCCAGTTCTCCTCTGAATCATTCAGATGTTCATTGGCAAACTTCAGACAGGCCTGTATATGTGCTTTCTTGAGCAGGGGGGACCTTCGCGGGCGCTGCAGGATTTCAGTCCTTCACGGCGTAGTGTGTTACCAATTGTTTTCTTGGTGACTATGGTCCCAGCTGCCTTGAGATCATTGACAAGATCCTCCCGTGTAGTTCTGGGCTGATTCCTCACCGTTCTCATGATCATTGCAACTCCACGAGGTGAGATCTTGCATGGAGCCCCAGGCCGAGGGAGATTGACAGTGTTTTGTCTTTCTTCCATTTGCGAATAATCGCACCAACTGTTGTCACCTTCTCACCAAGCTGCTTGGCGATGGTCTTGTAGCCCATTCCAGCCTTGTGTAGGTCTACAATCTTGTCTCTGACATCCTTGGAGAGCTCTTTGGTCTTGGCCATGGTGGAGAGTTTGGAATCTGATTGATTGATTGCTTCTGTGGACAGGTGTCTTTTATACAGGTAACAAACTGAGATTAGGAGCACTCCCTTTAAGAGTGTGTTCCTAATCTCAGCTGCTTACCTGTATAAAAGACACCTGGGAGCCAGAAATCTTTCTGATTGCGAGGGGGTCAAATACTTATTTCCCTCATTAAAATGCAAATCAATTTATAACATTTTTGACATGCGTTTTTCTGGATGTTTTTGTTGTTATTCTGTCGCTCACTGTTCAAATAAACCTACCATAAAAATTATAGACTGATCATTTCTTTGTCAGTGGGCAAACGTACAAAATCAGCAGGGGATCAAATAATTTTTTCCCTCACTGTACGGCCACATTATTTGAAAATACTCAAATGCACAGAACAATAAGTATTTAAATAACAAATAATCAAATACACATGTATTTGAACCCAGGTCACACACACACACGCACAAAATGAGAAAACATTTGTATTTTCTAAAACAACCAAAAATGTTATACAACAAAATTACCACAAAATGTTCTAATACAACAAAAGTACAAAACAATTCACATCAACCACAGAGGCTGGTATCCCTTTTGGCAGAAAATTAGGCTTGCACCTGCTTCTCTGGTCTGTTACAACATGACCGATCAACAGGTATGGTCACGGTCAATAATGTTCCAAATAACCACATGGACTGGTAAAGTAAAGGTTATCTTGAAGTAAGGATTTGGTCAGATGTTAGTGTCATTGTTTAGTTAGCAGTACATCCATGGACAGGCAGGACTGTGGTCAAGTCTGAATGCTGTGGTCAAGTTATGGTTAGAGCGGTCACCTCCATGAGCGGGCCTGCGTTCATCCCACGGTCCGAGCGTGGTCATATCCCTGTAACGCAGTCAAACAGGCAGGGCATGCTAAGGTGGGGCATCGGTGAGCTGCTGTGGTCAGGTTGCGGTCTGGTTGGGGAGCAGTGGTTGCTGCGGTCCGGCCAGTGTTGGGGCGGTCATTTGAAAGAGGAGGTGAACGACCACCACTTGGACCCCAGTCTCTTCCACAGCTTTAGCTGGGGCTCCGAGGACAGAGAAGGGCCGCAGACCAGGGACTCGCCTGAACAACGGCCTCCATCTGAGTACTCCTCTGTCTGGGTTGATGACCCACGACACATGGCCAAGAAGATAGCACAGCCAGCCAAGAGTAGGGACAGGCCTAGATCCATCATGATCGTCAGCAGAGGGTCATGGGGCTCTGAGGGTAGTTTCAAGTTTCAAGTTTTATTGTCACGTGCACAAGTACAGTGAAATGCCTTTCTTGCAAGCTCTTTCCCAACAATGCAGTAATCAATATCAGTAGAAAAAATATGACATATATAGTAAAGTAGAACAAAAACACACGAGAAATAGAAAAAAGAAGAACACGAGAAAATAAGTAAGCTATATACAGGGTCAGTTCCAATACCATATTTACAGTGTGCAGGGACACTGGAGTGGTAGAGGTAGATACAGTATGTATAGGGGTAAGGTGACCAGACATCAGGATATATGATAAACAGTGTAGCAGCAGCATATATGATGCTTGTATGCGTGTGTGTAGAGTCAGTAGGAATGTGTGTGTGTGTTATGTGTTTGTGAGCAAATTAAGTGTTTGTGTGTGTGTGTGTCTGTTGGAGTGTCAGTGTGAGTGTGTGTGACTGAGTGTGTAGAGTGCTGTGAGTGTGCATAGAGTCAGTGCAAAAATAAAATGAAAGTGTCAATTCAGCTAGTCCGTCTAGCCATTTTGTGAGCTATTTAGCGGTCTTATGGCTTGGGGAAGCTGTTCAGGATCCTGTTGGTGTCAGACACCGGTACAACTTACCATGCGGAAGCAGAGAGAACATTTTATGGCTTGGGTGGCTGGAGTCTTTATCAATTTTCCAAGCCTTCCTTTCACACCGCCTAATATAGAGGTCCTGAATGGCAGGGAGCTTGGCCCCAGTGATGTACTTGGCTGTCCGCATCACCCTCTGTAGTGCCATGTGATCGAGGGCGGTGCAGTTGCCATACCAAGCAGTGATGCAGCCAGTCAAGATGCTCTCAATGATGCAGCTGCAGAACTTTTTGAGGATTTGAGGACCTCTCATGCCAAATAGTGTCCACTCCATTCGATTAGCTGTTAGCTTCCGTGTCTATAGCAACGGTGTGATGAGCTAATGCTTTGCATTTTAGAGATCATTACAGGCAAAATGATGTTATTTTCATCCCCACTATGTAAACAAAGCTAATTTCAGCGACAATTTCGCTGCTAAAATGAGTTTTGTTTAACTAATAAGATGAATAAATTACTTCAATCTACTTTTTTTTGTTAACATTTCAACAACATTAAATCCATGTCTTATACGTTTCTACGATTCGAAATAGCAAAGAAAATGTGTAAACTGCACATTAACTTACCTTTCAGATCGCAGAGCTTCTATGCAGCTATTATCACTTAATTCATGTGCAAACCAATTCTATTCACACACTGGCTAGTCTGGCTGGCATGTTTTTTTTATTTGAGCTTGCCTCCCTGCGTCTAAAGTATACTTTTAGTCCTATTATGTTTATTATGTCTCCCTTCCTCCACTACATGACATAGGCATGGCTCAGTGCTACAGTAGTACTCTTGTGGTTGAATATAATGCAGGACCAGTGGCGGCTCCTGAAAAAATTCTCAGGAGGGGCAATTTTTCTGATGATTTAGGTGACCTACACACATTTAAAAAAAGATATGTCCAGCAACAACATGAAGACAGGGGCAGCATATAAGTCAATACCAGAAGCATTTATTGACTGATCTGGGGAGATGGATTCCAGTTTCTGTGACAGATTATAAATAATCTCTGATGCCTTTGTTATATTAGCTTTTGGTTGAATGTACTGTCGTAGTAAATATATAATGTTATAGCTTGGTCTGACTAAAATCTTGTGCATGACCCATTTTGTGTTGGGCGTTTGTTTTCAATCAATGCTGTTCCTATCCTATAACAATGGACAAAAGAGTCCTATCTTGTCAGCCTTGTCAGCAGGTGGCCAAGGACAACACCCACGCCATAGGTCTCTCAGTTCTTCCAACTCACGAGTTCTTGCTCTGAGGACACACACACACACACACACACACACACACACACACACACACACACATCATCACTGATAACACACACACACACACACATCATCACTGTTAAACACACACACACACACACACAAAAATCCCCTCTCTTTAGGCTGAACATTTGAAGACAGAGAACCCGACTCAGAGCCAATGCAACAGTGGAGGGGTCCTCGCCCAACTCATCAGGACCAATCAGAAGATCAGAACTACTAGATTCAACCTACATCATTTATTGTATAAAATGTCTGCACACAATGTTTTCGGGCTCTCTTCAGATAGCTCCCTAAGAGTTTGACGAAACGAGTCCGTGCACGCGATTCCAGATATCTTTACCTCTGAATAAACTGCCTTTATTATACCATATCCACCCTGTCCAAAGTCTCTACTTGGTCTCAGTTCTCCAGTAAACTTGTGATTATCAACAGTACACAACGGTAACAAACAATTGGGGGAACTCACGGGGCAGATAGTAAGGTCGCAGTGACACAGAAAGCAGTTCAATGTCGGGGGGTACAGAGTCGCCTCTTACCAGGATCGATTTTCCCTGTGACTGTGTCAGATCGCGGTCCGCTCTGACCAGGGTGAAGCCGGCCGGCTCCACTTCTCTGTCCGGGGACTCTGTCATCCAGCCAAGTCTCCCAGCTGTATTGGATTCCGCTGCCAGCAGCGTTTTCATTATTTAGTCCGTTCCGTAGCGGGTATGTACACGATCAACAAGATCAGTCCAAAACCCACCACTGGAAATCCATGGTTGGCAGAATGTTTGTAAACTAAGTGTACAAATTAAAAACATAAAATAACGCCACTAAGTGTACAAATTAAAAACATAAGATAACGCCACACTGCAGGTCGCAACAGAGACGCTGCTAGCCGCTATTTTCTTAGTTACGTTCATGGTTACGTCACGTATGACGAAAGCGCGTAAGTGCAAGCCCACAGACACCCATAGAGATTGTATTGAAAGCTTTGAAATTTGAAAAAATAGATTTTACATGGGGAGTCTATGACAGACTTCTGGGCGATTTTCAACATGACTGAAATCGCCCCCAAAAACGGGCGGGCCATTTGAAGCACGACTTTAGCCTGATTTGACATTTAGTGGCAGTCAGATCAGATTAGAACACTGATAACTACTGTTGCCGTGATATAATTGATTAGAAAAAAAATCCCTTCCTTTTCCCGTTTGGCAGTGCGTCGCCCATATCGCCCTATTGAACACACCGCCCCTTTGCAGGACACAACAGACAGTTGAATGACTTTGAACTCACAAATACCAAAATTGGATTTACAACAATTAATAAAAAATTAACACCATGTGAAACCCAACCTGGCAATATTTGAAATATGAAAATTTATTTTTGTGGAACAGGTGTGTTTTAATATACCCACATGGCAGTTATAGACTGAAATACATCAGTATAGGCTAACATCAACACAAAAACAATAAAATGCAATTAAGTTAAGAAAACAGAAGTATGAATGACAAGTAAATAACATAATAGGGGGATCCTCAAAGAGTCTTGGCAGAAGTAGGGTATGGGTGATGTTTTTTTGTATCTCACAGTTCCGACCCTAAGGTCGTTGTCCTGTTGGAAGAAGTCTGAGGTCCTGAGCGCTGTGGAGCAGGTTTTCATCAAGGGTCTCTCTGTACTTTGTTCCATTCATCTTTCCCTCGATCCTGACAAGTCTCCAAGTCCCTGCTGCTGAAAAACATCCCCACAGCATGATGCTGCCACCACCATGCTTCACTGTAGGGATGGTGCCAGGTTTCCTCCAGAAGTGATGCTTGGCATTCAGGCCAA
Organism: Coregonus clupeaformis; assembly: GCF_020615455.1. NCBI lineage: Eukaryota > Metazoa > Chordata > Actinopteri > Salmoniformes > Salmonidae > Coregonus > Coregonus clupeaformis. Next base: position 1,401,020 of record NC_059228.1, on the reverse strand, counting down.
ATAGTTCAATCTTGGTTTCATCAGACCAGAGAATCTTGTTTCTCATGGTCTGAGAGTCTTGAGGTGGCTTTTGGCAAACTGCAAGCGGGCTGTCATGTGCCTTTTACTGAGGAGTGGCTTCCGTCTGGCCACTCTACCATAAAGACCTGATTGGTGAAGTGCTGCAGAGATGGTTGTCCTTCTGGAAGGTTTTCCCATCTCTACAGAGGAACTCTGGAGCTCTGTCAGAGTGACCATCCGGTTCTTGGTCACCTCCCTGTCCAAGGCCCTTCTCCCCCGATTGCTCAGTTTGACTGGGCGGCTAGCTCTAGGAAGAGTCTTGGTGGATCCAGACTTCTTCCAATTAAGAATGATGGAGTCCACTGTGTTCTTGGGGACCTTCAATGCTCCAGAAATGTTTTGGTACCCTTCCCCAGATCTGTGCATCGACAGGTACATTCTGATCACTCATGACCAGATGATTGATTCATGGAGTTCACCTTTTCCCCATAAAATTTTACAGCTGATATAGCACTTGTCATAGCACTTGTCATAGGCTACTTAGTATAAGAGATAGCTATTTAAATCAACTGATATTCTACAAACACAAATAATACAATACAAAACAAAGCTTAGCTAGTTAGCTAGCTAGCTTTCCTCGCAGTAGTGTTTGCATTCATCGTTTGCAGCATCCATGCTTGTTTGCAGCATGCTCGTGCTAGCTAAATTAAGGTTTTGCGATTAGGTTTTGCAAGCAAGTAAACATCAATGACCACACATGGATCTCAGCTGGTAGAGCACGGCGCTTGTAACGCCAAGGTAGTGGGTTCGATCCCCGGGACCACCCATACACAAAAAATGTATGCACGCATGACTGTAAGTCGCTTTGGATAAAAGCGTCTGCTAAATGGCTTATTATTTATGTTTAGTGCTTTATCCACCAATAATCGGTGAGATTTCAATCTATAACATCTCGTAAATAGCATGAATAACCTGTAACTTCGATTGCAGTTTCCCTGTCTTTTGACTGCACGCGTCTCTCTCTCTCCGTGCACCTCAGAACAATCAGAACATACACTATATACACAAAAGTATGTGGACACCCCTTCAAATTAGTGGATTCGTCTATTTAAGCCACACACGTTGCTGACAGGTGTATAAAATCAAGCACACAGCCATTCAATCTCCATAAACAAACATTGGCAGTAGAACGGCCTGACTGAAGAGCTAAGTGACTTTCAGCATGGCTGCCCCGGTCAACTGTAAGTGCAGTTATTGTGAAATGGAACGTCTAGGAGCAAAAACAGCTCTGGAATTAATTGGATCGCCAACTGCGAGCCAGACCTAATCGCCCAACATCAGTGCCCGACCTCACTAATGCTCTTGTGGCTGAATGGAAGCAAGTCCCCGCAGCGATGTTCCAACATCTAGAAGAGTGGAGGCTGTTATAGCAGCAAAGAGTGGACCAACTCCATATTAATGCCCATGATTTTGGAATGAGATGTTCGACGGTGTCCACATACTTTGGTTATGTAGTGTAGAAACCAGCATAGCAGCGAACGCTATTGTTTTTTCTTTCTTTCATTACATAGCTGGGCAGAATTTGGCAAGTTCTAGCATCAGCCCTAGCAACGGACGCTAACAGCTAATCGAATCCTATCCTCCACAGGGGTGGACACATTTTCACAAGTGGACAATATTTGGCATGACAGGTCTATGAGGGGAAGAGGCGGTATCACGCTTTCTTCATGACTGTGTGCGTGTGGGTGGACCATTTCAAGTCCTTATTGATTTGGACACAGAGGACCTTGAAGCTCTCGACCCGCCCCACTTCAGCGTGCTCGCCCCCTCCGTTTCCTGTAGTCAGCTCCTTGGTCTTACTGACATTGAGGGAGAGGTTGTTGTCTTGGCACCAAACTGCCAGGTCACTGACCTCCTCCCTGTAGGCTGTCTCATCATTGCCGGTGATCAGGCCTACCACCATTGCGTCATCAGCAAACTTGATGATGTTGCCTACCCTCCCCACCTGGGGCCGGGCCTAACAGGAAGTCCAGGATCCAGGTGCAGAGGGAGGTGTTCAGTCCCAGGGTCCCAAGCTTGGTGACGAGCTTGGAGAGCACTATGGTGTTGAATGCTGATCTGTAGTCAATGAAAAGCATTCTCACATAGGTATTCCTTTTATTTAGGTGAGTGAGGGTAGTGTGGAGTGCAATTGAGATTGTGTCATCTATGTATCTGTTGGGGTGGTGTGCAATTTGAAGTGGGTCTACAGTGTCTGGGATGAAGGAGTTGATGTGTACCATAACCAGCCTTTCAAAGCACTTCATGATTACATATGTGAGGGCTACACGGCAGTACAGGGGAGGAGGAGAGGGAGATGTAGAGGTTGAAGGGTAGTGGTGGCTCTGTGAAGGAGGTGGAGTAGATGTTGACCGCTGGATCACTGTTGGTGTTTATTGTTGTGTTCATGGTCGGCAAGTTCTGGAATAGAGAGGCATGAGAATGAGGTTAGCTGAGAAGTGTGTGGACATCTGTGTGTGTGTGCGCGGGCACATGCACAGGCATGTACGCATGTGTGTGCACAGGCCTCTATCAGAATGCCACATCAGGTCTCTTGATATGAAATGTCTTGACTTATTGGCCAAGCCAAACCAAGTTGACTTAGGCCTATTTAGTAGGGGTTATTACCATCATACCCTGAAGGAGTTGCAACACACACACATATGGTGTTGCCAAAGCTGCAGCTGTTTGGCTATTTCAAGCTTTGCACGGGACTCAAATGTGCATTTACCACACACACACACACACACACACTTGGCATTTGCACCAATTAGGTAGCTATTACATCAATGACTACACAACAGTCGCTGCTTGACAGGGTTTCTTCAATGTAATACAAATTGGGTTATTAAAATGCCCCCAACCCCCCCTAATAATTACCACACCCACACCTCAAATCCCCCAGTCCTCAATTATTACCAACCCCCCACCCCCTATACCCTCCTCATTCTTTCTGCCCCCCCTCCCTTGCACAATAACATTTGTAAATGTCAGTCTTTAATTCGGTGGGGACAAAGCGTGCCTTATCGGTTTAAGGGGAAACACATTGGGACGTTAAATTATTTGCTGTGTGGAAAGGCCACTGGAGCAGCCATCGTCTCGTTAGTCTTTACCTTCTTTAGTCACTTTACACACACACTCTAACACACACACACACACACACACACACTAACACTAACACACACACACACACACACACACACACTCACTCTCAGACGCAAGATATTGAATCTAAGCTCTCTTACAGTATACACACACCTACACACACTGCTCTGCCAAGTTTTCACACTATTCAACCTCTTTATCTACCCAGTTTTGCTATTTTCTGCTTCCTGTACTGTTGAGGCTAAAGCAAACTTAATAATTATACTCAGGGAGAAAGAGATGACCACTCTCCCTACACTGCAACAAATCCTCTCTCTGTGGGTCTCAAATCAGTACTCATTGAAATCACCCAGTTCAGTTAATTTCCTCAAGATTAGTGAACAATCAGTACATAGTATCACAGTTTTATGCTCCCTTTTTTCTCTCTTTGTGTGGTCTCTCCATGTGTTTCATCTATCCATTACCATCCAATTCCCTATACATTTCTATATCCTCTTCATCTGTAGGCCAACTGAAGTGAGCACAGACCCACAAAGTACAAACTCACACAAACAAACCGCAAACTCCAGAGAGTTCAGACGTTTTCCACTCTCCAACATCCACTCACTCTCTCACATTGACTGTGACACCCTACTTAGATTCATGCACTTACACTGACCCAAACACACACACACACATTCACCCATTTGGGCATAACACATATAAGCAAACAAACACATGTAACCATGTCAGCAAACACATATATTTGATAAACACATTTGCACATTTTATACACACACACTCGAATATGCTCTTTACCTTCTTCAGTCACTTCCAGTATCAACTTTTTCCGTCCTCTTTTCTCCCTGCCTCTTTGAGAGAGTGTTAGGGAACGCACAGGGAAGAAAGAGGGGACAGAGAGGACAAGGGGTTAACAGGATGGTGAGCAAAACATTGTCTCTTTGTTTTCAACTGGGACAGCCTAAAACAATGGGCCATTTCCAACACCGTCCAAGAGCACTAACACTGCAAATGTTTACAATCACAACATCTAGGCTTAGTAACACGGACTGGGAAGTTCTGCACCCCTTTTATAGCCAAAGTGTTGCGGTCCACTGTGTAATATCCTATTCATCACTCACCAATCTGACACCCCACTCTCTTTTCTCCTGTCTCCCCTCCTCCTCATTTCTTTATAAAGCTAATGAGACTGAAGCAGGGCACCTCTCTTCTCACACACAGAGAGAGAGCGAGAGAGAGAGAGAGAGAGAGAGCGCGAGAGCGAGAGAGACAGAGACAGACAGACAGAACCATTTTAGGTTCTAGATAGCACCTCTAAGAGTGTACATGTACAGTATGTACATATGAATGTCAGCGTGTGTGTCTGTGTGCATGCCTGTGTTCGTGTGTGTGTGTGTGTGTGTGTGTAAATGTTTATGTAGCTATGTTGAACTATTTGTGTGGTTTCAAGTCGCTGTGGTTGTAAATGAGTATAATGGCTGCATATGTCTGTGCTATTAATATGTGGTACATTTTGTTCTGTGTTTGTGTGTGCAGGTGCAGGCCACAGATGCAGACCAGGGGGAGAACGGCAGGGTTCTATACAAGATCCTCTCTGGTGAGTACAACTTCTCAGTCGCCAGGTGGAGAGACTTTTCACACTTGCTCTCAGCCCTCACCACACACAAACAAGTAAACACAAAAGACTGTCAACAACAACCCTGCACGCTAATCATACCCTGCATGCATAATCATAACTGTTTATTTGAAGGCATACTGTATTAGCCATTTGAAAGCTCAATGATACAAGATGCAGTATCAAGTGGGTAACACTTGAGTTGGATAGATTCCAATTACAATGTTGGTGATATTCCAGTATTAATATTTGAATGTATATCAATACCCTCATGGCCATCCTGCACTCGATCACTCTTAACCCCCAGCTAACATCTCTCTTTCCATTTCTCCCTCTCTCACACCCCCTCTCTCTCTCTCCCCCCTCCCCGCCTCTTTCTCTCCCCCCACCCCCCCCACCCCACCCCACCCCACCCCACCTTCCCTTTCTCTCTATCTGTGTGTGTGTCTCCCTATCTCTCTCTCTGTCTGCATTCGTAGGAAACAGTAAAAATCTGTTCAGCATCAATGAGTCGTCAGGGCTCGTGACACGGGGCCAGACGGCTCTGGACAGAGAGAGCAGCAGCTCCCACGTGCTGGAGGTAGAGGCCTACAACAGAGACCAAGGCAGGATGAGGAGCTCCATACGGGTAAGTAGAGCAGGAGGGGTGAGGAGGAAAGAGAGGGAGAGGGGGACAGGGAAGGAGGGGAGACAGGGGACGGAGAGGGGACAGGACTGGAGGTGGAGGCCTACAACAGTGACCAGGGCAGGATAATGAGCTCCGTATGAGTGAGGAGGGGAGGATGATACAGGGGAGGGTAGTGGGAGACTGGGGAGAGGAAGGGAGAGAGGACAGAGGAGGGGAAAGGAGGGGACAGGGCTGGAGGTGAGGAGCTCCATACGGGTGAGAAGTGAAAAGGGAGGGGGAGGAGAGGGGGGAGGGCAGGCGAAGGGAGAGGGGACAGGGCTAGAGGTGGAGGCCTACAATAGAGACCAGGGCAGGATGAGGAGCTCTGTACAGGTGAGGCGGGGAGATGGGGGAGGGAGAGGGGATGGAGAAAGAGGGAGGAGAGGAGGGAAGAGGGGACATGGCAGGACATAGAAGAGGAGACTGTTGGGGTTATACATGGGGGAGGAAAAAGGAGAGGATATGTGGCAGGATTTAGAAAATAACATAAAGGAGAGGGTAGTGTACTGGGAGATGAGAGGGTGTGGAACAGGACATATTAGAGTATACGGCTGGAGCAGAGTATGGGACAAAAGGGAGAGGGCTGTAGGGGTATAAGATAGGGCAGTAGAGGGCACCTGTGAACTTGTGAGTATTTGTCCAGTTATACTTATTTGACTCCCAGTGTCTCGGTCTTCCCCCTACAGGTGATAGTGTATGTGGAGGACGCCAACGACGAGCCACCAGTGTTCACCCAGCAGCAGTACAACCGCCTGGGCCTGAGGGAGACCGCTGGCATTGGCACCTCTGTCATCGTAGTCCGAGCCACCGACCCCGACACCGGTGGGTGTTGTAGTGTAACAATACTGTACTAGCCATAATCCTCTGTACAAGCTGGTGTTATTGATAATAAATAAAGTGTAATGTACACTACCTTTCAAAAGTTTTAGAACAGGCGGCAGAGCCCACGGTAGATCAGTGCATACAGTACAGTTTGGACACACCTACTAATTCAAGGGTTTTTCTTTATTTTTACTATTTTCTACATTGTAGAATAATAGTGAAGTCATCAAAACTATGAAGTAACACATATGGAATCATGTAGTAACAAAAAAGTGTTAAACAAATCAATATATATTTTATATTTGAGATTCTTCAAATAGCCACCCTTTGCCATGATGACAGCTTTGCACACTTTGCACACTTCTTCTTATTGGTATTCTTTAGTGGTCCTCTGTAGCTCAGCTGGTAGAGCACGGCGCTTGTAACGCCAAGGTAGTGGGTTCGATCCCCGGGACCACCCATACACAAAAAAAATTATGCACGCATGACTGTAAGTCGCTTTTGATAAAAGCGTCTGCTAAATGGTATATTATTATTATTATTATTTAGTAGTGGTTTCTTTGCAGCAATTTGACCATGAAGGCCTGATTCACACAGTCTCCTCTGAACAGTTGATGTTAAGATGTGTCTGTTACTTGAACTCTGTGAAGCATTTATTTGGGCTGCAATTTCTGAGGCTGGTAACTCTAATGAACTTATCCTCTGCAGCAGAGGTAACTCTGGGTCTTCCATTCATGTGGCGGTCCTCATGAGAGCCAGTTTCATCATAGCGCTTGATGGTTTTCGCGACTGCACGTAAAGAAACTTTAAAAGTTCTTGAAATGTTCCATATTGACTGACATTCATGTCTTAAAGTAATGGACTGTCATTTATCTTTGCTTATTTCAGCTGTTCTTGCCATAATATGGACTCTGTATTTTACCAAATAAGCCTATCTTCTGTATACCCCCCCTACCTTGTCACAACACAACTGATTGGCTCAAACACATTAAGAAGGAAATAAATTCCACACATTAACTTTTAAGAAGGCACAGCTGTTAATTGAAATGCATTCCAGGTGACTACCTCATGAAGCTGGTTGAGAGAATGCCAAGAGTGTGCAAAGCTGTCATCAAGGCAAAGGGTGGCTATTTGAAGACTTTTTCCACATTTTGTTAGGTTACAGCATTATTCTAAAATTGATTAAAATGTTTTTTCCCCTCATCAATCTGCACACAATACCCCATAATGGCAAAGCAAAAACTGGATTTTAGAAAATGTTGCTAATTTATTAAAGATTTAAAACTGAAATATCACATTTACATAAGTATTCAGACCCTTTACTCAGTGCTTTGTTGAAGCACCTTTGGCAGCAATTACAGCCTCAAGTCTTCTTGGGTATGACGCTACAAGCTTGGCACACCTGTATTTGGGGAGTGCCTCCCATTATTCTCTGCAGATCCTCTCAAGCTCTGTCAGGTTGGATGGGGAGCGTTGCTGCACAGCTATTTTCAGATCTCTCCAGAGATGTTTGATCGGGTTCAAGTCTGGGCTCTGGCTGGGCCACTCAAGGACATTTAGAGAATTTTCCCGAAGCCACTCCTGCATTGTCTTGGCTATGTGCTTAGGGTTGTTGTCCTGAGCGCTCTGGAGCAGGTTTTCATCAAGGATCTCTCTGTAATTTGCTCCGTTCATCTTTGCCTCTATCCTGACTAGTCTCCCAGTCCCTGCCGCTGAAAAACATCCCCACAGCATGATGCTGCCACCACCATGCTTCACTGTAGGGATGATGCCAGGTTTCCTCCAGAAGTGACGCTTGGCATTCAGACCAAAGAGTTCAGTCTTGGTTTCATCAGACCAGAGAATCTTGTTTCTCATGGTCTGAGAGTCTTGAGGTGCCTTTTGGCAAACTCCAAGCGGGCTGTCATGTGCCTTTTATTGAGGAGTGACCTCCGTCTGGCCACTCTACCATTAAGGCCTGATTGGTGGAGTGCTGCAGAGATGGTTGTCCTTCAGGAAGGTTCTCCCATCTCCACAGAGGAACTCTAGAGCTCTGTCAGAGTGACCATCGGGTTCTTGGTCACCTCCCTGATCAAGGCCCTTCTCCCCAGATTGCTCAGTTTGGCATGGCGGCCAGGAAGAGTCTTGGTGGATCCAGACTTCTTCCATTTAAGAATGATGGAGGCCACTGTGTTCTTGGGGACCTTCAATGCTGCAGACATTTTCTGGTACCCTTCCCCAGATATGTGCCTCAGCACAATCCTGTCTCGGAGTTCTACGGACAATTCCTTCGACCTCATGGCTTGGTTTTTGCTCTGACATGCACTGTCAACTGTGGGACCTTATATAGACAGGTGTAGAAACATCTCAAGGATTATCAATGGAAACAGCATGCACCTGAGCTCAATTTTGAGTCAGCAAAGGGTCTGAATACTTATGTAAATAAGGTATTTCTGTTTTTTATTTTTAATAAATGTGGAAAAATATCTAAAAACCTGTTTTCACTTTGTCATTTTGGGGTATTGTGTGTGGATTGCTGAGGATTTTTTATTTATTTAATCCACTTTAGAATAAGGCTGTAACGTCACAAAATGTGAAAAATGTCAAGGGGTCTGAATACTTTCCGAATTCACTGAACATACTAGTATGTATTGATAAGGAGACACGACAACATTATGTCAGCTTCAGAACATCTTTACTAAAATAAAACGGAATATGCTGTACAGAGCATTATGGGTACTGTAGTACATCATGCTACAGGGGTGTCCCTCAATAAGCCAATGAAGTGTGGTGTTAGAGGGCTCTTCCCGCCTCCATAGTTATTGGTGTTATATGACTCTCACACAGCTTTTATACTGAGTTGTATTGTTCTGTCTGCCCCCGGTACTGAAACTGGCATTTAGCTGAGCACCATTAATCTGAGTGGCATTTAACCCTCTACTTCTGCCATTCTGTGTGGGCTTCCTCTATTCACTTCCCATCCTGTAATGTGTAGCATAAACACTGTGTGGGAGGACTGTTGCTGTGATGTTGACAGTCACCAAACACTGCAACTTTGGTCTACATCACCTCTGAGGATACAACGATATCCTGCCCACATGTCATGGAAAGTTGGAAATGTCCCTTTGTTAAAGCAGAATAATGATTTTGGGTTATATTGTGGTTGGACATTTTAGATAGGTATGTGTAGGAACTATTTATGACTACATACTCAGTTCTACACAAGAAAAATACTTAAAGGCCCAGTGCATTCAAAAACATGATTTTCCTGTGTTTTCTATATATTTCCACTCTATGAAGTTGGCATAATACTGTGAAATTGTGAAAATTATGATAATGCCCTTTTAGTGTAAGAGCTGTTTGAAAAGACCCCCTGAAATTTCAGCCTGGGTGGGATGGAGTTTTGGCCTGCCTGGTGACATCACCAGGTGGTAAAGTAGTTAATAAACCAATAAGAAAGATAGCTCCAAACCTCTCTGCCAATAACAGCTAGTTTTCAGTTTTGCCCTCCCCACTTGAACCACTCCCAGACAGTCCTAGCAAAATTCTTGCTTGAGAAATTGCTCTTGCTAAGAAGCTATTTTTGTTTCTTTTTGAGCATTTTAATTGAAAACAATCACAGTAAGGTACTTAATTGTTACCCAGAAATGATTTGATATTGAGATAAAAACGGCTGCATTGCGCCTTAAAGAAAAAACAACTTTTGTTTGTTCACTTCTCTCGCTGTTTTGCATCCCTTCTCCCAACCTCCTTCACTGTATGCCTTTCCCTGCCTCTCCCTCTCCTCCATCCAGGTGACGGCGGGGCGGTGGCCTACGCCATCATCTCCGGCTCCGACCGTAAGTTCGATGTGGACGTGAGCACGGGCTTGGTGACCACTGTAGACTACCTAGACTACGAGACCAAGACCAGCTACCTGATGAACGTGTCGGCTACTAACCAGGCGCCGCCGTTCCATCGTGGCTTCTGCACGGTCTACGTGACCTTACTTAACGAGCTGGACGAGGCGGTGGCGTTCTTCTCGGCGGGCTACGAGGTGTCGCTCCAGGAGAACATCGCCACGGGAACGGAGGTGGTGCAGGTACAGGCGCAGTCGGCGGACAACCTCAACCAGCTGTCGTACCGCTTCGACCCGGACACGTCGCCAGCCGCCCTAACCCTCTTCAAGATCGACAGTATCACGGTGAGTCGGTGTACAGGATGGGGTGTAACACTATATTAGCATTTTTCACTCTTAGTGGACAGTAGGGTTAAGGTTAATTCCATTTAAATTCAGGAAGTAACTACAAATCGAATTCCAATTTTCCATTGAAAATAATTCTTCCTGAATTGACTGAATTGAACCCCAACCCTGCTGGATACTGTACACTGCTCAGAATAGGATTACACTGTATATATTTCAAACTAGGATAAATCAGGTTTGTTAATGTGTTCTCCCTCTTTTTCTCCTTCTCCCTCCATCTATCTGTCCATCCCCAGGGTTGTATCACAGTCACAGGGCTGCTGGACAGAGAGAAGGGGGACCTCTACACCCTGACTGTAGTGGCTGACGATGGGGGACCAAAAAAAGACTCCACTGTGGTACGGCAGTTACTTCTTTCTTTCTTTCTTTCTTTCTTTCTTTCTTTCTTTCTTTCTTTCTTTCTGTCTTTCTTCTTGTTTTGACAGTAGTTGCTTGTAAATGTTTATTCCCTGTTGTCAGAGATGGCCAGTATTTATCATGGCTCAGGAGAAGACCCAGATGCAGACAGTTTCGAAGTAACAAAAGTTTATTATAAAAACAGGGGGGCAAGAAAAAGACAGGTCAAGGGCAGGCAGAGGTTAGCAATCCAGAACAAAAGTAGTCCAAAAGGTACAAAAGAGTCCAAAAGGTACAGAACGGCAGGCAGGCTCAGGGCAGGCAGAGGTCAGTAATCCAAGGCGGTGTCACAAGGTACAGAACGGCTGCCAGGCTCAGGGTCAGGGCAGGCAGAATGGTCAAAACCAGGAAAACTAGAAAACAGGAACTAGCGCAAAACAGGAGTACGGGAAAACTGCTGGTAGGCTTGATGAGACAAGACGAACTGGCAACAGACAGAGAACACAGGTATAAATACCCTGGGGATAATGGGGAAGATGGGCGACACCTGGAGAGGGGTGGAGACAAGCATAAAGACAGGTGAAACAGATCAGGGAGTGACAGTATTTCTGTTACATGTATTTGAAATATGTATTTGAATTACTTTTGAGTATTTTTGTATTTGTATTTCACTTGCCTGAACTACAATCCAATGTGTTTTGTAACAAGATACTTTTCAGACATGTAATTAAAAAAAAGTGGTTCACGATTTTCAAATAAAATAAAAATGTATTTGTTGCATGCACCGAATACAACAGGTGTAGACCTTACCATGAAATGCTTACTTACAAGCCCTTAACCAACAATGCAGTTAAGAAAATATTTAGTAAATAAACTAAAAGTTAAAAATTAAATAAAAAAAGTAACATAATAAAATAACAATAACCCTGCATTGGTATCAGATGTCTGATGTCACTATGGTGTGATAAGAGTGTCTGGTAAATGACCAGAATGTAAATGTAAAAATGAACACTATTCTAAAGAGCTCTGCCCTCAAAACAAGGCCAATAATAATACCCAGTGTGCTTTGCAATTGTTTATTTTTGGTCATTTAGCAGACACTTTTATCCAGAGTGACTTACAGTCAGTGCATTCAACTAGGGTAGATAAACAACAACATATCACAGCCATAGCAAGTAAAACTTTTTTTTGTTACCTTTACTGAGAATGTTGTTATAGTGAAGGCATGAAAATACAACAATACCTAAAATAACTGTATTGTGATTAAATACAACACTTTGCAGAAGTATTTTGTCTTTTGAGTATTTTGTAATTGTAACAAGATATTATCTTTGCCCATCTCTGCTATTTTCAATAATAAACCATACAACGATATTGTAATCTATTCAGTTAGTGACAATTCTTGTTTTCACCTCGTTACTGCTATCTCATGGGGAAATTGCAGAAGGTATGTGTTGCTTTCCTTCTTCAGTCTGGAGTCCTGCCTTAAAGTTTTAATTAAAAGCTTAATTAAGTTTGTGAGTGTTTGTGTGTGTGTGTGTGTGTGTGTGTGTATGTCACAAATGTACTTAAATTATTTTTAAACAGCATACCGTGTTTATCATATTAAATTCAAAAGGTATGTAGCATTCCAGCCCTCTTGTCAATCCCTCAGTGGCTGTGTCTATACATGTGGCAGGTGTCAATCACCATACTGGATGAGAATGACAACAGTCCTGAGTTTGATATCACATCTGATTCGGCGGTGGAGATTCCAGAGAACACGCCCATCGGGAAGAGAGTGGCTGTGGTGCTGGGGCGCGACAAAGATGCCGGGAATAATGGACTGGTGAGTGAGTGAGAGAGAGAGAGAGAGAGAGAGAGAGATGCCCAAGCTATCAAGCCTAGTTGAACTATTTTCTGCTCTTCACCTGCTCTCTTTTTTCAACTGACTCCATCCCCTCCTCTTTGTCTCTCTCTCTCTCTAAGGTGAACTTCAGTCTGGTGGCAGGAAATATGCAGGATGTGTTTGAGATCCGGACAGTGAACCACACCTATGGAGAGATCTACGTCAACTCCCCTCTGGACAGAGAGTCTGTTGACCGCTACCTGCTCAAGGTTAGACATCTGGGTCACGTTCATTAAACATTTTGCAGTGGAAAATAAAATGAGTGCTTCTTATTGGACAACTTCAGATCATCCCTTCATGTTAGTCTGTTTTCTTCCATTTCATGCCTAATGAACGCTACCCTGGCCTCACTTACTGTTACACTGGCACATGTTCAGGCTTCTCAGTCAGGAACCATATGAAAATTATATGTATTCAAGCTACATAGGATGGAAATGAAATATTATTGTACACTACATGTGCATATGAAGAGTTTATTTCCAAAACGCTATATCCACCAATTTTTCACATTTGTGTTTTTTGATCAGAAAGTATTGCTTCATGTGTGTAAAATATTAGTTTGATTTTTTTTATTCATAGATTTTAGATGTGTAAGAAAATTATTATTTTTTGCAAAACGCTATATATCCATTGTTTAGCTGGAATTTAATGTTTGTAAACTGTTTATTTGACTGTGATATGTGGTTGTCTCACCTAGCTATCCTAAGATGAATGCACTTACTTTAAGTCGCTCTGGATAAGAGCTGTCACGGATTCTGCCGAGGCTGCTCCTCCTCCTAGTTCGGGCAGGCTTCGGCGTTCATCGTCCCCGGAGTACTAGCTGCCACCGTTGAATGTTTCTATGTTTGATTGCTTTTGTCTGTCTTTTACACCTGTGTCCGTTTGTGTCTGATTACGTATTCTATAAGTTGCCTTGTGGTTTCACAAGTAAACTTTGTTGGACTAAGCTTCGGTGTCCTGCGCCTGACTCCCACACCACATACACCTCAGCCTTGACAAGAGCATCTGTTAAATGACTAAAATGTCAAATGTAAATGTTTTACATACAGATCTCATATAACCGTATTGAATTATTTATTAATTAATTTGTTTTAAATATATTGATGTCACAAATGTATCATTTGTACAGTTCTTTATAAAAAATGAAGTTATTTGTTAAATTTGACTGTGTAAAACCTAGAAGTACTACTTAGCATTTTGCAAAGAAACATGATTATTTGTCTCTCTGAAATGAAACCATTAAGTTATATATATATATATATTTTTTTATACATGACTGTCATTAAACAACCACATGCCATGATTAGATAGTGAAAAAACACACCAATCTCTTTCATGATTTCTTTAAACAATAAAAGCTAATTTACCAACATTTCTGACAATGGATGCATACAAAAAGTATTCAGACCCCTTGATTTTTTAAAAACATTTTGTTATGTTACAGCCTTATTCTAAAATGGATAAAACATATATTTTTATCTCATCAATCTACACATAACACCCCATAATGACAAAGCAAAAACAATTTATTTATAAAAAACAACAAATACCTTATTTACATAAAGATACAGACCATTTGCTTTGAGACTCGAAATTGAGCTCAGGTGCATCATGTTTCCATTGATCATCCTTGAGATGTTTCTACAACTTGATTGGAGTCCACCTGTGGTAAATTCAATTGATTGGACATGATTAGGTCCCACAGTTGACAGTGCATGTCAGAGCAAAAACCAAGCCATGAGGTCGAAGAAATTGTCCGTAGAGCTCAGAGACAGGATTGTGTCGAGGCACAGATCTGGGGAAAGGTACAAAAAATTACTGTAGCATTGAAGGTCCCCAAGAACACAGTGGCCTCCATCATTCTTAAATGGAAGAAGTTTGGAACCACCAAGACTCTTCCTAGAGCTGGCCACCCGGCCAAACTGAGCAATCGGGGGAGAAAGGCCTTGGTCAGGGAGGTGACCAAGAACATGATGGTCACTCTGACAGAGCTCCAGAGTTCTTCTGTGGAGATGGGAGGACCTTCCAGAAGAACAACCATCTCTGCAGTACTCTACCAATCAGGCCTTTATGGTAGAGTGGCCAGACGGAAGCCACTCCTCAGTAAAAGGCAAATGACAGCCCACTTGGAGTTTGCCAAAGGGCACCTAAAGGACTCTCAAACCATGAGAAACAAGATTCTCTGGTCTGATGAAACCAAGATTGAACTCTTTGGCCTGAATGCAAAGCGTCACGTCTGGAGGAAACCTGGCACCATCCCTACGGTGAAGCATGGTGGTGGCAGCATCATGCTGTGGGGATGTTTCTCAGCGGCAGGGACTGGGAGACTAGCCAGGATCGAGGCAATGAACAATGAACAGAGCAAAATACAGAGAGATCCTTGATGAAAACCTGCTCCAGAGCACTCAAGACATCAGACTGGAGCGTAGGTTCACCTTCCAACAGGACACCGACCCTAAGCACACAGCCAAGACAACACAGGAGTGGCTTCGGGACAAGTCTCTGAATGTCCTTGTGTGGCCCAGCCAAAGCCCGGACTTGAACCCGATCGAACATCTCTGGAGAGAGATTAAAATAGCTGTGCAGCGACACTCCCCAAATACAGGTGTGCCAAGCTTGTAGCATCATACCCAAGAAGACTCGATGCTCTAATCGCTGCCAAAGGTGCTTCAACAAAGTACTGAGGTCTGAATACTTATGTAAATGTGATATTTCAGTTATTTCTTTTTTATACATTTGCTAAAATGTCTAAAAACCTGTTTTTGGTTTGTAATGGTTGGGTATTGTGTGTAGATTGGTAAGAGGTAAAAAAAAACTATTTACTCAATTTCAGAATAAGGCTGTAACATAACAAAATGTGGATAAAGTCAAGGGGTCTGAATACCTTCCGAATGCACTGTATAGCATTGTGGAATGAAGTATTCTCATATTTAAATGTATGTTTTACCGGTGGGTGTGCGTCCATATGTGCGTACACATCAAATAACATTTTATTTGTCACATGCGCCAAATAGAACTGGTGTAGACTTTACCGTGAAATGCTTGCTTACGAGCTCTTCCCAACGATGCAGAGTTTTAAAATAATAATGCAAATAAAACTCTAACAAGAAAAAGAATACACATGAATGGAGCTAGAGTACCAGTACCAGATCAATGTGCATAGGTATGAGGCATTTACTGTATGTGGTAGATATTGTATGTACATCACAGGAGGTTGGTGGTACCTTAATTGGGTAGGATGGTCTCGTGGTAATGCCTGTTTATACGTTTTGCTCATATCGGCCACTGAGAGCGAGATCACACAGCAATCTGGAAAAACAGGGGCTTTCCTGCAAGGCACAGTGTTATATTCCGCGAAGCGAGCATAAAAGGCATTTAGCTAGTTTGCGAGTTCTGCATCGCTGAGCAACTCATGGCTGGGTTTCCCTTTGTAATCTGTTATCGTCTGCAAGCCTTGCCACATATGATGAGCGTCGGAGCCGGTGTAATAGGATTCCACCTTCCTCCTATATTGTCCTTTTGCATGTTTGATGTCTCGTCGGTGGTCGTAGCAGGCTTTCTTGCATCCATGTCTGTGGCCCGTTCCTTGTAAGCGGTAGCTCTAGCCTTTAGCCCAGCGCGGATATTGCCTGTAATCCATGATTTTTGGTTTGGATACGTTCTTATAGTCACTGTGGGGACAACATCGTCTATGCACTTATTGATGAAGCCCATGACTGTAAACGCGTCAATGCTATCGGATGAATCCCGGAACATATCCCAGTCTGTACTAACAAAATAGTCTTGTAGCCTCGCATCTGCTTCATCCGACCACTTCTGTAGTGAGCGCATCACCGGTACTTCCTGCTTGAGCTTTTGTTTGAAACAGGAAGCAGGAGAATGGAGACATGGTCAGATTTGCCAAAGGGAGGACGAGGTAGCGCCTTGTATAAATTTCTGTGGGTAGAATAAAAATGTTATTGAGTTTTAGCGCCCCTAGTGGCACAGGAGACGTGTTGGTAGAAGTGAGGTAGGACGGTTTTAAGTCTCACCCTGTTAAAGTCATCACCCACCAGAAACACTGCCTCTGGATGAGCAGTTTCTTGTTTGTTTATGGCCCAATACAGTTTGTTGACTGCCAGAGTGGTGTTGGCTTGTGGAAGGATGTGGAAAGCGGTGATAATTATGGATGAGAACTCTCTTGGTAGATAAAAGGGTCTGCAGCTTACAAAAAGGTATTCTACAGTATATCAGGTGAGCAAAAGCTAGAGATTTCCTTCACACTTGAAGCAGCACACTTCCTTTCGACTTCCCAGAAGCCGCCGTCCGATCCTGCCGCTGCATGGAGAATACACTGAGTACTACGTGCATAGCCACGTTTCAGTAAGACATATAATAATATTTCAGCTTTTCAAGTGTCTCTGATAGGAGACTCTCGAACGAAGCTCATCCACCTTATTGTCGAGTGACTGGACATTTGCCAATAGAAGGGAGGGGATAGCCGTTCGGTTTTCTCTTCACCTCAATTTCACCAGGACTCCACCTCATCTCCTGCGTCTACGCCTGCAGTGTTTTGGTAGCCCATGGATCAAAGGAATAGGGTCCGGTATGAACAGTAGAACAGCTGAGTTGGACTTGAAGTTGTATTTGAAGTCGAAATTGAGGTTAGTAACTGTCGATCTGATGTCCAGAAGTACTTGGCGGTGTGAACTTTCTGTACAAAAAAAGTAAAGATAAACACTGTAAAAGTCACGATATAGCAAAGTTGGGTTGGAACTCGTAAGATGTCGGGCTTCTCTTTCGGAGAAGAACACTGCAGTGTACTGTATACCCATATGTATGCCCACCTACTTACGCACGTGTGTGTGTACAGTGCCTTGCAAAAGTATTCATCCCCCTTGGCGCTTTTCCAATTTTGTTGCATTACAACCTGTAATTTAGATTGATTTTTATTTGGATTTCATGTAATGGACATACACAAAATAGTCCAAATTGGTGAAGTGAAATGAAAAAAATAATTTGTTTCAAAATATTCTAAAAAATAAATAACGGAAAAATGTTGTGTGCATATGTATTCACCCCCTTTGCTATGAAGCCCCTAAATAAGATCTGGTGCAACCAATTACCGTCAGAAGTCACATAATTAGTTAAATAAAGTCCACCTGTGTGCTATCTAAGTGTCACATTATCTCAGTATATATACACCTGTTCTGAAAAGGCCCCAGAGTCTGCAACACCACCAAGCAAACGGCACCATGAAGACCAAGGAGCTCTCCAAACAGGTCAGGGACAAAGTTGTGGAGAAGTACAGATCAGGGTTGGGTTATAAAAAAATATCAGAAACTTTGAACATCCCACGGAGCACCATTAAATCCATTATTAAAAAACCTGCCAAGAGAGGTCCACCCACCAAAACTCATAGACCAGGCAAGGAGGGCATTAATCAGAGAGGCAACAAAGAGACCAAAGATAACCCTGAAGGAGCTGCAAAGCTCCACAGTGGAGATTGGAGTATCTGTCCATAGGACCACTTTAAGCCGTACACTCCACAGAGCTGGGCTTTATGGAAGAGTGGCCAGAAAAAAGCAATTGCTTAAAGAAAACAATAAGCACACACGTTTGGTGTTCGCCAAAAGGCATGTGGGAGACTCCCCAAACATATGAAAGAAGGTACTCTGGTAAGATGAGACTAAAATTGAGCTTTTTGGCCATCAAGGAAAACGCTATGTCTGGCGCAAACCCAACACCTCTCATCACCCCGAGAACACCATCCCCACAGTGAAGCATGGTGGTGGCAGCATCATGCTGTGGGGATGTTTTTCATTGGCAGCGACTGGGAAACTGGTCAGAATTGAAGGAATGATGGATGGCGCTAAATACAGGGAAATTCTCGAGGGAAACCTGTTTCAGTCTTCCAGAGATTTGAGACTGGGACGGAGGTTCGCCTTCCAGCAGGACAATGACACTAAGCATACTGCTAAAGCAACACTTGAGTGGATTAAGGGGAAACATTTAAACGTCTTGGAATAGTCAAAGCTCAGACCTCAATCCAATTGAGAATCTGTGGTATGACTTAAAGATTGTTGTACACCAGCGGAACCAATCCAACTTGAAGGAACTGGAGCAGTTTTGCCTTGAAGAATGGGCAGAAATCCCAGTGGCTAGATGTGCCTAGGTTATAGAGACATACCCCAAGAGACTTGCAGCTGTAATTGCTGCAAAAGGTGGCTCTACAAAGTTTTGACTTTGGGGGGGTGAATAGTTATGCACGCTCAAGTTCAGTTTTTTTGTCTTATTTCTTGTTTGTTTCACAAGAACAAATATTTTGCATCTTCAAAGTGGTAGGCATGTTGTGTAAATCAAATTATACAAATAAGGCAACAAAATAGGAAAAATGCCAAGGGGGGTGAATACTTTCGCAAGCCACTGTATGTGTGAGTGATTGAATGATGCGTGTGCATGTACACTATATATACAAAGGTATGTCCACACCCCTTCAAATTAGTGGATTTGGCTATTTCAGCCACACCCGTTGCTGACAGGTGTATAAAATCAAACACACCGACATGCAATCTCCATAGACAAACATTGGCAGTAGAATGGCCTTACTGAAGAGCTCAGTGACTTTCAACGTGGCACCGTCATAGGATGCCACCTTTCCAACAAGTTGTTTGTCAAATTTCTGCCCTTTAGACCGAGCTGCCCCGGTCACCTTTAAGTGCTGTTATTGTGAAATGGAAACGCGTAGCATGTAAAAATTGTCTGTCCTCTGTTGCAACACTCATTACCGAGTTCCAAACTGCCTCTGGAAGCAACGTCAGCACAATAACTGTTTGTCGGGAGCTTCATGAAATGGGTTTCCATGGCCGAGGAGCCTCATACAAGCCTAAGATCACCATACGTAATGCCAAGCGTCGGCTGGAGTGGTGTAAAGCTCGCCACTATTGGACTCTGGAGCAGTGGAAATGCGTTCTCTGGAGTGATGAATTACGCTTCACCATCGGATGTACTAATCTGGCTTTGGCGGATACCAGGATAACGCTACCTACCCCAATGCATAGTGACAACTGTAAAGTTTGGTGGAGGAGGAATAATGGTCTGGGCTTATTTTTCATGGTTCGGGCTGCGAGCCAGGCCTAATTGCCCAACATCAGTGCCCAACCTCACTAATGCTCTTGTGGCTGAATGGAAGCAAGTCCCCCCAGCAATGTTCCAACATCTAGTGGAAAGCCTTCCCAGAAGAGTGGAGGCCGTTATAGCAGCAAAGGGGGGACCAACTCCATATTAATGCCCATGATTTTGAATTAGATGTTTGACGAGCAGTTGTCCACATACTTTTGGTGATGTAGTGTGTGTGTGTGTGTGTGTGTTATGACAGGTGCGTGCCATGGACAGCGGTGTGCCTCCCCACTACAGAGACCTCTCTCTCACTGTCAACATCCTGGACGTCAACGACAACACACCCATCATCGAGAGCCAGGGGGGCTACAACGTCAGCGTCAGCGAAGTGAGTCACACACACACACATCAGTCAGCCTATACAATCATACTCACGCACGCACAAACACACACACACACATGTATACACACACAGTCACACACGTCAGTCAGTCAATCACATACAGAATAATACACACACGCGTCTATCAATTAAACTTTTAAAGTTTCCTCTGTGTCATAGATGCTTATAAAAAAAAAAATGCCTGAAAGGGATGTTTGCCTGTGTTTAAAAACAGTAATTAACTACGCTTCGATTTGAATTTAGTTAAACTACCACCAAACTACTGCAAAATGTAGTATTACTAGTTGAACTACATGTAGTGGAACTATTCCCCAACACTGACCCAAAGGTTGTGGGTTCGATACCCGCAACCGCTTTTCTGTCTCCCTACCATGTCTCCCCATTTCATTCTGTACTGCCTGAATAAAAGTTCCCCAAAAATATGAATGGAGGTGGAATTTCACTCTGCTTAAAAAAAAAAAAAAGATGAAATAATCACAGTACACAGAAAATATTATACATATGCTGCTGAAAAAGTTATTGTCCATCTATCTGTGTGTGTGTTTGTTAGAATGTGGGGGGCGGTACGTCCGTCCTGCGCGTGGTGGCCACGGACCGTGACATCGGGACAAACGCCATGCTCTTCTACTACATCACCGCGGGTAACCAGGACCTCACCTTCCGTATGGACCGCATGACCGGCGAGATGGTGACCCGACCGTGCCCACCCGACCGCGAGCGCCAGCAGGAGTACCGGCTGACCGTGATGGTGGAGGACGATGGCACGCCGCCACTATCAGTGAGTCAGAAAGGGTCAGAGGTTAGAGATCAAGGTTGGGGGCTGAAACACAGAGGGAACAGGGATGATTTGAATTTGACAGGGTTTTGGTCACTGTGTCGCCAGGGTCAAGTTCAGTAGGAAACGTTGCGGAACATAATGAATAGAGCTGTCTACATGTCAGAGAGGCATGTTTGTTCAACATAACCTATTTTTATCTGAATGTTACAAAACATTGTGCCTTGCTGAACACTCCCCAGGTCAGTAGCTGTGTAACTTCTGACTTGGCTATAGGTTGTTGGACTGGCTTCAGTCAGCGGAGTCATATCAGGTTAACCACAGTTGAAAACATGTAGCCCTCTGTTGGTGTTCCTCAGTACTGCAAGCATTTCACCATAGCGATGAGCTTGCCAATTAGCCTGGCTTATTCCTGGTATTTTGAATGAGTCAATACCTTTTGAAGTGATTTCAGTAACCGAATATGATGAAACTGTATAAAATAAAGAAAACATTTTGAATAAGGAAATATTTGAAATAATACATCAAACTAATATTGGCAAATCATAAATGCAGGCCTCAGAATGTGTTTTGAAGTCTTTCTCCATGTTCTAACACATTTGAAGACAATGTTCACATGGCAATGCTCCCTACATACAGAGATATAAATATAAACCCTTTATATAGTATGGCATAAGCTTATAGATGATTTGGTGAAACATGTACCTGTATGTAGTGCATACTAAGACTTCATGTATGCTATATACATGTTTTTGTTTATTTAAAGTGGCACCATGATGAGTAGCATGTTGATGGTTTAACCCCATGTGTTCTACATTGGCTGATCAGAGGTATAGGGATAGGAAGCACGCTGTGATACACAGGAAGTGCACAACGATTTGCAAAAACAGGAAATCCACAGCTGTGGTGCCATTTTACTGAAAGAGGAAGAATAGACTTGTTACTTCCTGTTTAGAAACCTTGCAAGAGCTCTTCACATGTTCCTCACCACAATGTCATGTGTCTGTGTGTGTGCATGCGAGCAAGCATGCATCCTCTATTTTTGCGCAAATGTGGGATTTATATCTCATGTGATCGGTCTTTGTGGTCGTCTATGTGTGGCCTCCGTCTCACATTTTCTTGGTTAACATCAGAGGAGGCTGGTGGGAGCTGGATGGCTGGAATGGGATGAATGGAACAGAGTCAAACATGGTTTCCATGTGTTTGATACCGTTCAATTCCAATGAGCCTGTCCTCCTACAGCTCCTCCCACCAGCCTCCTCTGGTTAAAATGTAGATCAACATCTGTGAGACTACTACAACCCCTGTTGTGTCTGAATGATACAGTGGGGGGGAAAAAGTATTTAGTCAGCCACCAATTGTGCAAGTTCTCCCACATTAAAAGATGAGAGAGGCCTGTAATTTTCATCATAGGTACACGTCAACTATGACAGACAAAATGAGATTTTTTTTCTCCAGAAAATCACATTGTAGGATTTTTAATGAATTTCTTTGCTAATTATGGTGGAAAATAAGTATTTGGTCAATAACAAAAGTTTCTCAATACTTTGTTATATACCCTTTGTTGGCAATGACACAGGTCAAACGTTTTCTGTAAGTCTTCACAAGGTTTTCACACACTGTTGCTAGTATTTTGGCCCATTCCTCCATGCAGATCTCCTCTAGAGCAGTGATGTTTTGGGGCTGTCGCTGGGCAACACGGACTTTCAACTCCCTCCAAAGATTTTCTATGGGGTTGAGATCTGGAGACTGGCTAGGCCACTCCAGGACCTTGAAATGCTTCTTACGAAGCCACTCCTTTGTTGCCCGGGCGGTGTGTTTGGGATCATTGTCATGCTGAAAGACCCAGCCACGTTTCATCTTCAATGCCCTTGCTGATGGAAGGAGGTTTTCACTCAAAGTCTCACGATACATGGCCCCATTCATTCTTTCCTTTACACGGATCAGTCGTCCTGGTCCCTTTGCAGAAAAACAGACCCAAAGCATGATGTTTCCACCCCCATGCTTCACAGTAGGTATGGTATTCTTTGGATGCAACTCAGCATTCTTTGTCCTCCAAACACGATGAGTTGAGTTTTTACCAAAAAGTTCTATTTTGGTTTCATCTGACCATATGACATTCTCCCAATTATCTTCTGGATCATCCAAATGCACTCTAGCAAACTTCAGACGGGCCTGGACATGTACTGGCTTAAGCAGGGGGACACGTCTGGCACTGCAGGATTTGAGTCCCTGGCGGCGTAGTGTGTTACTGATGGTAGGCTTTGTTACTTTGGTCCCAGCTCTCTGCAGGTCATTCACTAGGTCCCCCTGTGTGGTTCTGGGATTTTTGTGATCATTTTGACCCCACGGGGTGAGATCTTGCGTGGAGCCCCAGATCGAGGGAGATTATCAGTGGTCTTGTATGTCTTCCATTTCCTAATAATTGCTCCCACAGTTGATTTCTTCAAACCAAGCTGCTTACCTATTGCAGATTCAGTCTTCCCAGCCTGGTGCAGGTCTACAATTTTGTTTCTGGTGTCCTTTGACAGCTCTTTGGTCTTGGCCATAGTGGAGTTTGGAGTGTGACTGTTTGAGGTTGTGGACAGGTGTCTTTTATACTGATAACAAGTTCAAACAGGTGCCATTAATATTTATTATTTTTTATTTATTTACGTCATTTAGCAGACGCTCTTATCCAGAGCGACTTACAAATAGGAGTGGAGGACAGAGGAGCCTCTTAAAGAAGAAGTTACAGGTCTGTGAGAGCCAGAAATCTTGCTTGTTTGTAGGTCACCAAATACTTATTTTCCACCATATTTGCAAATAAATTCATTAAAAATCCTACAATGTGATTTTCTGGAGAAAAATAATCTCAATTTGTCTGTCATAGTTGACGTGTACCTATGATGAAAATTACAGGCCTCTCTCATCTTTTTAAGTGGGAGAACTTGCACAATTGGTGGCTGACTAAATACTTTTTTCCTCCACTGTATTAACACCTGTAGAGCCGCACTAAAAAGTATCTCGCTCTCTCTCACTCTGCACACATATTTGAAATGTTTACCCGAATTCATTACTGTACTCTAAACTTTGGTTTACACACCATAGGTAACCCAATTTGAAGAAGATAATGCTCTCTGATCATTGGCTGATCACTCCCAACCCATAGGAATCCTCACCCAGTTGACTACTTTTAAATGGTGGAAGCTCTCAATGGCAATGTCTATACCAAAATGAGTTATTTCCACCTTAGAGTCCTCTATCTCTACCCTCCTAGAAAAAATGATTCCAAAAGAGTTATTCAGCTGTCTCCATAGGAGAACCCTTTTGGGTTCCAGGTAAAAACCCTCTGTAGAAATTGTTCTACATGGAACCCAAAAGGGTTCTACCTGCAAACAAAAAGGGTTATTCTGAGGGTCCTCCTATGGGGACAGCCGAAGAACCCTTTAAGGTTCTAGATAGCACCTTTTTGCTAAGAGTCAATTTAGTCATTTAGCAGACGCTTTTATCCAGAGCGACTTACAGTTAGTGAGTGCATACATTTTTTTTTTCATACTGGCCCCCCCCAGTGGGAAACGAACCCACAACACTGGCGTTGCAAGCGCCATGCTCTACCAACTTAGCTACACGGGACACGTGATGGAAAAGGTACCCAATTGTCATACTTGAGTAAAAGTAAAGATACCTTAATAGAAAATGACTCAAGTAAAAGTCACCCAGTAAAATACTACTTGAGTAAAATAAATATACATAAGTATCAAAAGTAAAAGTATAAATTATTTCAAATTCCTTATATTAAGCAAACCATACGGCACCATTGTCTTGTTTTTATTTATTTACAGATAGCTAGGGGCACACTCCAACACTCAGACATCATTTACAAATGAAGCAGGTGTGTTTAATGAGTCCACCAGATTGACACTTGAATTTGACAATTTTCCTGTCCTGCTAAGCATTCAAAATGTAACGAGTACCTTTGGGAGTCAGGGAAAATGTATAGAGTAAAAAGTACATTATTTTCTTTAGGAATGTAGTGGAGTAAAAGTAAAAGTTGTCCAAAAATATAAATATTAAAGTACAGATACCCAAAAAAACTACTTAAGTAGTACTTTAAAGTATTTACAGTTGAAGTCAGAAGTTTACGTACACCTTAGCCAAATATATTTAAACTCAATTTGTCACAATTCCTGACATTTAATCGTAGTAAAAATGCCCTGTCTTAGGTCAGTTAGGATCACCACTTTATTATAAGAATGTGAAATGTCAGAATAATAGTAGAGAGAATGATTTATCTCAGCTTTTATTTCTTTCATCACATTCCCAGTGGGTCAGAATTTTACATACACTCAACTAGTATTTGGTAGCATTGCCTTTAAAATGTTTATCTTGGGTCAAACGTTTTGGGTAGCCTTCCACAAGCTTCCCACAATAAGTTGGGTGAATTTTGGCCCATTCCTCCTGACAGAGCTGGTGTAACTGAGTCAGGTTTGTAGGCCTCCTTGCTCGCAAACACTTTTTCAGTTCTGGCCACACATTTTCTATAGGATTGAAGTCAGGGCTTTGTGATTGCCACTCAAATACCTTGAGTTTGTTGTCCTTAAGCCATTTTGGCACAATTTTGGAAGTATGCTTGGGGCCATTGTCCATTTGGAAGACCCATTTGCGACCAAGCTTTAACTTCCTGACTGATGTCTTGAGATGTTGCTTCAATATATCCACATCAATTTCCTTCCTAATGATGCCATCTATTTTGTGAAGTGCACCAGTCCCTCCTGCAGCAAAGCACCCCCACAGCATGATGCTGCCACCCCTGTGCTTCACGGTTGGGATGGTGTTCTTCGGCTTGCAAGTACCCCCTTTTTCCTCCAAACATAACGATGGTCATTATGGCCAAACAGTTCTATTTTTGTTTAATCAGACCAGAGGACATCTCTCCAAAAAGTACGATATTTGTCCCCATGTGCAGTTGCAAACCGTAGTCTGGCTTTTTTATGGCGGTTTTGGAGCAGTGGGTTCTTCCTTGCTGAGCGGCCTTTCAGGTTATGTCGATATAGGACTCGTTTTACTGTGGATATACATACTTTTGTACCTGTTTCCTCCAGCATCTTCACAAGGACGTTTGCTGTTGTTCTGGGATTGATTTGCATTTTTCGCACCAAAGTACATTCATCTCTAGGAGACAGAACCCGTCTCCTTCCTGTGCAGTATGATGGCTGCGTGGTCCCATGTTGTTTATACTTGCGTACTATTGCTTATACAGATGAACGTGATACCTTCAGGCATTTGGAAATTGCTCCCAAGGATGAACCAGACTTGTGGAGGTCTACAAAATTTTTTCTGAGGTCTTGGCTGATTTCTTTTCATTTTCCCATGATGTCAAGCAAAGAGGCACTGAGTTTAAAGGAAGGCCTTGAAATACATCCACAGGTACACCTCCAATTGACTCAAATTATGTCAATTAGCCTATCAGAAGCTTCTAAAGCAATGACATCATTTTCTGGAATTTTCCAAGCTGTTTAAAGGCACAGTCAATTTAGTGTATGTAAACTTTGACCCACTGGAATTGTGATCCAGTGAATAAGTGAAATAATCTGTCTGTAAACAATTGTTGGAAAGATTACTTGTATCATGCACAAAGTAGATGTCCTAACCGACTTCCCAAAACGATAGTTTGTTAACAAGAAATGTGTGGAGTGGTTCCGACTTCAACTGTATGTAAATGTCATCGTTTTTTAATTTTTTATAAATGTGCAAAACTGTCTACAAACCTGTTTTTGCTTGGTCATTATGGGGTATTGTGCGTAGATTGAGGAGGGGAAAAAACAATTTAATCCATTTTAGAATGAGGCTGTTACGTAACAAAACGTGGAAAAAGTCAAGGGGTCTGAATACTTTCTGAATGCACTGTATACACACACACACACACACACACACACACACACACACACACACACACACACCTCTATGGTGTCAATTGTTTTGGTTGTGACCATTTTAGTTTGCACAATCTGGACTTATTTTGGACTTTACAGAATCCCCTATCTTTCATTTGGACATACTGTATATACATCACAGCAAACATATTTTAGCCCCAAAACCATACTTAATATATTTCAATTTACAGAACATTGAGTGTACAAAACATTAAGAACACCTGCTCTTTCCATGATAGACTGAACAAGTGAATCCAGGTTAAAGCTATGATCCCTTATTGATGTCACTTGTTAAATCCAGCCAACTTGACACAACTGTGGGAAGCATTGGCATCAACATGGGCCAGCATCGCTGTAGAATGCTTTCGACACCTTGTAAAGTCAATGCCCCGACGAATTGAGGCTGTTCTGAGGGCAACTTAATATTTGGAAGGTGTTCCTAATGTTTGGTAATGACATTTCTTAAAAATACATGAACACATTAAAATGTACCAACTTCCTCATTTTCTCCTAAATGTTTGCAGACAGACTACTCACCATGTGGCCATAGTGGAGAGGGATGCAATCCCATCACCTCGTGATATTTGTAGGGTTGTGGCTTAAGGCACATTAATTCTACAGTCTTTTAAAGCGTGTGGGGACAGCATTTTTCAGAGAAAGATGTAAAAAAAATAGACAACACTAATAATTAGATCAGTATCTTTCAATATAGTAATAGAACAACTCAAGATGTTCTATTGAAGTAATAGTGTTAAACAAATTACAAAAATCATGAATTGCTTTATTTTCAAAACATGAAGTTTAGGAGGCAGGGTTTGGGACAGCCATCTCAATAGAAATAACTGTATAAACAATGGATTTATACTATATTAATTTAACAATGTGTTTGTTATTGCCTTGGAATTAATTAGAACATATGATGTAAATAAATATCCAAGTTTGGAGACTTAACTGTTTTTTTAAATAGTTTTTTTGGGGTGGGACAGCAATTTACACCTATTCTGTAGAATCACACATATATAATAGATCCCTCCTTGGCCTACTATAACAACATGTCCTTGTAGCATTGGGAGACGTGCCAGTGAGTATATACAGTGGGGGAAAAAAAATTTTAGTCAGCCACCAATTGTGCAAGTTCTCCCACTTAAAAAGATGAGAGGCCTGACTAATTGAGAAAAAAAAATCCAGAACATCACATTGTAGGATTTTTAATGAATTTATTTGCAAATTATGGTGGAAAATAAGTATTTGGTCACCTACAAACAAGCAAGATTTCTGGCTCTCACAGACCTGTAACTTCTTCTTTAAGAGGCTCCTCTGTCCTCCACTCGTTACCTGTATTAATGGCACCTGTTTGAACTTGTTATCAGTATAAAAGACACCCGTCCACAACCTCAAACAGTCACACTCCAAACTCCACTATGGCCAAGACCAAAGAGCTATCAAAGGACACCAGAAACAAAATTGTAGACCTGCACCAGGCTGGGAAGACTGAATCTGCAATAGGTAAGCAGCTTGGTTTGAAGAAATCAACTGTGGGAGCAATTATTAGGAATTGGAAGACATACAAGACCACTGATAATCTCCCTCGATCTGGGGCTCCACGCAAGATCTCACCCCGTGGGGTCAAAATGATCACAAGAACGGTGAGCAAAAATCCCAGAACCACATGGGGGGGACCTAGTGAATGACCTGCAGAGAGCTGGGACCAAAGTAACAAAGCCTACCATCAGTAACACACTACGCCGCCAGGGACTCAAATCCTGCAGTGCCAGACGTGTCCCCCTGCTTAAGCCAGTACATGTCCAGGCCCGTCTGAAGTTTGCTAGAGTGCATTTGGATGATCCAGAAGAGGACTGGGTCAGATGAAACCAAAATATAACTTTTTGGTAAAAACTCAACTCGTCGTGTTTGGAGGACAAAGAATGCTGAGTTGCATCCAAAGAACACCATACCTACTGTGAAGCATGGGGGTGGAAACATCATGCTTTGGGGCTGTTTTTCTGCAAAGGGACCAGGACGACTGATCCGTGTAAAGGAAAGAATGAATGGGGCCATGTATCGTGTGATTCTGAGTGAAAACCTCCTTCCATCAGCAAGGGCATTGAAGATGAAATGTGGCTGGGTCTTTCAGCATGACAATGATCCCAAACACACAGCCCGGGCAACGAAGGAGTGGCTTCGTAAGAAGCATTTCAAGGTCCTGGAGTGGCCTAGCCAGTCTCCAGATCTCAACCCCATAGAAAATATTTGGAGGGAGTTGAAAGTCCGTGTTGCCCAGCGACAGCCCCAAAACATCACTGCTCTAGAGGAGATCTGCATGGAGGAATGGGCCAAAATACCAGCAACAGTGTGTGAAAACCTTGTGAAGACTTACAGAAAACGTTTGACCTGTGTCATTGCCAACAAAGGGTATATAACA
This sequence comes from Coregonus clupeaformis, assembly GCF_020615455.1. NCBI lineage: Eukaryota > Metazoa > Chordata > Actinopteri > Salmoniformes > Salmonidae > Coregonus > Coregonus clupeaformis. The sequence continues at coordinate 1,371,713 of NC_059228.1, read as the reverse complement.
AAGTATTGAGAAACTTTTGTTATTGACCAAATACTTATTTTCCACCATAATTTGCAAATTAATTCATAAAAAATCCTACAATGTGATTTTCTGGATTTTTTTTTTTACAGGCCTCTCTCATCTTTTTATGTGGGAGAACTTGCACAATTGGTGGCTGGCTAAATACTTTTTTTCCCCCACTGTATATTATGCTCAGTGATGTGGTCCTCTGTAGCTCAGCTGGTAGAGCACGGCGCTTGTAACGCTAAGGTAGTGGGTTCGATCCCCGGGACCACCCATACACAAAAAAAAAATGTATGCACGCATGACTGTAAGTCGCTTTGGATAAAAGCGTCTGCTAAATGGCATATTATTATTATTATTATATGTAAAGACACAAACAGAAAGATGTAAGAGCTCAGTTTTATTATAGAAAGAAATATCACATTTTATTTAATTAAGTTTTTATGAAAGGCTTTATTTCACATGGTGTTGCCAAAGCTGCAGCTGTTTGGCTATTACACAAACACACACACACACACACACACACACACACACACACAAATGCAACTGCACAGGAACTAAAATACTTACACAATACCCTGTCTCACTGCAACATTACTTATTACGGGGTGTTTTTTGTGTGTATTTTCTTATTTTACAATTCACTGAACACCCCTTATCTAGCATCTACAGTAGTATATGATAGCCACCAGTGGCTATAACTACCATAGACACAATCTAAACATAATGTCTGAAATACCAGTTTAGTTGACTTCACTCATATACTTTCACTGTCCTTCTCTGTCTGACTGTTCTTTGGTCAACAGCTTTTCAATTAACTTATGTATACATACAGTAGTATATCACTTTGACATGAACATCCCTTTGAAATGAGCACAAACAAATAATCAAACTTATCTAACTATTTACATTGTACATACAGTAGCTACAAACACAAAATATGCCAAAAGAAATCACAAAACAGTAAACATAACAACACCATGTAATAAGACACGTTGGTCATCTTGGCAGTGAAGGCATTCGGCTGGTTGAGTTTGGTTACTAGATCCATCCACTACAGGAGAGCCAAAATAGACACCTCTCTACAAAAACAGACCATCCAGCATAGCCACATATCTCTAATCTTTCTTTGACATTTTCTAGTACTGGTTGAATATTTGGACATTGTTACGACATTGTTAAGTGCAGGGAATTTGAGGATTATGGGGGGAGGGGGGATGTGTATGGGAGGGAATGAGGGAGAGGAAAGGGATGGAGGGGGGTTACAGAAACGTAGTAATTTAGGTAGTGAAATATATAGAGGGGGAAAGAGGAACTACACAATACTGGGAAGGGTAGATAAATAAAAGTAGGGCTTTGGTCTTGTTAAAACAGCTCAGAGAAACACGTTTTTACGAGCAATTGTTTAAGGCTGGTTGGGAATGGCCTTAAAAGACTACTGTCAGCCCACCAATGTGTACCTCTTACTACCTTGATCACTTTGGCACAAGCAAATGTGCTGAATACGCATATCAGAGCCATAGGAAGAGGGGGAAATCATAGAAATAAATAGAACACTATGGGCCAGTTTCCGGGACACAGATAAAGCTTATGGTCTTGGACTAAGAAGCACTTTCAATGGAGAATCTCCATTGAACATGTTTTTTAGTCAGTGTTAATTTTGGCCCTCTTTTTTAGATTTAGTCTAGTCTTAATAATTTTGACTATATTAATAATTATTTAGTCTAGTTATTGTCAACATTTTAGTAAACTAAATGCCCTTTCATTTTAGTCACATCACATTTGTATTGCCTCATTAACTTATAGTAAACATAAATCACTGACTTCCATGTGCACAAACATATATAGTCTTGACCTACCAACATATTTTTCTGCATACCATCCTATTCTCAACAGCAGAAATGACAAACATAAGAATTATCTGGCCATGTAAATTCCTAATTCAGGCTACATAGATATTGCACACACAGAGAGAGAGAGAGAGAGAGATAGAGAGAAAATCACCAGATGGTGACGCAAAGTGCCATGGGTTGCACCTCTGTCACTCGGTCGTGTCATTGCCATTGTTATCAATGCAGTCACACTGATGTCCAAAAGTAGAACGGGGGCTAATGACCATTTCGCCCAGTGAAGTAGTAGAGTCACTAAACCTTGAGAGCCAGTAGTGTAGTGGCAAGAAGAATTTAGTCAATAAATTGTTTGCTATCCCTTTTCCTTTCTTTCTGTGCCACCAAATGTTACCAGGGCCACGTTCAGTTGCAAAACTTTTGAATGTTGCAGATAGAAAGAGAAGACTTTATTCAACATGTCAGAGATGCATGTTTGTTCTACATAGCATATTTCTATCTGAACGTTCCAAAAAGTTGCATCCTGCTGAACGTGCCCCAGGTTGTTAGCTATAGCTAGCTAATGAGGTAACATGACTGAACAAAGCTAAACAAATGGTTAACGGTCCGGTCCGCAAGTAGCCTACTTTTAGAACAGCCCGCGATATGTGTTCTGAATGTAAAATGCAGCCCGCCAATGCATGATAGACATAAAAAATGTAGCGCCGGGTCATATCTTTTGAACAGTAAGGGCTAGCATCAAGCGTTTTCTCTGAGGAAAAGAGTGAGACCTGGCTCCAGAACCTGGCTATGAAAGGCAGTATGGAAAGTGGGAGGGTTGCGCGAGACTACACATTCAAAAAAACTGCCTACTTTTCTATACTCAAGGAAGAGAAAAACATAGCTAGACTGTTGTTTTACTATTAAACTCAATACTGCTGTTGTTTAAAATTTCGTAAAGCAGCTTGTGTTTCTTAACCAGGTAAAGGGTAGCTAACTAGAAGGCTGGTGGTGACTGGTTAGCTATGGGAAATCAAGAGAGTCGCCTGTGCGATGTGTATAATCAGAGGCGGAGCTGGAGCAAAGCCTGTCTGCCCACACTCATCGCTTGCTCCCCCGTAGCTCACCAGCTGATGTAGGCTGTGTGTGGTGCATCCTTCCCACTGCTGAAAAGAACTGCACTGTGCATCTGTGCTGCTAATATTTCATTGTGCTCATCACTGAAAAGTGCTTGATCTCTCCAAAAACACTTGTCCAGTCCACTTAGGAGTCAGATTTTAAATCAGAGAATTTCGTTTTGTCTCGTTTTAGTCAACTGAAATGAAAAATCATTTTTGTTTAGTTATAGTTTTTTCTGTGTCTATGTAGTCAGTTATAGTCTCGTCAATTGCCACTGAAAAATAGGTGGTTGACGAATATTTTGGAAAAACATTTTTTCAACAAAATTAACACTGTTTGTGGTCTAGATTAATGCTTAATCTGTGTCCGGGAACTGGCTCTATATGGGGGAAATCTCTATGAGGGAAATGGTGAGGAGCATGTCATCAAGAGTCCACGGGAGCTGCTTTGTAGCCCCCCCCTCCACCCATCCTCCTCAGTACAGTCCTGGGACATCAGATCAGGAGCACCTGCTGGTCCTTGAGCTGTCTTCAGTGGTCAGACGGAGCGTCACATACTTAGCAGGCCCCCACTGCAACACAAGCCCCCTTTGGCCTCCTCCGGCTGTTGTTGCAGGTGGAACATTTATTTTAGAAGAAACTGTGCCCTCCTTCCCTCCCCCATCCATGACGCGGTACACAGAGAGAGAGAGAGAGCTCTCCCAGCACAGAAGGTTGTGAGACAGGCTTCAGGGTGACATAGCTTTGGTGACATGGAAGAGTGAAGAAAAATATCTAACCACGAGGAGTTTCCGGGTTAGGGAGCCATTGACTGCTTCTCGCTACACTTGCAGGAACTCAGGAGACTCTAGGACGGGCTCTAGAAAACACACACGCATAGAGTGAGCTCCAAAAGTATTGGGACAGTGACAAATGTTTTGTTGTTTTGGCTCTGTACTCCAGCACTTTGGATTTTTAATGATACTATGAGGTTAAAGTGCAGACTGACCGTTTTAATTTGTGGGTATTTTCATCCATATTGGGTGAACCGTTTAGAAATTACAGCACTGTACCTAGTCCCTCCATTTTAGGGGACCAAAAGTATTGGGACAAATTCACTTATGTGTAAGTAGTCAAACGTTTAGTATTCCTAGCATGCAATGATTACATCAAGCTTGTGACTCTACAAACTTATTGGATGCATTTGCTGTTTGTTTTGGTTGAGTTTCAGATTATTTTGTGCCCAATAGAAATGAATGGTAAATAATTTATTGTGTCATTTTGGAGTACATTAATGTGGATGCTACCATGATTTACGGATAGTCCTGAATGAATCGTGAATAATGATGAGTGAAAACGTTACAGATGTACAACTATCATACCCCCAAGACATGCTAACCTCTCACCATTACAATAACAGGGGAGGTTAGCATTTTTGAGGGGGTATGATTCACTACATGACCAAAAGTATGTGGACACCTGCTTGTCGATCATCTCATTCCAAAATCATGGGTATTAATATGGAGTTGGTCCCCCCTTTGCTGCTATAAAAGCCTCCACTCTTCTGGGAAGGCGTTCCACTAGATGGTTGGAACATTGCTGCGGGGACTTGCTTCCATTTAGCCACAAGAGCATAGTGAGGTCGGGCACTGATGTTGGGCGACTAGGCCTGGCTTGATGTAATCATAGTGTGCTAGGACTATGGCACCAAATACTAAAACTAAACTTTTGACTACTTTAATACACAAGTGAATTTGTCCCAATACTTTTTGGTCCCCAAAAATGGGGAGACTACGTACAAAAAGTGCTGTAATTTCTAAACGGTTCACCCGATATGGATGAAAATATCCTCATGTTAAAGCTGACAGTCTGCACTTTAACCTCAGTCATTGTATCATTTCAAATTCAAAGTGCTGGAGTACAGAGCCAAAACAACAAAACATTTGTCACTGTCCCAATACTTTTGGAGCTCACTGTACACACACAAAGAGAGGGAAGTTAGTTACTGCATCAGATACTGTAAATCGGTCTATTGTAATCTTGGTTTGCTTAGGGAAGATTTGTAACTGATGAGGAAACAAAATCTGTGTACATACAGTGAGGGAAAAAAGTATTTGATCCCCCTGCTGATTTTGTAAGTTTGCCCACTGACAAAGACATGATCAGTCTATAATTTTAATGGTAGGTTTTTTTGAACAGTATGAGACAGAATAACAACAAAAAAATCCAGAAAAACACATGTCAAAAATGTTATAAATTGATTTGCATTTTAATGAGGGAAATAAGTATTTGACCCCTCTGCAAAACATTACTTAGTACTTGGTGGCAAAACCCTTGTTGGCAATCACAGAGGTCAGACATTTCTTGTAGTTGGCCACCAGGTTTGCACACATCTCAGGAGGGATTTTGTCACACTCCTCTTTGCAGATCATACCCATCCACGACCCATTTTCAATGCCCTGGCTGAGGGAAGGAGGTTCTCACCCAAGATTTGACGGTACATGGCGCCGTCCATCGTCCCTTTGATGCAGTGAAGTTGTCCTGTCCCCTTAGCAGAAAAACACCCCCAAAGCATAATGTTTCCACTTCCATGTTTGACGGTGGGGATGGTGTTCTTGGGGTCATAGGCTGCATTCCTCCTCCTCCTCCAAACATGGCGAGTTGAGTTGATGCCAAAGAGCTCGATTTTGGTCTCATCTGACCACAACACTTTCACCCAGTTCTCCTCTGAATCATTCAGATGTTCATTGGCAAACTTCAGACGGGCCTGTATATGTGCTTTCTTGAGCAGGGGGACCTTGCGGGCGCTGCAGGATTTCAGTCCTTCACGGCGTAGTTTGTTACCAATAGTTTTCTTGGTGACTATGGTCCCAGCTGCCTTGAGATCATTGACAAGATCCTCCCGTGTAGTTCTGGGCTGATTCCTCACCGTTCTCATGATTATTGCAACTCCACGAGGTGAGATCTTGCATGGAGGCCCAGGCAGAGGGAGATTGACAGTTATTTTGTGTTTCTTCCATTTGCGAATAATCGCACCAACTGTTGTCACCTTCTCACCAAGCTGCTTGGCAAAGGTCTTGTAGCCCATTCCAGCCTTGTGTAGGTCTACAATCTTGTCCCTTTGGTCTTGGCCATGGTGGAGAGTTTGGAATCGGATTGATTGATTGCTTCTGTGGACAGGTGTCTTTTATACAGGTAACAAACTGAGATTAGGAGCACTCCCTTTAAGAGTGTGCTCCTAATCTCAGGTCGTTACCTGTATAAAAAGACACCTGGGAGCCAGAAATCTTTCTGATTGAGAGGGGGTCAAATACTTATTTCCCTCATTAAAATGCAAATCAATTTATAAAATTTTTGACATGCGTTTTTCTGGATTTTTTTGTTGTTATTCTGTCTCTCACTGTTCAAATAAACCTACCATTAAAATTAGACTGATCATTTCTTTGTCAGTGGGCAAACGTACAAAATCAGCAGGGGATCAAATACTTTTTTCCCCTCACTGTAAATGTTTCAATACTTTGTCAGTACTTTGCCAACACAGTCCCCCCGAAATAGATAAAGAATACTGCACATTCTATACAAGACACAAGCACTTCTACAGACAGTCTACATTTCACAGAATAAGACGAATAAGATGTGTCAGTCGAAAGCGGAACCAGAAAGAGGTTCTAGACCAGTGTTGTGAAATACTGAAAAAGAAAGCGGAAACTATTGTTGGTAAAATTCCACTTTATTTTTTAAAGGTCAGTGTGGGCTATAATTTTTAAGCAGAAAACATGAAGTGAGCCTGTGTGTGTGTGCGTTAGAGAATCAGCTGTGGAACAAGCCTTTGTATCTAAGCTTAGTGGCCTAAGACAGGCCCTCTCTCCTCTCTCTGTGCCCCCGAGACATGGCTACCAGGAAACCGGGCAATCTACCTCGGAATGCCGGGAATGTCTGTACAGGTTCCCCAGGAATAAAGATAAAAAATATGTTGATCGAAGGAGCTCATGTTCTAGCCTATGGAGAGAGTGGCTGTCTGAAATTGCACCCTATTCCCTATACAGAAAGTACTGCACTAGTCAGGGAATAGGGTGCAATTTGGGACAAACACCATGTGTCAGCCTTAGGGCTGTGCTACTGTGTGTATGGTTGGGGTAGGATAGGGCAGAGGAGCAAAATTATTGTCTGTCAGGTGTGAAAGTAAAGCTGATCTGATTGATAAATGACAGTAGCAGACCTGGGCTCAAATACTATTAGAAATAATTTCAAATACTTAAGCTGGGCATGATTGAACTTGCCTGGCTCAATTGAACCAGTAGAATAGTTGCAAAACTGCAAATGCCGCCCATCTGGGACTCCAGGTAGGCTAAAGCAAACGCTTAAAGTATTTGAAAGATTTTGAATAGTATTTGAACCCAGGTCTGGACATTAAGGGGGTAAGTGTTGTGGTGCAGCCATGCTCTATTCAGTGGGGACTGGGGAGTGAAACAGGACTTGACTTCTGGTGCATACCAGTTTCCTTAGTCACGTCACGCTAAAGCCAGCTGTGTGTGTGTTTTAGCCAAGACTGCCTCCATATGCTGGATGTTTCATGCTCTGTACTGTGACAGGCGTGTAATGCAATAGTAAGCTTATATTACGTCAGACTTTGGTTGCATGTGTGTGGAAATTAAAATGACAGCAGTCAACCCTTGTGCAATATCAATACGTGGATGTCTGCTTCTCTGTGTCATCATCTATGTGTATGTACGTGCGTGTGTGTGTGTGGGTGTACCCATTTGTGTATTTACAAAAAAAATATTGCTTTGGTGCAATTTTCACAAGTATGTGGTAAACTCTTGTTTCAAAACTAAGCACAACACACAAAATCATACAGTCACCTTTCCACCAAAGTTAATCAGTGTTTCATCTAGAAATACATGTTTCACAATGCAATACATCTTCATATGAAGTAAATGCCTTTCACAAGGCAATGCTCACATTACTTTTGATATGATTCGGTTCTCGTTCGTTAAAATATGTTTTACTATTACTTAATCCGACTGCTGCTAATTGATGACCACAAACATTTGGTAAACCTTTAGATTTTACAGTGGGGCAAAAAAGTATTTAGTCAGCCACCAATTGTGCAAGTTCTCCCACTTAAAAGGATGAGAGAGGCATGTAATTTTCATCATAGGTACATGTCAACTATGACAGACAAAATGAGAAAAAAAAATCCAGAAAATCACATTGTAGGATTTTTTATGAATTTATTTGCAAATTATGGTGGAAAATAAGTATTTGGTCAATAACAAAAGTTTCTCAATACTTTGTTATATACCCCTTGTTGGCAATGACACAGGTCAAACGTTTTCTGTAAGTCTTCACAAGGTTTTCACACACTGTTGCTGGTATTTTGGCCCATTCCTCCATGCAGATCTCCTCTAGAGCAGTGATGTTTTGGGGCTGTCGCTGGGCAACACGGACTTTCAACTCCCCTCCAAAGATTTTCTATGGGGTTGAGATCTGGAGACTGGCTAGGCCACTCCAGGACCTTGAAATGCTTCTTACGAACCCACTCCTTCGTTGCCCGGGGGTGTGTTTGGGATCATTGTCATGCTAAAAGACCCAGCCACGTTTAATCTTCAATGCCCTTGCTGATGGAAGGAGGTTTTCACTCAAAATCTCACGATACATGGCCCCATTCATTCTTTCCTTTACACGGATCAGTCGTCCTGGTCCCTTTGCAGAAAAACAGCCCCAAAGCATGAAGTTTCCCCCATGCTTCACAGTAGGTATGGTGTTCTTTGGATGCAACTCAGCATTCTTTGTCCTCCAAACACGACTGAGTTGAGTTTTTACCAAAAAAGTTATATTTTGGTTTCATCTGACCATATGACATTCTCCCAATCCTCTTCTGGATCATCCAAATGCACTCTAGCAAACTTCAGACGGGCCTGGACATGTACTGGCTTAAGCAGGGGGACACGTCTGGCAATGCAGGATTTGAGTCCCTGAGCGGAGTAGTGTGTTACTGATGTTAGGCTTTGTTACTTTGGTCCCAGCTCTCTGCAGGTCATTCACTAGGTCCCCCCGTGTGGTTCTGGGATTTTTGCTCACCGTTCTTGTGATCATTTTGACCCCACGGGGTGAGATCTTGCATGGAGCCCCAGATCGAGGGAGATTATCAGTGGTCTTGTATGTCTTCCATTTCCTAATAATTGCTCCCACAGTTGATTTCTTCAAACCAAGCTGCTTACCTATTGCAGATTCAGTCTTCCCAGCCTGGTGCAGGTCTACAATTTTGTTTCTGGTGTCCTTTGACAGCTCTTTGGTCTTGACCATAGTGGAGTTTGGAGTGTGACTGTTTGAGGTTGTGGACAGGTGTCTTTTATACTGATAACAAGTTCAAACAGGTGCCATTAATACAGGTAACGAGTGGAGGACAGAGGAGCCTCTTAAAGAAGAAGTTACAGGTCTGTGAGAGCCAGAAATCTTGCTTGTTTGTAGGTGACCAAATACTTATTTTCCACCATAATTTGCAAATAAATTCATTAAAAATCCTACAATGTGATTTTCTGGATTTTTTTTTCTCAATTTGTCTGTCATAGTTGACGTGTACCTATGATGAAAATGACAGGCCTCTCTCATCTTTTTAAGTGGGAGAACTTGCACAATTGGTGGCTGACTAAATACTTTTTTTCCCCACTGTACATGTAAATAGATTTTGAGAACTACATAATGAAAATGTATACTGAGTGTACAAAACATTAGGAACACCTGTCTAATATTGAGTTGCACCCCCTTTTGCCCTCAGAACAGCCTCAATTCGTCAGGGCATGGATTCTACAAGGTGTTGAAAACGTTCCACAGGGATGCTGGCCCATGTTGACCCCAATGCTTCCCACAGTTGTGTAAAGTTTGCTGGATGTCCTTTGGGTGGTGGACCATTCTTGATACACACAGGAAACTGTTGAGCGTGAAAAACCCAGCAGCGTTGCAGTTCTTGACACAAACCGGTGCACCTGGCACCTACTACCATACCCCGTTCAAACGCACTTAAATATTTTGTCTCGCCCATTCACCCTATGAATGGCACACATACACAATCCATGTCTCAATTTTCTCAAGGCTTAAAAATCCTCCCCTTCATCTACACTGATTGAAGTGGATTTAACAAGTGACATCAATAAGGGATCATAGCTTTAACCAGGATTCACCTGGTCAGTCTATGTCATGGAAAGAGCAGGTGTTCCTAATGTTTTGTACACTCAGTATACATTTTCATTATGTAGTTCTCTAAAAAATCTATTTACATGTAAAATCTAAAGGTTTACCAAATGTTTGTGGTCATCAATTAGCAGCAGTCGGATTAAGTAATAGTAAAACATATTTTAACGAACGAGAACCGAATCATATCAAAAGTAATGTGAGCATTGCCTTGTGAAAGGCATTTACTTCATATGAAGATGTATTGCAGTGTACGTCTGTAAAGTAGAAACATAAAAAGTATGATATATACTCGAATGTACTACTATGATGATGGCTTATGATTTTACTTCACAGTAAGTAAAATATTTTTGGGGATATTGACGAGATCAGAGATGTACTGTATATAACAAATCAAATCAAAGTGTATTGGTCGCATACACAGATTAGCAGATGTTACAGCAGGTGCAGCAAAATGCTTGTGTTTCTAGCTCCTAGAGTGCAGTAATACAATATCAATACAAACACGCAAATAGTCCAGAAACTCCAAAACATCCCCTATATAGTAAACATGTATCCAAAATGAAGTTCCTGGTTTTTCGGCAGGTGCATGAACAATGAGGATATTTACTACGATTTTGATGAGAACATATGGCCAAATGTTCAAGACAAGCTTGATGCAAACTCGTGCCTGCTAAACATTGTTTATTTCATTTGATTACATTGTGAAAGATGTCTTCAATGATGACACATGGAAATTATGGAAATGTGATGTTCAGTCAATTTTATGGGTAAAGCAAGTGCATTGCCTAATGTGAAAACAGTGTAAACAGTGTAAGTGTAACTTACAGTACTGTAGTATACTACATTCAAAAGGTCAATTTTGAAATATGTATCTTAATTTTTTTTTGCTATTGGATTAACTGGTTGTTAAAATAACTAAATTGAGAAGCTATCATTATGTTGTGTTTTGGTGATTAAACCAATTGACTCATTATATTTCACAGTAAACTTGTATTTTGGAGCAATGGTTGTGTGGTGAAAGAAGTCTACAAACAAAATGAATGTACAACAAACGTTTTTGAACGCAAGACTGGCTGCGTTACAAGTGTTACCAGTTTGGAGTTGTATTAAGATTAATTTATTTTTATTCACAATATACTTGTCAAAATAGTACCAAAACATAAAATATATATATTAATTTTTTTTGTTTGTTTAATGTTTTGGTACTAATATATATATATATATATATATATATATATATATATATATATATATAATACGTATGTACGTGTGTGTGTGTGTGTGCATGAGCGTTCATGCATACGTGCGTGTATGTGTGTTATAGCCTGTGTGTGTGTGTGCATGCATGTCTGTGTGTTATATCCTGTGTGTATGCGTCTTACCCTGTTCTGGGAAGAAGACGACTCCGTGTGCGGGAGGAGATAGGGGGGTGCCAGGGTCGGACATAAGCAGGTGGCGGCCAGTCTCTGAGGACTGCCTGGTCATGATCTGAGACACAGTCCTGGTCTTAGCCTGGCCCGGGGGTGAGCCCCCCAGAAACACCGGGTTCTCATGACCCGCAGCCTCACTGAGGAGAGACACACACAGGGGAGAGGAAAGAAATGACCAGATAGATGTATACAGAAAACATATACAGTATTGTATAGTATGCAACTGTTATCCGATACAGTTAACTTCTTATACAGTGGGGAAAAAAATAATTTAGTCAGCCACCAATTGTGCAAGTTCTCCCACTTAAAAAGATGAGAGAGGCCTGTAATTTTCATCATTGGTACACGTCAACTATGACAGACAAAATGAGAAAAAAAAAAAAAAAATGAAAATCACATTGTAGGATTTTTTATGAATTTATTTGCAAATTATGGTGGAAAATAAGTATTTGGTCAATAACAAAAGTTTCTCAATACTTTGTTATATACCCTTTGTTGGCAATGACACAGGTCAAACGTTTTCTGTAAGTCTTCACAAGGTTTTCACACACTGTTGCTGGTATTTTGGCCCATTCCTCCATGCAGATCTCCTCTAGAGCAGTGATGTTTTGGGGCTGTCCCTGGGCAACACGGACTTTCAACTCCCTCCAAAGATTTTCTATGGGGTTGAGATCTGGAGACTAGCTAGGCCACTCCAGGACCTTGAAATACTTCTTACGAAGCCACTCCTTCGTTGCCTGGGTGGTGTGTTTGGGATCATTGTCATGCTGAAAGACCCAGCCTCATTTCATCTTCAATGCCCTTGCTGATGGAAGAAGGTTTTCACTCAAAATCTCACAATACATGGCCCCATTCACTCTTTCCTTAACACGGATCAGTCGTCCTGGTCCCTTTGCAGAAAAACAGCCCCAAAGCATGATGTTTCCACCCCCATGCTTCACAGTAGGTATGGTGTTCTTTGGATGCAACTCAGCATTCTTTGTCCTCCAAACACGACGAGTTGAGTTTTTACCAAAAAGTTATATTTTGGTTTCATCTGACCATATGACATTCTCCCAATCCTCTTCTGGATCATCCAAATGCACTCTAGCAAACTTCAGACGGGCCTGGACATGTACTGGCTTAAGCAGGGGGACACGTCTAACACTGCAGGATTTGAGTCCCTGGCGGCGTAGTGTGTTACTGATGGTAGGCTTTGTTACTTTGGTCCCAGCTCTCTGCAGGTCATTCACTAGGTCCCCCGTGTGGTTCTGTGATTTTTGCTCACCGTTCTTGTGATCATTTTGACCCCACGGGGTGAGATCTTGCGTGGAGCCCCAGATCGAGGGAGATTATCAGTGGTCTTGTATGTCTTCCATTTCCTAATAATTGCTCCCACAGTTGATTTCTTCAAACCAAGCTGCTTACCTATTGCAGATTCAGCCTTCCCAGCCTGGTGCAGGTCTACAATTTTGTTTCTGGTGTCCTTTGACAGCTCTTTGGTCTTGGCCATAGTGGAGTTTGGAGTGTGACTGTTTGAGGTTGTGGACAGGTGTCTTTTATACTGATAACAAGTTCAAACAGGTGCCATTAATACAGGTAACGAGTGGAGGACAGAGGAGCCTCTTAAAGAAGAAGTTACAGGTCTGTGAGAGCCAGAAATCTTACTTGTTTGTAGGTGACAAAATACTTATTTTCCACCATAATTTGCAAATAAATTCATAAAAAATCCAACAATGTGATTTTCTGGATTTGTTTTCCTCAATTTGTGTACCTATGATGAAAATTACAGGCCTCTCTCATCTTTTTAAGTGGGAGAACTTGCACAATTGGTGACTGACTAAATACTTTTTTTCCCCACTGTACATACATGCTGTACATAACAGTGTGATTACCACTTTTGTATCTGTGTTATCAACAGCGTTATGGAAGTGTGTCTGTGGTTAGCCTAATGTCAGAGGGAAGCCATAGCTGGCGTCTGGGCTGTGGGAAACTCAACTCACCTGTCCATTCTCACCAGCTCGTGTGCACCTGGGAGGGGGGAAAGGGAAATGGCCCATTATCAGACAACAAAGCAGCGTGCTAAATCTATGTATGTTTATCCCCTAACGTCACACCTGCTAGTGTAGAGGAAATGAGTTTAAGACAAAGTGTAGAGCTGAAACTGTGTGTGTGTGTTGCACGCGTGCATGTATGTCTTTGTTACTCACGTCGGCTGGACTGGGCAGATTGCCTTTGCTTGTACACTAACACCAGGATGACGGGCAGAGTGAGAATAGCCATGATGCATGCGGCTGTGGCCACGCCTGCAGTCACTGACGCTGAGGATACCGTAAAGAGACCAGGGGCAAAATGAACTTCAGAGAGCATTTTACCAGCCTGATTAATGTGTCCACCATTCTATTTCCTTTCTACTTCAGTCTAACCTTCCTCCTCATTGAAACAGTTTGAGCCTGTAATGAGGGGCATTATTCAAAACAAACTGGTCTGTGATTGGATCTCCTTCAACCAATCAGAGGACAGCCTAATTCAACGCACCTGGGATTTTGTCCTACACCCACCCATTGTTTGAGATGATGCTGATTGGACCCTTTATTCCAAACACCCATCTTTAGTCCACAAAAACACTACAGTGAATACTATAGTATTTATACCAACTCATTGGACTTGTGGTTAGAGTGTCTGCCCTGAGATTGGAAGGTTGTGAGTTCAATCCCTGGCCAAGTAATACCAAATCCTGTAAAAATGGGACCTGATGCATCTCTGCTTGGCACTCAGTGTTAAGGAGATAGATTGGGTACAAGGCCCTGCGATAGACTAGTGTCCTGTCCTGACGGTGTACTTGTACATCAAGCTGCCTCGCTCTACAGAAACAGGGGCTGGGCTCCTGCCCTATGAGCCATTCTGTCTCACACAAGCCAATGCTCGTGCAAGGCTACTTAATTACTTATATATACATACTATAGTATTTTTTTCAGGTGGGCAGCTGACTCAAATAATCAACTAATCATGATCTTCAGTTTCGAATGCAATTAGTTGAATCAGCTGTGTTTGCTAGGGATGGGGGAAAAGTGTGACACCACCCTGGCCCCCAAGGCCTGGAGTTGCCCATTCCTGTGCTAGAGGCAGGTGCAATTGTCCATGTGAATAAAGTATACCTTCTTGTGCCTTGATCTCCAATACAGTACATTTCGCCTCGCCTTGTTTCCCTACAGAGAGATGAGGACACATACAAGACAGCTTAGCCTTTTAAATGTCATGATAAGAATGGAAATTGACTCGTAGTTGCACCGTGCACACACACACAAATATTAAACATTTGACAGACATGTCAATTCACACACACAAAAACTCTAAACACACATTCTCTCGCTCTCTCTTGCGCGTGCGCGCACACACTCTCTCTCTCTCTCTCCCTCTCTCACTCACACACACACACACACACACACTCTTTCTCTCTCACACACACATTTGACATCTAACACAAACAAACACACGGAAGTATGGCCTTACATGGTGTGACAGTGAGAATGACGTATCTATGTGTAAACTGCAACCCTTTGTGATGGTGGGAGAGGCAGCAGTAACGCCCCTGGTCCGATTTGTTGACAAACTGCAGTTGCACCCAGAAAGACTTCTCGTTCGCCCCGTAATGCACCCCCCAAGGCAGCACCGCACGGGAATGATTGCCTTGGTGAAGGTGGCCGCGGGGGTGCATTTTTTTTCCGCAATGGTCATTTGAGTGGGGGGTGAAGAGCCATCTTTGAGGCAGGTGGTCCAAGTGATGCAGCTTGTCCCCTCTCTGGGCACATGGCAGGGTGACGTTGGCACCCTCCTGGCAGTAGTAGGTCAGGTGGGGGTCGGTGGCGGTGGCGGTCAGGGGGGTGTGAGGATGGGCCATGTCTCCATTGGCTGCAGAGGAGAAACAGAGTGGACACTTATTGGTGGGAGCACTTGTCAACTGACATATCAGGCACTAGTTGGCTAAGCAAAGAACTGGGGTGTATTCATTGGTGCAAAACCGTAGCAAAATGTAAAACGTTTTGCAACTAAAAGTTTTTCATTGGACAAATGTAGGTATGTCCCTCCCTGTTTCGTCCCATTTCCGTTTGGGTCCTAGTGAATACACCGCTGACAAATTGGGGAGAAAAGTACAGGGAAAAAATGCTGTAAAAGCTGGAATTTCCACATATTTGATACAATACAACGTTAAGGGTAGTCACATCGTCATAGAAGTTGTTTCAGGAAGAAACTTCATATACAAAGTACTACAGTTAAAAAAAGTACAAAAACAACCCTTTAAACTAAGTTTTTCAGTGTAACTTTGCCATGATGTCCTATTTACTGCACACTGAGGCTTGTTTTGATACTTTCTGCTTTTGCATATTATAGGTCAGCTGGTTTCATTTCCTGTATTCTGGGTATTCGTTTGGTGGTTAGAGAGTACAGAGATTGTTCTAGTCTACTGGCAATACAAATTTCCTCCAGAGAGTTAATAGTTGTTTGATGAGAGAGAGAGACAGACGGACGGACAGAGTCAGACAGAGAGAGTCACAAACACGTGCGTGCGTGAGAGAGAGAGAGAGACAGAGAGAGGCATACCGATTGTGAGTGTCTGTTGAGCTTTTGCATATTTCAGTTGGACACAGTTCAAATGTATATCAGGGGATCTAACCGCCCAATGAGCTTAACAGAACTGAAGATCACTGTTCAGGCTTGTGACATCCCATTCCATGTTGGGAGATGTACAGAGTAGAGTGAAGTTGCTCCTAGATTCTGATCGTGGGTCAGTTGAGCATTTTCCCCACTAATAGTTAAGTTTAGGATTGGGGGAGGTGGAAGCTGATCCTAGATCTGCAACTAGGGGGAACTGTACTGTGGTGGCCTGGCTGTCACATTGGAATGGGCCTCTCAGAGCATCTCTTTCACACACCAACACACACACACACACACACACACACACCCAGAGCTAGTGTCATATCATGGGTCTTTCAGCAGCCATAACCTCTCATCACAACTCTAACTATAAAAACACTAACTCTAAACTCAGGAAACAGCCAAGACAACAGACAGACACAGAGTGGGTGCCGTGTGGCAGCACCTCCACTCACTCACACACATTTATCTGTGTGTTTGAGTAAGCAATACACAGCAAAACAGGCTATTGTGTGGCACTGGAGTTGCACATCCGGTAAGGGAGCTTTGCTTTGAGGAAGTGGTGGGGAGAGAGGGGTGCAGTGTGTGTATGTAGTGGGTGGATTGTGAACGAGTATGCATGTGATTATGAATGTGTGTAAGGAGTGCCGTTGGAGGATGTTATCTTAGCTTACATCTGTGTCCGTGTGAGAGAGAGTCTTGCAGGAGGCTTATGGCCCTTAGCCAGGGCTTGAGGAGTGGTCTTCCTTCCTGTGTTGGCACCCTACTCCCTATAAAGTGCAATACTGTTGACCAGGGCCCATCGTGAGCCCAGGCCTTTCTGTCTGTTTCTAACTACAACCCTTAACCTCCACTGACTGCTGTCTCTTTTCTGTACACTGTCACTGTGTGTGTGTGTGTGTGTGTGTGTGTGTGTGTGTGTGTGTGTGTGTGTGTGTGTGTGTGTGTGTGTGTGTGTGTGTGTGTGTGTTTATTATTGTGCGTTTGTGTCAGGACCAGGAAGAGCAATAGGAAATCCAGCAAGTGTGATTAAGTGAAACTGTGGGGCCCTCTGGCAGTTCCTGCCACAGAGAGAGAGCGAGAGAGACTGGGCTGGCTCCAGTTTCATAGCCCACCTTTATTTCCCAGTCTCCCTCCATTACACAAACACAGGCCTCTGCTCCCCTTTGCATCTCCAGTCTCGGGAGGCAGTGATCCCCAGGGCCAGACACAATCCCCTCTTTACCTCTGAAGCTGAAACAACACCTCTTCTCTTCTAACAGCTCTTTATTCTTTACCCCCCCCTCCACTACAGTTACAGTAGGGTTTGCAGCATTGCAAGTACAGAGTCTACTAGTGCAAATTTTGGTTTAACCAATTGCTTGCAGCTTCAGCAAAAGTGTGATATTTTGCACGAATGACTCAGATGTGAAAGATGTGTTCAAATTCAATGAATGCAAAATGAAAGGTTCTGAACATAAGACACGGAGCAATACAAGAGTTATCAGTTGAGTTCTATTTCAAATATATTGTTTCGATATCTCACTATGGGGATTTGCTCTAGCGGATCCTCTAACTGAAGTACCAATCACAGCGCCTGTTGGAGACAGTCTCCGGTGGTTGCTAGCATCACAGGCTAACTATCGAGACTTGGTTAGCCCTCATCGAAAGGCTTTAGCTATCTTGGCTAGCTAGCTGGAAAGCTAGCTAACCACAACAGCAACACGGTACTATTGCTAGCTCCCTTCACTCGTCAAAGTTTGACCTATGTTTATGTGTTAATTTGTGTTAATTAGACCGGCTGGTTGCCTCACGGCTCTACGGTCGTGGGAGTATATTTACCCGAAAGCGAACTGCCCCCACGCGGTTCCCTTCAGCTAGCACTGTACAAGCTACAAGGTTAATGCTAGCTAACGCATTACTAGCCTCGC
Organism: Coregonus clupeaformis; assembly: GCF_020615455.1. NCBI lineage: Eukaryota > Metazoa > Chordata > Actinopteri > Salmoniformes > Salmonidae > Coregonus > Coregonus clupeaformis. Next base: position 1,353,615 of record NC_059228.1, on the reverse strand, counting down.
GGCATACCGTTCACACAGTGCTCACCCTAGCTAGCATTAGCCGCAAGGCTTCTAACAAGCTAACTCAGGCCTAACAACAGGAGTCTTCATTTCAGCAAGCCCTGCTCTGTACAATGGCTACTGCCGCCCCATCCCAAGGCAAACCTAGCCAGGCACTCAAAACCCCACGTTCTTGTGCTTGCAGTTCTATGATTGCAGGGAAGGATTTTCACCTTCTATGCATCAATTGCCAGGGAAGGGAACGACCCAGAGTCCTGCGAGCATTGTAAGGTTCTGACTAGAGTGGGTTTGAGAAGGAGGCTCAAACACGCCACTATCTCAACCCCCTCCATCGCATCTAAGCCACCGGCCGAGGTGGAGGCTCTGTCCCCCACAGTCAAGCCAAGCTGGGGCGAGGTTTTAGATAGCTTTTGGAGTCAAGGCTAGGGGATGACGAGGGGTGTTGAGATAGCTTGTCTCAGGGAGGCCAAGAGCTCATTGGACAAGCCCCTTTGGATACCCTAAATCCAGATACTTGGGATGAGATCTGTATAATTCCTAGGGCTGTCCCCGACTAATAATAATCTTGGTCGACCGAAAGTCGTCTGTTCTCCAGGCTGTGTAAGGGCTATTTTACCAAGGAGAGTGATGGAGTGCTGCATCAGATGACCTGGCCTCCACAATCACCCGACCTCAACCCAATTGAGATGGTTTGGGATGAGTTGGATGGCAGAGTGAAGGAAAAGCAGCCAACAAGTGCTCAGCATATGTGGGAACTCCTTCAAGACTGTTGGAAAAGCATTCCTCATGAAGCTGGTTGAGAGAATGCCAGGAGTGTGCAAAGCTGTCATAAAGGCAAAGGGTGGCTACTTTGAAGAATCTCAAATATAAAATGAATTTGGATTTTTTTTTTACACTTTTTGGGTTACTACATGGTTCCATATGTGTTATATCATAGTTTTGATGTCTTCACTATTATTCTACAATGTAGAAAACAGTAGAAATAAAGAAAAACCCTAGAATGAATAAGTGTTCTAAAACTTTTGACTGGTAGTGTACATACATATACAGAGCCTTCAGAGAGTATTCAGACCCCTTGACTTTTTCCACATTTTGTTAGGTTAAAGCATTATTCTAAACTTGATTAAATCGTTTTTCCCCCCTCATCAATCTGCACACAATACCCCATACTGACAAAGCAAAAACAGGATTTTGGAAAATTTTGCAAATGTATTAAATATTTAAAACTGAAATATCACATTTACATAAGTATGCAGACCCTTTACTCAGTACTTTGTTGAAGCACCTTTGGTAGCGATTACAGCCTCGAGTCTTCTTGGATATGACACTACAAGCTTGGCACACCTGTATTTGGGGAGTTCCTCCCATTCTTCTCTGCAGATCCTCTCAAGCTCTGTCAGGTTGGATGGGGAGTGTTGCTGCACAGCTATTTTCAGGTCTCTCCAGAGATGTTTGATCGGGTTCAAGTCCGGGCTCTGGCTGGGCCACTCAAGGACATTCAGAGACTTGCCCCGAAGTCACTCATGCATTGTCTTGGCTGTGTGCTTAGGGTTGTTGTCCTGTGCACTCTGGAACAGGTTTTCATCAAGGATCTCTCTGTAATTTGCTCCGTTCATCTTTGCCTCTATCCTGACTAGTCTCCCAGTCCCTGCCGCTGAAAAACATCCCCACAGCATGATGCTGCCACCACCATGCTTCACTGTAGGGCTGGTGCCAGGTTTCCTCCATATGCGACGTTTGGCATTAACACCTGTTAATTGAAATGCATTCCAGGTGACTCCCTCATGAAGCTGGTTGAGAGAATGCCAAGAAAGTGCAAAGCTGTCATCAAGGCAAAGGGTGGCTATTTGAAGAATCTCAAAATATAAAATATATATATTGTTTAACACTTTTTTGGTCACTACATGATTCCATATGTGTTATTTCATAGTTCTGATATCTTAACTATCATTCTACAATGTAAAAAATAGTAAAAATAAAGAAAAACCCTTGAATGAGTAGTTGTCCAAACTTTTGACTGGTAGTATATATGTTACTGCTCGACTAAAACAATCTCGGTCGACCAACAGCCTAACTAGCAAACAATCGACCAGTCGACTAATTGGGGTCAGCCCTAATGATTACAGACCTTAAACTCTAAGCCTTCCATAGCGCCATCCAAGGCTGTGGTCACGCCATAAGCCTGGCGGTAGTGAGAGAGAAGGCACTTTTGTTAAGCCTGTCCAGCTTAACAGACAAATAAAAACTGGACGTCCTTGATGCCCCTGTGACACCCAAGGAGTTGTTCGGGCCTGCTGTCGCCGCCATGTGGCAGAAGTGTGACAAGTGTAAGAAAGAAGGCAAAACCTTCAACGTCTAATTGCCACGCAAACCCGGGCCCCGTGGCAGCCCGTTGGTCACGGCAACCCACCACACAGCAGGCAAGGGGCAACAAGCTGGCCTTAGGGGTCCAAAAAACCCAGCGACACGGCAGACTGCCAATACCCAGGCTAAACCCTTGAACCAGAGCAATCCTGGCGTTAAACAGTCCTTTGCTGCGGCCACAGCAAGGTTCTGCCCTCTCAACCCCCCAAAAGGGAGCAAGAAGGGCCGGACAATTTAGGGCTCAGCCCTTGCGGCAGAGAACGATTGTGTGCAGAGCCTATGGCTCCCTGCCCTATCCCCCTCTTTTGGGATCAACGTGAGCTACTCCTCCTCCTCTCCTTACGCAAGCGTGGGGAGCCATGTCTGAATAGACCCGGTTCCCTGTCTGAATACACCCGGTTCCCTGTGTAGCAGCAAACCCAGTTTAATTGCTTACATAGGAATGTGAAGGAGAAGCACTTTACCCCAGAATGCTATCCCCCTATAGACTCTCCCCTCAGCACCCTCAGAAATCAGGAATGGCGCCTTTTCCTGGCATCGGACACTGACTTTTTCGGCGTCCCGTTTACCCTGCGCTTGGTTCACGCAGTGGGGCATGGCCCACTCTACCTCCCCTTGCCAGGAGCGAGCGGTTCTGGATATTTTTGTTATTGATAGCCCTCCTCTCCGAGGTAGGGCCAAGACAGACTGTGTTATACCGCTTAGGACCAGGATCTTTCCATCTTCCTTTTAGCTACATTGGTTGACGCACAAGCACTCGCGGTATACCTATGCCTGTTGCCACGCTAGTGAGGGCACAGTCCAAGAGGCTCAAGCATGTTGAGAAAAACACTATGCTCATATGCCTCGGACGCATTACGAGATACCCCAGTTAACTGGGACACTCTGCTCCTGCGGTGTTATTGACTTTTGAGAGTTTGTTTTTTGCATCTATCCAGACTGACTCCACAGTCTGTTAGAAGCGACTACCCCTTCAGGGTCGTTTGGAGGCTCCATCGCCGTATGGTGGTAATGCACCTCTAGGGAAGGAAGTGCTGATACACCCCGTCTAGGGAGAAGCCCCATGCTTTTCCTCCTCCATGCCTGGATCTCCCCACTCAGCTAGAGGAGTGAGGTAACATACCTGTCCCTCACCTTTGAGCCCCCTCAATGACCAGGGACGCCCTGGTTGGCGGAGATCACTCTTCTGCTTACAACCAGCCCTGACAGTTGCCGTTACGCAGGGATCCTTGGACCCATGCACACAGAAATGGACCAGCCTCACCCAGTACCAAGGCCCTCTGTGCGTGGCCCTTGAGAGGTAAAGACTGAATGCAACAGACCTGCCACTCGAATCCAGAGTGCCAGTGCCCCTCTTTATGCTCACTGTGGAAACTAGTGATGTGCTTTTGAGAAGTGGTATTACCTGAACAGATAATTTCATAAAAGCCCAGTGCAGTCAAAATCATGATTTTCCTGTGTGTGTGTGTACACCTACTCATTCAAGGATTTCTTTATTTTTACTATGTTCTACATTGTAGAATAAGAGTGAAGACAGTTTTGATGTCTTCACTATTATTCTACAATGCAGAAAATTGTAAAAATAAAGAAAAACCCTTGAATGAGTAGTTGTGTCCAAACTTTTGACTGGTACTAATATATATATATATATATATATATATATATATAAGTATTTGATCCCCTGCTGATTTTGTACGTTTGCCCACTGACAAAGGCATGATCAGTCTATAATTTTAATGGTAGGTTTATTTGAACAGTGAGAGACAGAATAACAACAACAAAATCCAGAAAAACGCATGTCAAAAATGTTATGAATTGATTTGCATTTTAATGAGGGAAATAAGTACTTGACCCCTCTGCAAAACATGACTTAGTACTTGGTGGCAAAACCCTTGTTGGCAATCACAGAGGTCAGACGTTTCTTGTAGTTGGCCATCAGGTTTGCACACATCTCAGGAGGGATTATGTCCCACTCCTCTTTGCAGATCTTCTCCAAGTCATTAAGGTTTCAAGGCTGATGTTTGGCAACTCGAACCTTCAGCTCCCTCCACAGATTTTCTATGGGATTAAGGTCTGGAGACTGGCTAGGCCACTCCAGGACCTTAATGTGCTCTTATTGAGCCACTCCTTTGTTGTCTTGGCCGTGTGTTTTGGGTCATTGTCATGCTGGAATACCCATCCACGACCCATTTTTAATGCCCTGGCTGAGGGAAGGAGGTTCTCACCCAAGATTTGATGGTACATGGTCCCTTTGATGCGGTGAAGTTGTCCTGTCCCCTTAGCAGAAAAACACCCCCAAAGCATAATGTTTCCACCTCCATGTTTGCCGGCAGCACTCATGCAGCCCCAGACCATGACACTCCCACCACCATGCTTGACTGTAGGCAAGACACACTTGTCTTTGTACTCCTCACCTGGTTGCCGCCACACACGCTTTACACCATCTGAACCAAATAAGTTTCTTGGTCTCATCAGACCACAGGACATGGTTCCAGTAATCCATGTCTGCTTGTCTTCAGCAAACTGTTTGCGGGCTTTCTTGTGCATCATCTTTAGAAGAGGCTTCCTTCTGGGACGACAGCCATGCAGACCAATTTGATGCAGTGTGCGGCGTATGGTCTGAGCACTGACAGGCTGACCCCCCAACCCTTCAACCTCTGCAGCAATGCTGGCAGCACTCATACGTCTATTTACCAAAGACAACCTCTGGATATGACGCTGAGCACGTGCACTCAACTTCTTTGGTCGACCATGGCGAGGCCTGTTCGGAGTGGAACCTGTCCTGTTAAACCGCTGTATGGTCTTGGCCACCGTGCTGCAGCTCAGTTTCAGGGTCTTGACAATCTTCTTATAGACAAGGCATCTTTATGTAGAGCAACAATTCTTTTTTTCTGATCCTCAGAGAGTTCTTTGCCATGAGGTGCCATGTTGAACTTCCAGTGACCAGTATGAGGGAGTGTGAGAGCGATGACACAAAATTTAACACACCTGCTCCCCATTCACACCTGAGACCTTGTAACACTAACGAGTCACATGACACCGGGGAGGGAAAATGGCTAATTGGGCCCAATTTGGACATATTCACTTAGGGGTGTACTCACTTTTGTTGCCAGTGGTTTAGACATTAATGGCTGTGTGTTGAGTTATTTTGAGGGGACAGCAAATGGACACTGTTATACAAGCTGTATACTCACTACTTTACATTGTAGCAAAGTGTCATTTCTTCAGTGTTGTCACATGAAAAGATATACACAAATATTTACAACAATGTGAGGGGTGTACTCACTTTTATGAGATACTGTATATATACACACAATTGAATCAGAAGTTTACATACACTTAGGTTGGAGTCATTAAAACTAGTTTTTCAACCACTCCACACATTTCTTTTTAACAAACTATAGTTTTGGCAAGTCGGTTAGGACATCTACTTTGTGCATGACACAAGTCATTTTTCCAACAATTGTTTACAGACAGATTATTTCACTTAATCACAATTCCAGTGGGTCAGAAGTTTACATACACTAAGTTGACTGTGCCTTTAAACACCTTGGAAAATTCCAGAAAATGTCATGGCTTTAAAAGCTTCTGATAGGCTAATTGACATAATTTCATTCAATTGGAAGTGTACCTGTGGATGTATTTCAAGGCCTACCTTCAAACTCAGTGCCTCTTTGCTTGACATCATGGGAAAATCAAAAGAAATCAGCCAAGACGTCATTAAATAAAATTGTACACCTCCACAAGTCTGGTTCACCCTTGGGAGCAATTTCCAAACACCTGAAGGTACCACGTTCATCTGTGCAAACAATAGTACGCAAGTATAAACACCATGGGACCACGCAGCCGTCATACCGCTCAGGAAGGAGACGCGTTCTGTCTCCTAGAGATGAACGTACTTTGATGTGAAAAGTGCAAATCAATCCCAGAACAACAGCAAAGGACCTTGTGAAGATGCTGGAGGAAACAGGTACAAAAGTATCTATATCCACAGTAAAACGAGTCCTATATCGACATAACCTGAAAGGCCGCTCAGCAAGGAAGAAGCCACTGCTCCAAAACCGCCATAAAAAAGCCAGACTACGGTTTGCAACTGCACATGGGGACAAAGATCGTATTTTTTGAGAAATGTTCTCTGGTCTGATGAAACAAAAATATAACTGTTTGGCCATAATGACCATCGTTATGTTTGGAGGAAAAAGGGGGTACTTACAAGCCGAAGAACACCATCCCAACCGTGAAGCACAGGGGTGGCAGCATCATGCTGTGGGGGTGCTTTGCTGCAGGAGGGGCTGGTGCACTTCAGAAAATAGATGGCATCATGAGGAAGGAAAATTATGTGGATATATTGAAGAAACATCTCAAGACATCAGTCAGAAAGTTAAAGCTTGGTCGCAAATGGGTCTTCCAAATGGACAATGACCCCAAGCATACTTCCAAAGTTATGGCAAAAAAACTTAAGGACCACAAAGTCAAGGTTTTGGAGTGGCCATCACAAAGCCCTGACCTCAATCCTACAGAAAATGTGTGGGCAGAACTCAAAAAGTGTGTGCGAGCAAGGAGGCCTACAAACCTGACTCAGTTACACCAACTCTGTCAGGAGGAATGAGCCAAAATTCACCCAACTTATTGTGGGAAGCTTGTGGAAGGCTGCCCAAAACGTTTGACCCAAGTTAAACAATTTAAACGCAATGCTACCAAATACTAATTCAGTGTATGTAAACTTCTGACCCACTGGGAATGTGATGAAAGAAATAAAAGCTTAAATAAATAATTATCTCTACTATTATTCTGATATTTCACATTCTTAAAAATAAAGTTGTGATCCTAACTGACCTAAGACAGGGAATTTTTACTAGGATTAAATGTCAGCAATTGTGAAAAACTGAGTTTAAATGTATTTGTCTAAGGTGGATGAATTGGAGGAGACAGGTTAAAGAAGGATTTTGAAGTCTTGAGACAATTGAGACATGGATTGTGTATGTGTGCCATTCAGATGGTGAATGGGCAAGCCAAAAGATTTAAGTGTCTTTGAACGGGGTATGGTAGTAGGTGTCAGGTGCACCGGTTTGAGTGTGTGAAGAACTGAAACGCTGCTGGGTTTCACGCTCAACAGTTTCCCGTGTATCAAGAATGGTCCACCACCCAAAAGACATCCAGCCAACTTGACACAACTGTGGGACGCATAGGAATCAACATGGGCCAGCATCCCTGTGGAACGCTTTTGACACCTTGTAGAGTCCATGTCTCGACGAATTGAGGCTGTTCTGAGGACAAAAGGGGAGCAACTCAATATTAGGAATTTGTTCCTAATGTTTTGTATACTCAGGGTATTTCCACACTGAGGTTGAATTATGAGAATTCCCTTTTATTGTAAGAGCTGTTTGAACAGGCTGTATGACATTTCAGCCTGTTTTAGTGGGAAGGAGGTTTTGGCCTTCCATGGTAACATCACCATGCAGTAAATTAGTTAATAGACCAATAAGAAAGTGAGTTCCAAACCTCTCTGTCTTAGTTAGTGTTTTCTGAAGATGATCATGTTTTGATTAGTGATACATTTACGTCTGTCCCTCATTTTAAGGTCAACCATGTTACGTGAACTGAACTCTCATTTTAAGATGTTAAAAGTATTCCGAAAAAAAAAGAATATATATATATATATATATATATATATATATATATATATATATATATATATATATATATATATATATATATATATATATATATATATATATATATATATATATATATATAAAAATTCAAGAGAAACATTGAACATGTAATAGTCAAATCGTAGTGTAAAAGCAGGTGAGCTGGTTCTACTCTTTTTGGCTATTTCCTGGTGTTTTGTGTGAGCAGCTCCAGCATAAGACATCAATCCTGTTTTATCAATTAAAACAAATTAGTGAAGCTTGCATTCAATTGTCACTCCCTGTTGCACACAACAAGCTTCCATTCCCCCTGGGATGTAGGGCTGATTTAAGATGAAATCGTCAACCCTGTTATTTTATTTGGCACTTAATATAGTAATTTTATTATTTAACCTCTTGATATGAGAAAACATGTTTTTTTATTGAGTTGAACATTTATAACAGAATGTTAAAATTAGGTGAAATCAAATGGTTTTTTTGGGACCAAGTTACACTTCTCAAAAAGGCACCAAATCTGTGAAACGTCCAACCTGTCAATGATTTTAGAAGGAGGCATAATGATGATTTAAATGATTTCACTTTCCATATCTGTCTAGACAGAGGTGGTGTGGAAGATCTGATCACAATCAGATCAACAATGCATATTTTAATCGTCTACACCAGAGTTTCCCAAACTCTGTCCTGGGTCCCCTCCTGGGTGCACGTTTGGGTTTTTGCCCTAGCACTACACAGCTGATTCAAATAACCAACTCCTCATCAAGCTTTGATTTTTTGAATCAACTGTGTAGTTCTAGGGCAAAAAACTAAAATGTGCACCCAGGACCGAGTTTGGGAAACACCTGTCTGAAAATGTTGACAAGATTAGGACAAAGGATACATGTAAGAACCAGGTATAAAACGGGACTATAGTCACAGCTAGTCAATGTTGTGTCCTTGGGCCTGTTAAAGAAGTGACTGAGTAGGAGTGACGGTACCAAGGTCTGGGTGGTGGCAGGCTGAAGGACACTGTGGCTCTGCTCTGACTCAATATTGTTAGAGAGTTTAAACACAATTTTTCTGCTTGGATGTTTGTTTTAGTCTGCCTGGAGTGTCAGGTGGGCAAGGTTTGCACTGTCTGGCCTTTTCTATTGGTTCCATTGCAACAGGCAGGCTCAATCAAGAAAAGCTAGTATTTGAACCCGGGTCTGGTCTTGTCTGTCTCGGACAGACAGACATACACACAGGTCAATTTGTCCTCAGTAAGGAATAAACCCAGGCCTGGCCCAATTAGGCCCTAATGTCAAAGTGACCCAGGAAAGTGTCTCTAATCATAGTGACCATCTCATGATTTGCCTCTATCTCTCCAGACGATGGGATCAATGAACCAGCAGGTGGTTGTCTGAGAAACAGGAGAACAGCCATCTTCACAAAAGTAGTATAGATGATACTCACAATGTCATCACCATCACCATTGATCATCAGTGACTAAAGCAATAGAGGCTCGAACAGACCACCAAGACTGGACGTGGTCCTTTGCACCCCTGCCCAGAATGTCGACAGTCAATCTATTTTTGTGTTCATATAGCACAGAATTTGGCCGTCAGCTATTTTCAGGTCTCTCCAGCGATGTTCGATCGGGTTCAAGTCCAGGCTCTGGCTAGGCCACTCAAGGACTTTCAGAGACTTGTCCTGAACCCACTCGTACATTGTCTTGGCTGTGTGCTTAGGGTCGTTGTCCTGTTGGAAGGTGAACCTTCGCCCAAGTCTGAGGTCCTGAGCGCTCTGGAGCAGGTTTTCATCAAGGATCTCTCTGTATTTTGCTCTGTTCATTGTTCATTGCCTCGATCCTGACTAGTCTCCCAGTCCCTGCCGCTGAAAAACATCCCCACAGCATGATGCTGCCACCACCATGCTTCACCGTAGGGATGGTGCCAGGTTTCCTCCAGACGTGACGCTTGGCATTCAGGCCAAAGAGTTCAATCTTGGTCTCATCAGACCAGAGAATCTTGTTTCTCATGGTCTCAGAGTCTTTAGGTGCCTTTTGGCAAACTCCAAGCGGGCTGTCATCAAATCAAATCAAATGTTATTTGTCACATACACGTGTTTAGCAGATGTTATAGCGGGTGTAGCGAAATGCTTGTGCTTCTAGCTCCGACAGTGCAGTAATATCTAACAATTTCACAACATATACATAAAACACACAAAACTAGTAAGGAACGGGATTTAAGAATATATACATATATGGACAAGCAATGACAGAGCGGCATGGACTAAGATACAGTAGAATATTATAGAATAGAATGCAGTATATACATATGACATGAGTAGTGTAAGATATATAAATATTATCAAAGTGACTAGTGTTCCATTTCTTAAAGTGGCCAGTGATTTCAATAGGCAGCAGCAGCCTCTATTGTGCTAGTGATGGCTATTTAACAGTCTGATGGCCTTGAGATAGAAGCTGTTTTTCATTCTCTCGGTCCCAGCTTTGATGCACCTGTACTGACCTCGCCTTCTGGATGATAGCGGGGTGAACAGGCAGTGGGTTGGGTGGTTGATGTCCTTGATGATCTTTTTGGCCTTCCTGTGACATCGGGTGCTGTATGTGTCTTGGAGGGCGGGTAGTTTGCCCCCGGTAATGCGTTCGGCAGACCGCACCACCCTCTGGAGAGCCCTGCGGTTGCGGTCGGTGCAGTTGCCGTACCAGGCGGTGATACAGCCCGACAGGATGCTCTCAATTGTGCATCTGTAAAAGTTTGTGAGGGTTTTAGGTGCTAAGCCAAATTTCTTCAGCCTCCTGAGGTTGAAGAGGCTCTGTTGCGCCTTCTTCACCACACTGTCTGCGTGGGTGGACCATTTCAGTTTGTCAGTGATGTATACGCCAAGGAACTTGATGCTTTCCACCTTCTCCACTGCGGTCCCGTCGATGTGGATAGGGGGGTGCACCCTCTGCTGTTTCCTGAAGTCCACGATCATCTCCTTTGTTTTGTTAATGTTGAGTGAGAAGTTATTTTCCTGGCACCACACTCCCAGAGTCCTCACCTCCTCCCTGTAGGCGGTCTCATCATTGTTGGTAATCAAGCCTACTACTGTTATGTCGTCTGCAAACTTGATGATTGAGTTGGAGGCGTGCTTGGCCACACAGTCATGGGTGAACAGGGAGTACAGGATGGGGCTGAGCACGCACCCTTGTGGGGCCCCAGTGTTGAGGATCAGCCAAGTGGAGATGTTGTTTCCTACCTTCACCACCTGGGGGCGGCCCGTCAGGAAGTCCAGGACCCAGTTGCACAGGGCGGGGTTCAGACCCAGGGCCTCGAGCTTAATGATGAGCTTGGAGGGTACTATGGTATTGAATGCTGAGCTATAGTCAATGAACAGCATTCTTACATAGGTATTCCTCTTGTCCAGATGGGATAGGGCTTGGTTTTTGCTCTGACATGCACTGTCAACTGTGGGACCTTACATAGACAGATGTGTGCCTTTCCAAATCATGTCCAATCAATTGAATTTACCACAGGTGGACTCCAATCAAGTTGTAGAAACATCTTAAGGATGATCACTGGAAACAGGATGCACCTGAGCTCAATTTTAAGTCTCATAGCAAAGGGTCTGAATACTTATGAAAATAAGGTATTTCTGTTTAATTGTAATAAATGTGCAAACATTTCTAAAAACCTGTTTTTGCTCTGTCATTATTGGGTATTGTGTGTATTTAGTCAATTTTAGAATAAGGCTGTAATGTAACAAAATGTGGAAAAAGTCAAGGGGTCTGAATACTTTCCGAAGGCACTGTCTATTTTCATAAGCGCAATGTGCTAACTGTTATCACAGGCGAAGTGAAACGATACAGATTACGTTGCTCATGATGCGCACCCCTCAAATTATACAAATGTAACAGCCTGAGCACACCAGACTTGAAACAATGATACAGATGTAACCATGTGCCATTCATGTATACTGAACAAAAATATAAAAGCAACAATTTCTAAGATTTTACTGAGTTACAGTTCATATAAGGAAATCAGTCAATTGAAATAGATTCATTAGGCCCTAATCTATAGATTTCACATGACTAGGCAGGGGCGCAGACATGGAACATTTCTGTGATCTTTTATTTCAGCTCATGAAACATGGGACCAAAACTTTACATGATGCTTTTATATTTTTGTTCAGTATATTATCTGAGCGGCACTGGTGCTCCCAACTCAAAATTCCATGTGCATTCCACACACTTCTCAGGTTTATAAGTGAGTGTTCCAAAAAATAAAAAAAGATTAGGAAAAGTTTTGCAGCACACCTGAGAGTTCCTCAAGGCCAAACCAAACCACTGCAGTAGAGGGTTGTGGTCAAAGGGATGGTTTCAGTGTGCTTCGTTTACAGCCTTTGGCTCAGTCAGTTCAAGACAATGCTGTAGGCTTTTAAACATCCGCTAAAACGGACTCTCAAAGCAGAAATGTGAATGCTTCTTCGCTTCTGTGTTTCCTATTTCTCTGTGTGTGTGTGTTGATCTACAGGGTCACACAGCTTTAACATCTGTATTTTTGGGGTGGCTACATATGCAAAGTGGGGACTGGAGAGCTTGCCTCAGTTGGCTTTACCAAAGGTTTTCATGTCTTATTAAATAGTGTATATTTAAGCAATAAGGCCTGAGGGGGTGTGGTATATGGCCAATACACCATGGCTAAGGGCTGTTCTTATGCACGACGCGACGCAAACAACCCAGTTTATAATTTCCCTTTGATTGCTTTATCATTTCAGTTGATCTAAAACAGCAAATACCTGTGCCATCACTGGTAAAAACCGGCTACTGATAACCTGTGAGGCCTTAAATCGGAGCCCTGATCCAATTGAAGTGAGTTAACGGGCGCGCCGGGGGCGCCCAGGCAGACTGGGGAGGGGTGCAGGGGGTTAAACAAACTCTTAAGGCAGTGCCAGATGTTGTCTCATGCCCTGTTTACATCATGACGCATTTCATTACGCCATACATCATATTCCGCTATTGGACAGAGAGCATAATGTTTCACAATGCAAGCCAAGTTGGAGGAGAGTCTCTCGTTAGAGATAACATTTGTTTGGGGAAATTGCAAAATATGACCTTTTCATTCAAGACAGGAGAAACATTTCACTTACTTTTTCCTCAACTTGTTTCAATAACTTTCTAGAAAGTCAAGCCATCGTACAGAACTGCTAGCTGTCTATACTGTAGCTAGAGACCTCCACCTAATAACATCAAAAACAAACATCATTACCATCCAGGGGTTGAAACCAGTTTAGGGAACAGAACCATAAACCATAAAATAATGACATTTTTCAAGGAACAGAAACAGAACCTGGAACGAAAGTGATCAATACTGTTCCGGAAGCGAACATGGGAACCAGTTAGTAATGTTCTTTTACATTCGAGGCATTTTTCCCCCACAAAAAAAATGCTAAAAGAGCGCCTATACAAAGCCCTCACTCTGTCACTCAGAAGCATCTTCCAGTGTCTGCCTGCAAGCTGAAAATCTTTGCCTGTGCGTGTTTAGCATAGGCTACTGTACTAATGTTTCAAGCGTGATTCAGAAGACAGGGAGGGAGAATTGGGAGATTGATTCACGTTTTCAATGCTAGTTCTGGTGCCGCTCTGCACACACAAGCTTGTTAGCTAACGCTAGATAGCTCAAGCTTGTTAGCTAGCTAGCTCAAAAGGACATTCAAAGTTCCTCCATGGAAGCCGCTCCTCCTAGGTATAATTCTGTGGACCCAATTCAGATAATGCATGTCATAACAAGATGCCCAGCGCTTCAAGCCTCCTCCTCAACCCACTCTTCCCAGTCCCACCCGCAAAATTTCAGTCGCATCTTCTGCGATAGGCTACACTTGTCTGTCCATCACGCATGTAAACAACTAGCTTGCCTGCTCTATCCGCACTGATTGTTGAAGTAATTTAATGAGCTAAATGTAAAACACTTGATTCACAGGTTATAAAAGGAACAGAAAGGAATGATATAAACCGGCCCTTTTTTTTGGTTCGGAGCGGTTCAGAACTGTATTTTACTGTTCGGAAGAGTGGAACAGAACGAAAAAAAATTGTGATTCTGTTCAGAACTAAACTATTGGCTAAAGAAATTTGGTTCCAACCCATTACCATGACAAACTAAAAATGGGAGGCAACAGTCAAAGTATAATTGTCTTAACAGCCTATGTGTATTATTTTTCGGAATTGGTAATTATTTACAAGTTACTAGCTATCCTATGAACCCATCATCGAAAACCACATTTTCATCTTCTGTTGTTTGGTAACTTCCTGTTCTACGATGGACTCTGGCTGGACTTAAGATGCAGCGGTCTAAGGCACTGCATCGCAGTGCTTGAGGCGTCACTACAGACCTGGGTTCGATCCCAGGCTGTGTTACAGCCGGCCATGACCGGGAGACCCATGAGGCGGCGCACAATTGGCCCAGCGTCGTCCGGGTTAGGGGAGGGTTTGGCCGGCCGGGATCTCCTTGTCCCATCGCGCTATAGCGATTCCTTGTGGCGGGCCGGGCACCTGCAAGCTGACTTCAGTTGCGGGCGGGTGTTAAGAGGTGCAGTTTGGCGGGTCATGTTTCGGAGGATGCATTACCTGACCTTCGCCTCCAGAGCCCGTTGGGGAGTTGCAGCAATGAGACAAGATAGAAATTGGGGAGAAAAAGGGGGTAATATATATATATATAAAAAGACTAACTACCAATTGGATATCACAAAAAAGAGGTAAAAGTTTTTTTTAATGTATGTGGCGTCCGTCTCACAATGGAGTCTTGAACCGCATAAGGGGGCATTGCGATTCCACTCCTTGTTCACATTAACCATAGCCCCTCTATTACGTTGCGGTTGAAAACTCTGTTGCTAGATGGACGCGGCACATACTTTGAATTTTTCCATATTTTCTGTCCAGCCAGAGTCCGTCGAAGAAAAGGAAGTGACCAAACCACAGAAGATGAAAATGTGGTTTTCGGTGATGGCTTCATGGGATAGCTAGCAACTTGTAAACAATTACCAATTCGAATAAGTGAGTACTATTTTAATAGTAATGCTAAATAATACACATTGGCTGTTAATCCAATTATATTATGACTGGGGCCTCCCGTTTAAGTTTATTGTAAAGACATTTGCTTTTGATGATAATTATTAGGTGAAGTTTCCTAGCTACAGTGGTATCTTCAACCTAGCCTAGCTTGCTATAAAGTAACTAAACAAAACATGTTTTATTATCACCTAAAACAATCTATTTCTCTGGTCTTGAATGAAAAGGTCATACTTTGCAATCTCCCAAAATAAATGCGATGAGACAGGCTCCCCTCCATATTGCTTTACAAACACTACACTTGTCTGTTCATTAGCAGGGCTATGCCACGTTCAAAACAACTGGGAACTCTGAAATCTCCGACTTCAGTGAGTTTAAAACAACTGGGACCTCTGAATAACAAGGGGCTCCGACTAGGAAAAATCTTTTGAATGGTTATCCAACTCGGAATTCGAAGTTAGGAACTCAGCCCTCTTTCTAGAGCTCCAACTTTCCGACCTGAAGATCACTGACGTCATGATTTGACGTAGTTTTTTCAGAGTTCCCAGTTGTCTTGAAAGCACCACAAGACTCCGTGAAGATTAACTACAGCATAATAAAATATGTCACGATGTGTACGGGTCATGAGGCTTCAGAGTGGAACTCAAAACAACAAACGCGTGTAGTAGGCTAAAACTTTGTGTAATGTTTCCAACACAACACGTATAAGACACAGTCTGTCAATAAACTCCCATCCCACAACAATTTTGACATAGACATATCTTGATTAACGCTACAGTAGCCTAAGGTTGATGGCATTTGCCATTGCCACTTAAACAGCAGATGCTTTGCATCTCACGGAAGATGGAACATGACTGGATGGCGGCAAACGCTCAGATCATGGAATGGATATCGCGCATTTACTCACAAAAAAGGTAGCGAATGTTGAGAGTAGGCCTATTGTAGCCTAGATACTTCATAAATGATAAAAACGATAACTGGTAAATTACATGATCAATTCCTATATTAGATTAGAGATTGTAAAGTGAATGACAATGACAACTCACTTGTCACATAACATGTGATGCAAAACATGGATACTAATGATGAAACTAATGGATAGCCTATGACATTTGTGCCACAGTAGGCCTATTTCAGATTGGAACTAGCATATTCAGTTATCAGTGTTGCCATGTTCGCGGTTTTCCCGCTAAATTGGGCTACTTTGAAAACGATGTCACAGGTGAACATTTATTTGTAGGGGGTTGCTGGTTTTTGGGCTATTTCTAAGTTGCACCATGGCTGCCATGGCATTTCTCTTTAAAATATACAGTACCAGTCAAAAGTTTGGACACACCTACTCATTCAAGGGATTTTCTTTATGTTTACTATTTTCTACATTTTATATTTGAGATTCTTCAAAGTAGCCACCCTTTACACATGCTTCGCATTCTCTCAACCAGCTTCATGAGGTAGTCACCTGGAATGCATTTCAATTAACAGGTGTGCCTTAAAAGTTAATTTGTGGAATTTCTTTCCTTCTCAATGCGTTTGACCCAATCAGTTGTGTTGTGACAAGGTAGGGGAGGTATACAGAAGATTATTTTTTGTTAAAAGACCAGGTCCATATAATGGCAAGAACAGCTCAAATAAGCAAAGAGAAACGACAGTCCATCATTACCTTAAGAAATGAAGGTCAGTCAATACGGAACATTTCAAGAACTTTGAAAGTTTCTTCAAGTGCTGTCGCAAAAACCATCAAGCGCTATGATGAAACTGGCTCATGAGGACCGCCACAGGAAAGGAAGACCCAGAGTTAACTCTGCTGCAGAAATTAAGTTAATTAGAGTTAACTGCTACTCAGATTGCAGCCCAAATAAATGCTTCACAGAGTTCAAGTAACAGACATCTCAACATCAACTGTTCAGAGACTGAGTGAAACAGGCCTTCATTTTTTATTTTTTTTTCAGTCATTTAGCAGACACTCTTATCCAGAGCGACTTACAGTTAGCTTTTTTTTTTTTTTTATACTTGCCCCCCGTGGGAAACGAACCCACATCCCTGCCGGCCAAACCCTCCCCTACCTTGGACGATGCTGGACCAATTGTGTGCCGCCCATGGGTCTCCCGTTTGCGGCCGGCTGCGACAGAGCCTGGACTCGAACCAGGATCTCTAGTGGCACAGCTAGCACTGCGAATCAGTGCCTTAGACCACTGCGCCACTCGGGAGTTGGTTGAATGGTCGAATTGCTGCAAAGAAACCACTACTAAAGGACACCAATAAGAAGAAGAGACTTGCTTTGGCCAAGAAACACAAGCAATGGACATTAGACCGGTGGAAATCTGTCCTTTGGTCTGATGAGTCCAAATTTGAGATATTTGGTTCCTACCGCCGTGTCTTTGTGAGACGCAGATTAGGTGAATGGATGATCTCTGCATGTGTGGTTCCCACCGTGAAGCATGGAGGAGGAGTGATGGTGTGGGGGTGCTTTGCTGGTGACACTGTTCGTGATTTATTTAGAATTCAAGGCACACTTAACCAGCATGGCTACCATAGCATTCTGCAGCGATACGCCATCACATCTGGTTTGCGCTTAGTGGGACTATCATTTGTTTTTCAACAGGACAAATACCCAAAACACACTTCCAGGCTGATGACCTGGCCTCCACAATCACCCGACATCAACCCAATTGAGATGGTTTGGTATGAGTTGGACTGCAGAGTGAAGGAAAAGCAGCCAACAAGTGTTCAGCATATGTAGGAACTCCAAGACTATTGGAAAAGCATTCCAGGTGAAGCTGGTTGAGAGAATGCCAAGAGTGTGCAAAGCTGTCATCAAGGCAAAGGGTGGCTACTTCGAAGAATCTCAAATATACTTTGATTTGTTTAACACTTTTTTGATTACTACATGGTTCCATATGTGTTATTTCATAGTTTTGATGTCTTCACTATTATTATACAATGTAGAAAATGGTAAAAATAAAGAAAAACACTTGAATGAGTAGGTGTGTCCAAACGTCTGACTGGTACTGTATATATTTCACTGTGACCTGCTGCTGACTGTCAGGCAGTGAGGCAGGCTGTTGCTGAGTGAGTGAGGAAGTGAATGGTGGGGAGGGCCGGAGGGGTGTATGTGTGTGTTGAGAGAGCAGCACAGCTATGGGCTGAGTCACGTGAGCGAGAGGAGAGAGCAGCATTAGTGCACGTTGTGAGTAGGCTATTGTAGGTAGGCTATTGTCATTATGGAGACACCTATTTCCAACCCATTTTCCATAAAACATATTAATACGCTAGAACTGATGCACATCAAGAAATAATGGAGACAAAGCACTGGAAAACGACTTTGGGCGCACTAGAGCGTATTACATAAATTCGCTTGGAGGTGGTTTAAACTTTTAAACTGCATTCTAATGTTGACTGCTTAAAGAAAACTGTATCAAGCGAAGTGCTTTATGCATGCTCAGTTCTTGGTCTCGGGGGCTGCCCGAGTGGAAATTTGAAATGGAAGTTATGGAACTTCCTCACGTGGTTCTTTTTATGGGGAAAAGTCCTCAATGAAACTGACATTAGGCTAAATGTGGAGAATGATACATTTGTCTCTGTTGGCCATCAAGTAGCCTATTAATGTATATGCCATTGTAGGCTATCCTTTGATACAATACATTTGTTGAAATGACGATATCACTGGAGTCATTGTGCCACTTGTGTAGCCTACCTGGAGCTGACAAACCAATGTAATAAATAGCCTATAACTTCAGTTTATTGTTGTTGTAGCCTTGTGTTATTATGTAATTATTAATGGACATGTTTAGTTAATTAAATTGGAAATTATCAAAGCTCTATTGCAATTGCCGATCATTTGTTAGAACGCATTAGATTGACAGTAACAGTAGTCAGATTAGGCTACAGGTAAAACAAATTCAGAAGAATAAACACTGGCTGTTGTTGACAAGCATATTTAGTTCGTATACAGTGCATTCAGAAAGTATTCACACCCCTTGACTTTTTCCAAATGTTGTTACATTACAGACTTATTCTAAAATTGATTTAATTATTTTTTGTCCTCATCAATCTACACATGATAACCCATAATGACAATGCGAAAACAACTTTTTTTTAAACAGAAATATTTTATTTACATAAGTATTCAGAGCCTTTGCTATGACACTCGAAATTCAGCTCAGGTGCATCCTGTTTCCATTGATCATCCTTGAGACGTTTCTACAACTTGATTGCAGTCCACCTGTGGTGAATTCAATTGATTGGACATGATTTGGAAAGGCAAACACCTGTCTATATAAAGGTCCAACAGTTGACAGCACATGTCAGAGCAAAAACATTTTACGTTTACATTTTAGTCATTTAGCAGACGCTCTTATCCAGAGCGACTTACAGTTAGTGAGTGCATACATTTTATGCATTAAGCCATGAGGTCGAAGGAATTGTCCATAGAGCTCCGAGAGAGGATAATGTCGAGGCACAGATCTGGGGAAGGATACCAAAAAATTTCTGTAGCATTGAAGGTTCCCATGAACATAGTGGCCTCCATCATTCTTAAATGGAAGAAGTTTGGAACCACCAAGACTCTTCCTAGAGCTGGCTGCCCGGCCAAACTGAGCAATCGGGGGAGAAGGGCCTTGGTAAGCGAGGTGACCAAGAACCCGACTGTCACTCTGACAGAGCTCAAGAGTTCCTCTGTGGAGATGGGAGAACCCTCTAGAAGGACAAACATCTCTGCAGCACTCCACCAATCAGGCCTTTATGGTAGAGTGGCCAGATGGAAGTCATTCCTCAGTAAAAGGCACATGACAGCCCGCTTGGAGTTTGCCAAAAGGCACCTAAAGACTCTCAGAACATGAGAAACAAGATTCTCTGGTCTGATGAAACCAAGATTGAACTCTTTGGCCTGAATGCCAAACATCATGTCTGGAGGAAACCTGGCACCATCCCTACGGTGAAGCATGGTGGTGGCAGCATCATGCTGTGGCCATGTTTTTCAGCGGGAGGGACAGGGAGATTAGTCAGGATCGAGGGAAAGATGAACGGAGCAAAATACAGAGAGATCCTTGATGAAAACCTGCTCCAGAGCGCTCAGGACCTCAGACTGAGGTGAAGGTTCACCTTCCAACAGGACAACGACCCTTGAGTGGCCCAACCAGAGCCCAGACTTGAACCCGATCGAACATTGCTGGAGAGACCTGAAAATAGCTGTGCAGCGATGCTCCCCATCCAACCTGACAGAGCTTGTGAGGATCTGCAGAGAAGAATGGGAAACTCCCCAAATACAGGTGTGCCAAGCTTATAGCGTCATACCCAAGAAGACCCGAGGCTGTAATCGCTGCCAAAGGTGCTTCAACAAAGTACTGAGTAAAGGGTCTGAATATTTATGCAAATGTAATATTTCAATTTTTGTATTATTAAAACATTTGCTAAAGTTTCTGAAAACCTGTTTTCGCTTTGTCATTATGGGGTATTGTGTGTAGATTGAGGGGAAAAAAAGAAATTAATCAATTTTAGAATAAGGCTTTAACATAACAAAATGTGGAAAAAGTAAAGGGGTCTGAATACTTTCCGAATGCACTGTACATATTTTTAATATTTAATTCAGTGATTGAAATGATGACCCCATCCTCAGTAACGTATTCCAGTAGGCTCTTGGGAAACACAAGCACTTCTTACCTCTTAATCGCCTCGCTATTCATGTTGAATAAATTAGTCTTCATTTAAACTAAGCAAGCTGCTAAATCGTTCAGTTTACATCTTGCCTACATCTTGTCTAGGCTACTGTAGACTATCTGAAATTAGATGTAGGCCTATCAGGGGCTATAGGCTACCTGCCTTTATCAAAGCAAACCATGGCAAAATTGAATTACAATCATAAACCCAGACTTTAGTCTATAGCCTATGCCTATTGAAATGATAAGTCAATCTCACAAATGGGCCATTTGTAGTCTTAACATTTGGTAATAATAACAGTACAATTGGCAGAAAATAGCCTAACATTAGTTTATGTTCATCCAAGTTTTTCTTGCTCAGAGATTTCAAGATCCTCTATCCAACTTTCATCACTCAAACTCTCCGGTTGGATGTATCTATAGTTATACAAAGGTGTGCAAAGGGGATGTATAAACCTGGTTCAAGCCCTGAATGCTGATTGGCTGAAGGTCATGGTATATAAGACCATATCCCATGGATATGACTAACATTACTTTTTACTGTTGGTAACCAGTTTATAATAGCAATAAGGCACCCCCTGGGTTTGCGGTATATGGCCAATATACCACAGTTAACGGCTGTATCCAGGCACTCCGCATTGCATCATGCTTAAGAACAGCCCTTAGCGGTGGTGTATTGGCCATATACCATACCCCCTTGCGCAAATGATCTGGCGAGTTTAATATGGGTGAATTATCTTTTCTCTTGCCACATATTCAAATTCCTATATTACATAATGTCATAGCTTGCAATCATTTTTGAATTGTTCGATACTACTGCACTGTTGGAGCTAGGAACATAAGCATTTCGCTACACCCGCAATAACATCTGCTAAATATGTGTATGTGAGCAATAACATTTGATGTATGTATTATTTTTAGGAAACCTGAATGATATATTCTTAATTGTCTCGATAACGTTATGGAAAAACATTTGATTGTATAAATATGGTAACTCCACTCTAAACTCTTGCTGAGGAAAAAAAATGGGGCTAGTTTTCAGGGCTTTTGGGTATGTTTTGAGTGGTCATTGGGCTACCTTGTAACCCTGTCGGTTATGCCTCGATAACATTAAATATTTCCAAGAACTTGTAAAAGTTCAAGGAAGAGAGTAGGCTATTTCGATTTAACGACACGAAGTAGCAACAAAGCTCACACGCCCAGGGCGCATAGGAGAGATGGGATTGCTTTGCTTACCTCCAACCACGGTCGCCAGGTGAAAGTAGAGCAGAAACCTGAACAGCAAATGGATCCAGAAAGTTTCTCTGCTGTATGATTCCCACGTCATTATTGTCGTCTATGTAGCCTACTCTTGAATAATGTTCTTCCTTCAAACGTATTTTTATTGCCCTGCCGAATAACAGTTTTTAACGCGTGACACTCTATGCTACAATGTCACTAGTAAAAGTAAGTTACAAGTTGGCCTACCTAATTTTTTTTGACTTGATGTCTCGCAGGAGGATGGACTGTTGGCAAAATAATGCAGTCCAACAAAAGCCGCCCATGCGCGCTGACTCCTCCCCCTACTTACACTCTCTTATAGCTGTTGAATGTTCCGCCATTCCAAAAACAACTGCAAAAGTGTATTTTGACACCTAATTGTACTTACAGTAGGTGGTTTGACTGATTTATAATATATATATATATATATATATATATATATATATATATATATATATATATATATATTATTTAATCCAAAGTATAAATTCAGTATTTGACCTTGGCTTCTGTGCTTTGTTACTTAATTTCCTGTGTGTGTGTGTGCGTGAAGCATGTGCATGTATCTGTGCCTGCAGTCCTGCAATGCCCCACACACATAGGCCTACAGTTCGTGCACAACAAAACTGAAACATCAAACCAAGGTGCAGGGGAGGTCATCGGGCCCCCAGATCACATATGATAGAAACGTGTCATAAGCCATAAGACTCCTGAACAGCTAATCATGGCTACCCGGACTATTTGCACTGCCCCCCCACCCCATCCTTTTTACGCTGCTGCTACTCTGTTAAGTATTTATGCATAGTCACTTTAACTCAACCCACATGTACATATTACCTCAACTACCTCAACTAGCCGGTGCCCCCGCACATTGACTCTGCAACGGTACCCCCCTGTATATATAGCCTCCCTACTGTCACTTTATTTTACTGTATATATAGCCTCCCTACTGTCACTTTATTTGACTTCTGCTCTTTTTTTCTCAACACTTTTTTTGTTGTTGTTTTATTCTTACTTTTTTTGTTTAAAATAAATGCACTGTTGGTTAAGGGCTGTAAGTAAGCATTTCACTGTAATGTCTGCACCTGTTGTATTCGGCGCATGTGACCAATAAAATTTGATTTGATTTGATTTGATTTGTTATACAGTATATGTTATGGTATATTTGTAAAAGGGAAATCTATACATTTCCCGTAACATAAACATCTATCAAACATGTGGTGTTAAGATCACAAGTGTGCTAGAGTTTCTTTTTAATTCAATAGTGTATGTGCCCTCAACATGCTTTTTCTACATCCATTTTTGTGTTTCCCCACCAGTCATCGACCACCATCTACGTGCATATAGTGGATGAAAACGACAACGCGCCAGAGTTTCCAGAGGAGGAGTATGTGACGGTGCTGAGCGAGGGCCCCGACACCTTGGGGGCCACCATTGCCACAGTAACCGCCATCGACCCAGACGAGGGCCCCAACGGCACCCTCCGATACACCATCGACCACGGCAACCTGGCCATCACCTTCCGCATCAATCACATTACCGTAAGAATATGGACAGATATTTTACACTCAGGGGCGCAACTTTCACTGGGGACGGGGGGACATGTCCCCCCCACATTCTGAAATTGCATTTTTGTCCCCCCCAGTTTTATAATTGGAATGTGATACAAAACAAGGCAACAGTGTGCTTTAGGACCATGCGGACGCCTCCGGGTGGTTGGGTAGGCTGTTTGGAGTGTTTATCTGACTGGATTTACGACCACCTAGACCCCACAAAGCGGGTTGACAGGCTGTGTGAAGGCAAAGCTTCTGGAAGGCTGGCTGGACCAGTACGGGAGAGTTGAGCATAGTTCAGTGTACGCGTTACGCTCTTTCACAGAGTTGTAAAAGGAACAGAAACTGGCTACTCTTTAGTTGACTGATGTAGCTGGCAAGGTAATTAACTGTTTAAAAAAATGAGTGTTTATTCGCAGTGCTGAGCTAGTATTGTAACTGACATGTAAAGTTAGCTAATGTTTCATCAATCTACACACAATGCCCCATAACGACAAAGTAAAAACAGGTTTTTATAAATTTTTGCAAATTTATAAAAATACAAAACGGAAATTTAACATTTACATAAGTATTCAGACCCTTTACTCAGTACCTTGTTAAAGCACCTTTGGCAGCAGTTACAGCCTCAAGTCTTCTTGGAAGTTTCTCCCATTCTTCTCTGCAGATCCTCTCAAGCTCTGTCAGGATGGATGGAGAGTGTCGCTGCACAGCTATTTTCAGGTCTCTCCAGAGATGTTCGATTGGGTTCAATTCCGGGCTCTGGCTGGGCCAGTCAAGAACATTCAGAGACTTGTCCCGAAGGCACTCCTGTGTTGTCTTGTCTGTGTGCCTAAAGTCGTAGTCCTGTTGGAAGGTGAACCTTGGCCCCAGTCTGAGGTCCTGAGTGTTCTGGAGCAGGTTTTCATCAAGGATCTCTCTATACTTTGCTCTGTTCATCTTTCCCTCTATCCTGACTCATCTCCCAGTCCCTGCCGCTGAAAAACATCCCCACAGCATGTTGCCAGGTTTCCTTCAGACGTGACGCTTGGCTTTCTGGCCAAATAGTTTAAACTTGGTTTCATCAGACCAGATAATTTTGTATCTCATGGTCTGAGAGTCCTTTAGGTGCCAAGCGGGCTGTCATGTGCCTTTTACTGAGGAGTGGCTTCTGTCTGGCCACTCTACCATAAAGGCCTGATTGGTGGAGTTCTGCAGAGATGGTTGTCCTTCTGGAAGGTTCTCCCATCTCCACAGAGGAACTCTGGAGCTCTGTCAGAGTGGCCACCTTCCTGACCAAGGTTCTTCTCCCCCGAGTCTTGGTGGTTCCCAACGTATTCCATTTAAAAATGATGGAGGCCACTGTGTTCTTAGGGACACAGCGGCCTCCATCATAGCGGCAGACATTTTTTGGTACCCCTCCCCACAATCCTGTCTCGGAGCTCAACTGAGAATTCCTTCGACCTCATGGCTTAGTTTTTGCTCTGACATGCACTGTCAACTGTGGGACTTGATATAGACATGTGTGTGCCTTTCCAAATCATGTCCAATCAATTGAATTTACCACAGGTGGACTCCAATCAAGTTGTAGAAAGATTTCAAGGATTATCAATGGAAACAGGATGCACCTCAGCTCAATTTCGAATCTCATAGCAAAGGGTCTGAATACTTATGTAAATAAGGTATTTCTGTTTTTATTTGTAAAACATTTGCAAAAATCTCTGAAAACCTGTTTTCAATTCGTCATTATGGGGTATTGTGTGATGAGAAACAATATTTGTTTAATCAATTTTAGAATAAGGCTTTAACGGTATAAAAATTTGGAAAAAGGGGGTCTGAATACTTTTCGAAACCACTGTACTTAATAATCTCTTACCTAGCTTGATGACAGTGGGCATTATTGCTTACTTTTAGTTGATCTAAATAGAGACTGCTAGAAGGGCCATCGGTCATATTAGATGGTGTAGAAATGCAGGAAATGTGCTTTAGATGCCCCCAAAATTGGGAGGGGCCCTAGACCCTCTGCGAAGTTATGTTAATTTCTGCAAATAGCACTGCTGGGTGATTTAAAAAGGCATAGTCAATCGATCAATAATATAATAATACTCTTAGCAAAAAAAATGTTTATTTTATTTACAATATGTAGAATCTATGAGAATAGAAAGGTTCAGAACTTTTGTGAAACATCACAGCACAGTTGAAACATATATGGCAAATTTAATTCAAAACTGGATGGTGTTCAGAGATATATGGGAGGGGTTGAGTGGAGCTGAAGGATGGGACTAAAACAATTAGTTTACTCCAATTAGGGGAGGGATGGTAGGGTTAGGGGAAAATAATAAAGGAAAATATGTTTTACAAAATATATATATATATATTTACAAAGAAACATATGGGGGATTGGCAATAATGCAGACAATTAAATTGATGGAAGCCACAATCTATCTGCAATATTAAAGCTGATATAACCCCCAAAAAATATATATAATAATAATATATATATATATATATATATATATATATATTTATATATATATATATATATATATATAGATATATAGATATATTGTTTTATTATGTCCTCCCCCACTTCTAAAACCACTTTTGTACTGTGCAGACCTTGATTCAAACACTATTTGAAAACCTTTCAGATAGTTTAGCTTGCCTGACTCAACCAAACCAATAGAATTGTTGCAGAAGTGCAAACTCTGCCCATCTGGCACTCCAGGCAGGCTAAAGCAAACACTCAAAGTATTTCAAAGATTTCAAAAAGTATTTGAACCCAGGTCTGGTACTATGTGTAGTTTGTGGACACACTGACTGTACAGTATTTAGTGTTGAGTGTGAAAGTAGTTGTCTTTTTGTGCATGGGTGTGTGTCCAGGGAAAGATTGTTGCAGTGAAGGAGCTGGACTTTGAGATCAGCAATGGACATTATGCACTTGTCGTCACAGCAACAGACCAGTGTCCCATCCATGCCCTCCGCCTGACATCCAGCACCACGGTGATGACAATGACAGAACACAGACACATACACACACACACACACACACACACACACATACACACAGCCTTGTACAGCTAACCTTGTGGGGACACACAATTCAGTCCCATTTAAAATGTCCCCAGTTGGTCAAATGTTTGTTAGTTTACTATTCTTATGGTGACTTCTGGTCCCCACAGGAATAGTTAAACACGTCTACACACACACACACACAAACACACAAACACACAAACACACACACACACATACACAAACACACACACTACATGACAATCACTCTTTATACCCTGCATGTTGATCATTGCATTGTTCTTAATGTAGTTTGTCCACACATCATATTGAAGTTGCAATTTGTTCATTATAATTATTTTTGTATCCAAAAAGTTAACTATCCCTTTAATCACATCATAAACAAATATATAGACAATACAGATCTCTTAACAGGTTGTTTCTACCGGTCTTTTCCAGGTGTTGGTGAATGTCCTGGATGTGAACGATGTGACCCCCACCTTCCCCAAGGACTATGAGGGGCCCTTTAAGATAACAGAGGGCCAGCCGGGGCCCCGGGTCTGGACCCTCAAAGCCACCGACCAAGACTCTGGACTCAACGGCAAAGTGGAGTACAGCATCACTGCTGGAGACCCCCAGAGTAAGTAGGGTGTGTGTGTGTTGGGGTTAAGGCTGTTACGGTGTTGTATTCCATGTGACCGTTGAGTCACGGCAACTAAGCTTCTCCAAAACAGCGCTCTGATGCCCCTGATGGTCATTAGTAGCCTACCAAACTTGCCAACGGCCAGTCGCTAATGGCCTGGTACTCAGCACTCTTTTTAAGCAATAAGGCACGAGGGAGTGTGGTATATGGCCAATATTCCACGGCCAAGGGCTGTTCTTATGCACGACGCAACGCAGAGTGCCTGGATACAGCCCTTAGCTGAGGTATATTGGCCATATACCACAAACCCCAGAGGTGCCTTATTGCTATTATAAACTGGTTACCAACATAATTAGAACAGTAAAAATTATTTTTTGGTCATACCCGTGGTGTACGGTCTGATATACCACGGCTTTCAGCCAATCAGCATTCAGGGCTCGAACCACCCGGTTTATAATGTCAAATCAAAGGGAAATTGTATTTGCCACATGCGCCGAATACAACATTACAGTGAAATGCTTACTTACAAGCCCTTAACTAACAGTGCAGTTTTTAAAAGAAAAATGTAAAAGAAAAAGTGTTAATTAAAGAAATATAAAAGCTAATAACTAAAGAGCAGCAGTAAAATAAAATAACAGAGTCAATGTGCGGGGGCACCGGTTAGTCGAGGTAATTGAGGTCATATGTACATGTGGGTAGAGTTAAAGTGACTATGCATAAATAATAAACAGAGTAGCAGCAGCATAAAAGAGGGGGATGGGGTGGGGTGGGGGGGCGGTACAAATAGTCTTAGTAGCCATGATTAGCTGTTCAGGAGTCTTATGACTTGGGGGTAAAAGCTGTTGAGAAGCCTATGACTAGGGTGGCTTGAGTCTTTGACAATTTTTAGGGCCTTCCTCTGACACCGCCTGGTATAGAGGTCCTGGATGGCAGGAAGCTTGGCCCCAGTGATGTACTGGGCCGTACGCACTACCCTCTGTAGTGACTTGCGGTCGGAGGCCGAGCAGTTGCCATACCATGCGGTGCTGCAACCAGTCAGGATGCTCTCGATGGTGCAGCTGTATAACTTTTTGAGGATCTGAGGACCCATGCCAAATCCTTTCAGTCTCCTGAGGGGGAATAGGTTTTGTCGTGCCCTCTTCACGACTGTCTTGGTGTGTTTAGACCAGGGGTGTAAAACATCTGGCCCGCGGGCCGGATCAGGCCCGCAAACCGGTTTAATCCGGCCCGCGAGATTATTTTGTAAAGTATAAAAATGTGCTGCAATTTTTAAATAAAAGAAACTGCTGTTCCAACTGCGTCCACTGGATGATGCAATAGCAATTGTGTTAAGCAAGCAAACTGTTTATACCGGGGCAGAGCAAGTAGGTCAAGCAAGTGCAGCCAGTCCGGATGAGCTACTTTGTTTTGCCTGTGATATTTATTACGGCTTCTACTTTTAACATGATGTGCTTTGGCACCCTCATTGCCCCAATATGTCTCTGTTAAAAAAGAGAAAAGTGGACGCAGAGTGTTCCAAGAAAAATGGTCATCCTCCTGTTTATTCACGGAATTGAATGGGAAAGCTGTATGTTTTGTGTGTTCACAGCATGTTGCAGTGCTGAAAGAATATAACCTTCGTCGCCACTATGTGAGTCTTCATGCCGACAAATATGACAACTTTCAAGGACAGCGGAGAAGAGAAGGTGAATGAACTGTTGGCGGGTCTGAAGAAACAGCAGTCTGTTTACTCACAGCCGAGACATTAGTGACGCTGCAGTGAAAGCTAGCTACCTCATTGCTAATGAAATCACAGTGGCTTCAAAACCATTTAGTGAGGGTGAATTTGTAAAAACATGGATGATGAAGGCAGCGGAGATTGTGTGCCCTGAAAAGCACCAGGCTTTTGCAAATATCAGCCTGACAAGAAACACAGTTGCAAACAGGATTTCCGATATTTCAGTGGATTTGGACAGCCAGTTGAAGCAAAAAGTAAAGTCATTTATTGCGTTTTCGGTTGCAATTGATGAAAGCACGGACATTACAGATGTTGCACAACTGGCTATTTTCATCCGCGGAGTTGATGACACATTGACCGTCACCGAGGAGTTCGTGGAGTTGGTGCCGATGACAGATACAACGACAGCAGCTGATATTTTCACCGCACTCGTCGGTGCGCTGGATAGGGTCGGAGTGGACTGGTCCCGCGCTGTCAGCCTGGCTACAGATGGTGTGCCCTCAATGATCGGGAAAAAAGCTGGCGTTGTGACAAAGTTTAGAGAGAAAGTGCAATCTGCAAATGGAGGATGTGATTTTTGGACTTTTCACTGTATTTTGCAGCAGGAGGCTTTGTGTTGCAAGTCATTAAAGATGGATAACGTCATGAAGGTGGTCATCCAAACTGTTAATTTCATCCGATCCAGAAGCCTGAATCACCGTCAGTTTGACAGCCTTCTCAGAGAGAAAGACCACATCTATGGCCTGCCATACCACACTGAGGTAAGATGGTTAAGCCGAGGTGCTGTGCTGAGGCGTTTCTTTGATTTACGAGAAGAAATTGAACAGTTCATGGAAGAAAAGGGCAAACCAGTGTTAGAATTTCATTCCGCAGAATGGATGCAGGACCTTGCATTTATGGTGGATGTTACAGAGCACCTGAATAATATGAACAAACAGCTGCAAGGGCGCAACAAAGTTGTCACGCAGTATTATGACAGCATACGTTCTTTCAATTTGAAGCTGTCATTGTGGGAGACGCAACTCGCCGGTGGTGATGCAGCTCACTTCCCCTGTCTGAAAAACGTGTGCGCGACCCAACATGTGGCAGACATGAAGCGGTTCAAAGATAAAATAACAGGACTGTTACGGGAGTTTGAGCAACACTTTCAGATTTTTGGTTAACTGGAGAAAGACTTCAACGTTTTTTTGCTCGCCATTCACAGTGAATCCCTCTGATCTGCCCGTCAGCATCCAACTTGAAATAATAGACTTGCAGTGTGACTCGGATTTGAAGGGCAAATTTGCCGCAGCTGGCTTGGACACATTTTATCAGAATCTCTTGCCAGGTTACCCCAACTTGACAGCCCTCGCTGCAAAACTGTTGTGCATGTTTGGAACCACAAATCTTTGTGAGCAAGTTTTCTCTGTAATGAGCATAAATAAAACAAAGCTGCGCACAAGGCTCACGCACAAGCACTTGAATCACATCCTGAAGTTGGCTGCCACTCAGGATGTGACGCCTGATATTGATGCGCTGGTGAAAGCTAAAAGAGGCCAGGTATCAGGAGTCAAACTATGCAACCCCACTTAAAGTGCTGCATGAAACACCCTTATATAGTTCTGTGATCTGTGATATACTTCTGTGAATCACTGAGGCATTGTGTGTTTGTGTGTTCTTTGTCCTCAGAATTTTAAAATAACTTGAGGTGTTTTATGATTAATAGTGATGTTGTGCTTTTGGACACACTGTCCTCAGGCTCCAGCTTTATGTTTATATGTTTTTATGTTGATGTGTATATTTAACCTATTCTTGACTCTGTGGTTCTTGCGCTTGTTTGGGGAACAGGATTTCATTATTTTTATCTACATTTCTGCCTGAGAAATGACACCCTGATATAGTTCTGTGATCTGTGAAACAGTTCTGTGAATCACTGAGGCATTGTGTGTTTGTGTGTTCTTTTTCTTTAGAATTTTCAAAGAAACTTGAGGTGTTTTATGATTAATAGTGATGTTGTGCTTGTACTATTTTGGACACACTGTCCTCAGGCTCCAGCTTTATGTTTTATGTTGATCGTACTAAAACAAAGAAAACAATCTGAAGTTGTTGTTTTTAAGTTATGTATACCATGATTTTACCGGTCCGGCCTACTTGGGAATAGATTTTCCTCCATGTGGCCCCTGAGCTAAAATGAGTTTGACACCCCTGGTTTAGACCATGATAGTTCGTTGGTGATGTGGACACCAAGGAACTTGAAGCTCTCAACCTATTCCACTACAGCCCTGTCGATGAGAATGGGGGCGTGCTCAGTCCTCTTTTTTTCCCTGTAGTCCACAATCATCTCCTTTGTCTTGATCACATTGAGGGAGAGGTTGTTATCCTGGCACCACACGGCCAAGTTTCTGACCTCCTCCCTATAGGCTGTCTCATTGTTGTCACTGTTGTGTCATCAGCAAATTTAATAATGGTTTGAGTCGTACCTGGCCATGCAGTCATGGGTGTACAGGGAGTACAGGAGGGGTCTGAGCACGCACCCCTGAGGGGCCCCCGTGTTGAGGATCAGCGTGGCAGATGTGTTGTTACCTACCCTTACCACCTGGTTGCGGCCCGTCAGGAAGTCCAGGATCCAGTTGCAGAGGGAGGTGTTTAGTCCCAGGATCCTTATCTTAGTGATGAGCTTTGAGGGAACTATGGTGTTGAACGCTGAGCTGTAGTCAATGAATAGCATTCTCACGTAGGTGTTCCTCTTGTCCAGGTGGGAAAGGGCAGTGTGGAGTGCAATAGAGAGCATCATCTGTGGATCTTTTGGGGCGGTATGCAAATTGGAGTGGGTCTAGGGTTTCTGGGATAATGGTGTTGATGTGAGCCATGACCAGCCTTTCAAAGCACTTCATATCTACAGACGTGAGTGCTACGGGTCGGTAGTCATTTAGGCAGGTTATCTTGGTGTCCTTGGGCACAGGGACTATGGTGGTCTGCTTGAAACATGTTGGTATTACAGACTCAGTCAGGGACATGTTGAAAATGTCAGTGAAGACACTTGCCAGTTGGTCAGCACATGCTCTGAGTACACGTCCTGGTAATCCGTCTGGCCCTGCGGCCTTGTGAATGTTGACCTGCTTAAACGTCTTACTCACATCGGCTACGGAGAGCATGATCACATAGTCATCCGGAACAGCTGATGCTCTCATGCATGCTTCAGTGTTGCTTGCCTCGAAGCGAGCATAGAAGTGATTTAGCTCGTCTGAGCAGTTCGCGGCTGTGCTTCCCTTTGTAGTCTGTAATAGTTTTCAAGCCCTGCCACATCCGACGTGCGTCAGAGCCGGTGTAGTACGATTCAATCTTCGTCCTGTATTGACTCTTTGCCTGTTTGATGGTTCGTCGGAGGGCATAGCGGGATTTCTTATAAGCTTCCGGGTTAGAGTCCCGCTCCTTGAAAGCGGCAGCTCTACCCTTTAGCTCAGTGCGGATGTTGCCTTTAATCCATGGCTTCTGGTTGGGGTATGTACTTACAGTCACTATGGGGACGATGTCATTGATGCACTTATTGATGAAGCCAGTGACTGATGTGGTGTACTCCTCAATGCTATGTGAAGAATCCCGGAACATGTTCCAGTCTGTGCTAACAAAACAGTCCTGTAGCTTAGCATCTGCGTCATCTGACCACCTTTTTATTAACCGAGTCACTGGTGCTTCCTGCTTTAGTTTTTGCTTATAAGCAGGAATCAGGAGGATAGAGTTATGGTCAGATTTGCCAAATGGAGGGCGAGGGAGAGCTTTGTATGCGTCTCTGTGTGTGGATTAAAGGTGGTCTAGAGTTTTTTTTCATCTGGTTGCACATTTAACATGCTGGTAGAAATTAGGTAGAACGGATTTAAGTTTCCCTGCATTAAAGTCCCCGGCCACTAGGAGCGCTGCCTCTGGATGAGCGTTTTCCTGTTTATTTATGTCCTTATACAGCTCATTAAATGCAATCTTAGTTCCAGCATTGGTTTGTGGTGGTAGATAGACAGCTACGAAAAATATAAATGAAAATTCTCTTGGTAAATAGTGTAGTCTACAGCTTATCATGAGATACTCTACCTCCGGCAAGCAAAACCTCGAGACTTCCTTAGTGTTAGATTTTATGCACCAGCTGTTGTTTACAAATATACACAGACCGCCACTCCTTGTCTTACCGGAGTCAGCCATTCTATCCTGACGATGTAGCGTATATCCCACCAGCTGTATGTTATCAATGTCGTTGCTCTGCCACGACTCGGTGAAACGTAAGATATTACAGTTTTTAATGTCCCGTTGGTAGGATAGCCTTAATCGTAGGTCGTCCAATTTGTTTTCAAATGATTGAACATTGGCTAATAGGATTGATGGAAGAGGCAGTTTACTCGCTCGCCGTCGGATCCTTACAAGGCACCCCGACCTACGTCCACGATATATCCGTCTCTTTCTCATGTGAATGACGGGGATTTGGGCCTCGTCGGGTGTCTGTAGGATATCCTTTGCGTCCGACTCGTTGAAGAAAAAATCTTAGTCCAATACGAGGTGAGTAATCACTGTCCTGATATCCAGAAGCTCTTTTTGGTCATAACAGACGGTGGCAGAAACATTATGTACAGAATGAATTACAAATAACGCAAAAAACACACATAATAGTACAATTGGTTAGAGGGCTGTAAAACGGCAGCCATCTTCTCCGGAGCCACTCAACTGGGCAATGTCCCTCTAATCACTCTGACATCAATGCAAATGTAATCGAAAATCAAACACTTAATGAGAGTCCTGGCATTCAGAGTTTGAGCAGAATAGGATCAACTGTTGCTCAGCGAGAGCCAGCTCCTCATAGCTGGTTGATGCATGGAATTAAATAAGCCCATGTTGCGCAACGGTTCTATAGGCTATTCTATGCAATTGTGTGAGAAAACAGAGTTTTGATGGCCTCTATTAAAAATAGGAGGATCCCATCAGCTTTCTATAGGTTAGGCCAGGCATAGTCATTGCGCGGATCGCCTTGATTGGCGGCTTGCAGTACAGACTACCAAATACAGCACAATCTCCAATAGTTTCCGAGCAGTCAAATTACAAAACACAAACTGCACTATTTCGCTCACCCAATATGAGGCAGTATAAGATAGATGTTGAGCTGCTGCATCAACATGTGCAGTCGAGTAAACTGTTGCTTCGCTTTAAACTAGGCTAGCGATGGAGGCGGGAGGTGGAGGGCCGAGAGAAGTACTGCACGTGTTTCGGGCCCCGTCAAAGTAAATATTTACAGCTGATGGACAGAACGACCTCTGCTGCAGAGAAATTGACAGAGGCAACATATGAGATTGCATGGATCTTGGCTAGGCATAAGACGCAGACATAGTGAAAGAGTTGCTTTTTGTCTTCAGCAAAAATAATGTATGATGACTTCAATAATGAAGATGATATTATAAAGCAAATAAAAGGACTACAACTATCGGACAACCATAATAAGATGGGTTGAAGAAAAGACATTGGTAAGCAGATAAACGAGGATATATCAGCGGCTCCGTGTTACAGCATAGCATTTGTGTCAGTGTGCAGCGGTAGGACGGAGTCAGGCGAAGGACACAGAACTGAGTAAATAACTAACTTTACTCAGAAAAGCAATAAATCTAATTTCCACGCAGGGAAATACAAATGCTCACAGCAGTACATAACACCAAACAAAGAACAATCACGCACAAAACCATGGGGGAAGCAGAGGGTTAAATAGGGAAATAATCATAACGTGATGGGAACCAGGTGTGTACAATCAAGACAAAACAACATAGAAAAATAAACGTAGATTGGTCGCAGCTAGAAGACCGGTGACGACGACCGCACAAGGAGAGGCACCAACTTCGGCGGAAGTCGTGACAGTACCCCCCCCCCACCCCTTGACGCGCGGCTCCAGCTGCGCGCCAACCCCGGCCTCGGGGACAACACGGAGGACGAGACGCAGGACGATCCGGGTGGAGACGGTGAAACTCCTGCAGTAAGGAAGGGTCCAGGATGTCCTCCACTGGCACCCAGCATCTCTCCTCCGGACCGTACCCCTCCCACTCCATGAGGTACTGAAGGCCCCTCGCCCGACGCCTTGAGTCCATGATGGCTCGCACAGTATACGCCGGGGCCCCCTCGATGTCCAGCGGGGGCGGCGGAACCTCCCGTACCTCAGACTGCTGGAGCGGACCAGCCACCACCGGCCTGAGGAGAGACACATGGAATGAGGGGTTAATACGGTAATGAGGGGGAGCTGTAACCTATAACAAACCTCGTTCAGTCTCCTCCGGACTATAAATGGCCCCACAAACCGCGGACCCAGCTTCCGGCAGGGCAGGCGAAAGGGCAGGTTTCGGGTCGAGAGCCAGACCTGGTCCCCCAGTTTATACACCGGGGCCTCACTGCGGTGGCGGTCGGCGCTCACCTTCTGTTGCCTGACGGCCCGTTGCAGGCGCACATGGGCTGCGTCCCAGGTCTCCTCCGAGCGCCGAAACCATTCATCCACCGCAGGTGCCTCGATCTGGCTCTGATTCCACAGTGCCAGGACCGGCTGATATCCTAGTACACACTGAAATTGAGACATGTTAGTGGAGGAGTGGCGGAGGGAGTTTTGGGCCATCTCTGCCCAGTGGATGAAAGCCGCCCACTCCCCCGGCCGGTCCTGGAAATAGGACCACAGAAACCTACCCACATACTGGTTAACTCTCTCCACCTGCCCATTACTCTCTGGGTGAAAACCTGAGGTCAGGCTGACCGAGACCCCCAGACGTTCCATGAACACCCTCCAGACCCTCGATGTGAACTGGGGACCCTGATCAGACACTATATCCTCAGGCACACCGTAGTGCCGGAAGACGTGTGTAAACAGGGCCTCCGCAGTCTGTAGGTCTGTAGGGAGACTGGGCAAAGGAAGGAGACAGCAGGACTTAGAACACCGATCCACAACGACCAAGATCGTGGTGTTACCTTGTGACGGAGGAAGATCCGTCATGAAGTCCACCGATAGGTGTGACCACGGCCGTTGTGGAACGAGTAGGGGTTGTAATTTCCCTCTGGGCAGGTGTCTAGGTGCCTTGCACTGAGCACACACTGAGCAGGAGGAAACATAAACCCTCACGTCCTTAGCTAAAGTGGGCCACCAGTACTTCCCACTAAGACAGCGCACTGTCCGACCGATGCCAGGATGACCAGAGGAGGGTGACGTGTGAGCCCAACAGATCAATCGATCGCGGACATCCAACGAAACATACAGACGCCCAACTGGACACTGGGTGGGAGTGGGCTCTGTGCGTAACGCCTGCTGGATGTCCGCGTCAACCTCCCATACCACCGGTGTCACCAGGCAAGAAGTCGGAAGTATGGGAGTGGGATCCGTGGACCGCTCCTCTGTGTCATACATCCGGGACAGAGCGCCTGCCTTAGCATTCTGGGAACCTGGTCTGTAGGATAGGGTGAAAACAAAACGGGTGAAAAAACATGGCCCACCTTGCCTGGGGAGGGTTCAGTCTCCTCGCCGCCCGGATGTACTCCAGATTGCAGTGGTCAGTCCAAATGAGGAAAGGGTGTTTAGCCCCCTCAAGCCAATGTCTCCACGCCTTCAGAGCCTTGACAACAGCTAACAGCTCCCGGTCCCCCACATCATAGTTTCGCTCCGCCGGGCTGAGCTTCTTCGAAAAGAAAGCACAGTGGCGGAGCTTTGGTGGCGTACCAGAGCACTGAGACAGCACAGCTCCTATCCCAGCCTCGGACGCGTCCACCTCTACTATGAATGCTAAGGAGGGATCCGGATGAGCCAGCACGGGAGCCGAGGTAAACAGAGCCTTCAGGTGACCAAAAGCCCTGTCCGCCCCAGCTGACCACTGCAGTCGCACCGGCCCCCCCTTCAGCAAGGAGGTAATGGGAGCCACTACCTTACCAAAGCCCCAGATAAACCTCCGGTAGTAGTTGTTGGCAAACCCTAAGAACCGCTGCACCTTCTTTACCGTGGTTGGAGTCGGCCAATTACGCACGGCTGAAATGCTGTCATTTTCCATCACCCCTGACGCGGACAGGCGGTACCCTAGGAAGGAGACGGACTGTTGAAAGAACAGACATTTCTCAGCCTTGACGTACAGGTCATGCTCCAACAGTCGACCAAGCACCTTGCGCACCAGGGACACATGCTCGGCGCGTGTAGCGGAGTATATCAGAATGTCATCTATATACACCACTACACCCTGCCCGTGCAGGTCCCTGAAGATCTTGTCGACAAAGGATTGGAAGACTGATGGAGCATTCATCAACCCGTACGACATGACGAGGTACTCATAGTGCCCAGAGATGGTACTAAATGCCGTCTCCCCCTCCCGGATACGCACCAGGTTGTACGCGCTCCTGAGATCCAATTTTGTGAAGAAGCGCGCCTCGTGCAATGACTCGGTCACACTGGCTATGAGAGGCAACGAGTAACTGTACTTCACCGTGATCTGATTTATGCCCCAATAGTCAATGCACGGGCGTAAACCTCCATCCTTCTTCTTCACAAATAAGAAACTCGAGGAGGCATGTGAAGTGGAAGGCCAAATGTATCCCTGTCCCAGAGATTCGGAGACATATGTTTCCATAGCCGCCGTCTCCTCCTGTGACAGAGGATACACGTGACTCCTGAGAAGTGATTTATTGCACAATCTCACCGGTTTGGAATTTCCACCGAAGTTGCACCTATGGAAACAACTACACACCTCCCTGAGCACTGACGTGACCATCCCTTCAGAGCCCTCTGTTGCCACGAAATAGTGGGTTCATGATGGGCCAACCAGGGAAGCCCCAACACCACAGGAAACGCAGGAGAATCAATCAGGAAGAGACTAATACTCTCCTCATGACCCTCCTGCGTTATCATACCTAGTGGAGCTGTGACCTCCCTAATCAGGCCCGATCCTAAAGGACGACTATCTAAGGCATGTACAGGAAAGGGCACATCAACAGGAATAATAGGGATCCCTAATCTAAGTGCAAATGCACGGTCAATAAAGTTCCCAGCTGCGCCTGAATCTACTAGCGCCTTATGCTGGGAATGGCCCCCCAGCACCGACCAGCAGTGTGCCCTCTGCGGCCACAGGTGGTGCAGGAAACGCCCCCCCCCCCCTCCGGTCACCCTAGGAGCAACACCTCCGAGCTCCATTGGTGTAGACTCCAAGAGATGGAACGGACGGACCCCAATCCGAGCGTCCGCAGGTGGCCAACAGGTTATCCAGCCGGATGGATAAATCCACCAGCTGGTCGAGTGTAAGGGTGGTGTCCCTGCAGGCCAGTTCCCGACGACCGTCCTCCTGTAGACTGCACCGGTAATGGTCAATCAGGGCCCTCTCATTCCATCCCGCGCTGGCAGCCAGGGTCCGGAAGTCCAGTGCGAAGTCCTGTGCGCTCCTCTTCCCTTGTCGGAGATGGAACAAGCGTTCCCCCGCCGCTCTCCCCTCAGGTGGATGAACGAAGACCGCCCGGAAACGACGGGTGAAATCCTCGTATTGAACCAACGTAGCGTCTATCCCGCCCCATTTGGCATTGGCCCACTCCAGCACTTTCCCCGACAAACAGGAAATGAGGGCGGACACTCTCTCGTATCCTGAGGGAGCCGGGTGGACGGTCGCCAGGTAGAGCTTCACCTGGAGCAGGAACCCCTGGCACCCGGCAGCCGTCCCATCATAGGCCTTCGGGAGCGAGAGCCGTATCCCACTGGGTCCAGGTGACAGAGGGGTGGACAGCGGTGTGGGTTGAGGTGAAGTTGATGGGGGTGTGGGAAAACCCTCTCTCTCTCTCATCGCTTCATGGTGTGCAGCACGCAATCCATGGCTGTGCCCAGATTGTGGAGCATCGTTGCGTGCTGCTGGACGCGCTCCTCCACCGGTACCGGAGGACTGGGTGCACCTGCTGACTCCATATGGGGTGCGTGATTCTGTCAGGTGTCAATGTGCAGTGGTAGGACAGAGTCAGGCGCAGGACACAAAACTGAGTAAATAACGAACTTTACTCTGAAAAGCAATAAATCGAATTTCCATGCAGGGAAATACAAACGCTCACAGCAGTACATAACACCAAACAAAGAACAATCACGCACAAAACCTTGAGGGAAGCAGAGGGTCAAATAGGGAAATAATCATAATGTGATGGGAACCAGGTGTGTACAATCAAGACAAAACAACACAGAAAAAGAAACGACGACCGCCGATAGCCGCCCGCACAAGGAGAGGCACCAACTTTGGCGGAAGTCGTGACAATTTGACTAAAGCACGGATGTTTGTGACATCGCTCAGTTATGCGTATGCATCCAGTTCCCGAAAGATGAATCTTATCGGGAAGAACTTTTGAGCTTATTACCACAGCAAGGTCAAACGAGCGGAGAGGATATGTTGAATGCACTTCATACCTTTATGAATGAGAATAATATGAACTAGTCAAATCTCGTATGTGTGTGCACTGATGGAGCCACACACATGCACAGGAAAGAAATCCAGGTAACCAGGGGTGGAATTGGGAGGGGGTAAGAAATTATTAAAACATAAAAAAATATGTTTTAAAATGGAATGGAATATAATATTTTACATTGGTGTGTTCCCAGAGTGACTGCCATCCAGGTAACCAGGGGTGGAATTGGGAGGGGGTAAGAAATTATTAAAACATAAAAAAATATGTTTTAAAATGGAATGGAATATAATATTTTACATTGGTGTGTTCCCAGAGTGACTGCCCCCCCAATTTAATCCCTGCAGGTAACATGCTGCATGTCGTCACAGCATTCCAAAACAAAATCACCACCCCATTTATACCTGACACATAGTTTATGCACTTTCCAAAACTCACTGACCAGGCTGCAGTGGAATGTGAAGTTGTTGAACTGCATACAAATGACACCCTGAAAGCTGAGCTGAGAACTGGGGTTTCCCACTTCTGGAACATGGTGTCTGATACAGAGTACCCAGCTCTGAAGCAGTGTGTGCAAAAGGTGATGTCATTTTCTGTGAGCACTAACACTTGTTAATCAACATTTTCAACAATTAACTTTGTGAAGAGAAAACAGACAGGAACAGACTGACCAATCTTGCATTACTAGGATTGCCATGACAAAGTACAAGTATTGCATGATGAGAGTAAAGGAGCAGCAGGCACACTTCTGCTCATCAAAGTATTAAGTATGTTGCTCTTACATAGGGGTGTTTATAACACATGACTAGGCCTATTTATTTTATGTGAAGAGTAAAGGAGCAGCAGGTACACTTCCACTCATCAGGTTATTATCAGGTTTGCTCTTCAATAGGGGTGTTTATACATGGCTATTTGTTTTATGTGCTGTATGTGGAGTGTATTTTGTTTTAGACATATTCAATTAGCAGATAAAACTACTTAATGGAGGTATGTCATTTTAATTTGTGGTTAATGCGGTAAGGTGGTGGCTCTCTCAGTGATTGAATTCTGCCAGTGTGGCTCCCTGGCAAAAATGTGTGACTACCACTGAGCTAGGCCTACTATATTTATCTCTCAACTTTCCTAATGTAACCCTCTCACCATGCTCGAATTTGACTCTCACGATATTACCTTACTTAAAATATCTGAACAGCATAGGATATTAGGTGAGAAGGACATCTCCAATAAGAATCCCTATTGTAAACTTGCTAGGGTGAATGACAAATAGGGTATTAACTTCAGATAAAATTATTATAGACTTGGTTATTATTATAAGGATATGCTTTCCCATGCATTAAATGAAACTGAAACAGTAAATGACTCCACCAATACAACAGACATAAGGTTCAAGATCTATATTATCACATTTTCAATGTACCACCTCAAAATAAATAAATAAATAATAAACCCCAATGATTTTTCCACAACCCATGTCCAAATTATTTGCAAGCTTGCTTAAACCCTGGGCACGCGTTGGAGCTAAAAAAAATGACGACATACATAAAGTCCTGAAGTCCACCCCACATTTGTAGTTACTCACTACTTGTAGATAATGCCTCAGCAAAGTATAGCAGTTCTGTGCAGGTGTCCTCACAAGATCCACAGTGAACACAGCTATCAATGCAGCCAGTACTCGGTAGCAGCAACAGACATCCGTTGGAAACCCGAACTCGTTGATCGTCACAAGCAATTCTCTCCAAGTCTCGCACGATGCTAGGCTAACCTCTAGGATGTCGAATGTCTCCACAATGCGACGGCAGCTTCAGTCTCCACTAGGTCTTTCTTAACGAAATAATAACACTCTCTTATAGAACTAAAATCAGGATTTCCCTTCAAAAGTCTGTAGGTATGGTTTTGTTCTCTCTTTATCGTTTCCTTTAGTCGTTTTTCCTTCACCAACCCCACTAACGTCTCTCCTCTCCCTTCTTTCAACCTTTTCCCTCTCTTTTCTTTTCCCAGCAACCAGTCCACTCTCCCATTGGCCACAACTTAACAAGTTACGTGGGAAACTTAAACTTAAAAGTAAACCAACCTATTCACTTGTACATTTTTGAAACATTGCTTCAAAAGAAATGCATTAACGACATTACAAATCAGGAGCTATTCGATCACCTTTTAAATCTAATACCAACTAATTATAACAAATAAACTCTATACTTGGTTTTTAGCAAGGTATTACACTAATATGAAGCACATTGCTTGCTGTACATCCGGAGTAGCCTACCTGGCTGGCATGAAAATTAACCTTGGGAAAAGCGTACTTTCGCTAAGTGCATACGGATAACATGTCTTTTTTCCCCAGCCCCTGTTCCGACTGGTGCGTGGTAATAATAATAATATGCCATTTAGCAGACGCTTTTATCCAAAGCGACTTACAGTCATGTGTGCATAGATTTTTACATATTGCTGGTCCCGGGGATCGAACCCACTACCCTGGCATTACAAGCGCCATGATCTACCAGTTGAGCTACAGAGGACCATTCTAATTCAAAACTAATTTCACACATATATTATTTAGTATATGTAAAGACAAGATTAAGAGAATAGTCAGGCAAGAAATGGAGCATGCATCTTTTTGCGACTTTTTCAAATCATAGTCACATGCATTTTTTTCATTTTTGTAGCCTAGCTCATAGGCCTATATGTTTTGATAAGGTTTGTATCACAACTAAACTGGCCAAATAACTCTAAGCATAGCCTATAAGCCTAGGACCCCTGAAAGGGTTGGAGAGCTCATAGCCTACAGAGCCTAGTGAAACGTGTTCTTTCAACCTGGTCTCAAAACATTTCGTATTATTCTGTGTGTAAATCCGAGACACTCCATATAGTATGATATGTTACGTTTCATATTGTATGTATTAATTTGTGGATGTCATCACCAATTTTGTATGATATGTTACGAATTACAGTCATATATGTTACGAATTAGCAAAATGTGTTATGTTACGAATTTGAAAAACATACAATATGTTACGAATTCCAGCTTGCTAACATTAGCTAGGCTAGGGGTTAGGGGTTAAGGTTAGGGTTAAGTTTAGGAGTTAGGTTAAAGGGTTAAGGTTAGGGTTAGGTGAAGGGTTAGCTAAAATGGTTATGTTTAGGGTTAGGAGAAGGGTTAGCTAACATGATAAGTAGTTGCAAAGTAGTTGAACGTAGTAAGTAGTTGAAAAGTTGCTACTTAGCCAAAATGCTAAAGTTGTCCATGATGAGATTCGAACTCGCAACCATTAGGTTGCTAAACGTTTCCTTTAAGTAACCATCTGCCATCTGTCTTCTATAACCATATGAAACGAAACATATCATACTAAATTAAGTCCCTCGGATTTACGGACATAATAATACGAAATGCTCTGAGACCAGGTTGGTTCTTTTAACCCCATTGTGCAATCGTGTGTGTGAAAACAGAGTTTTGACTTGCCACTATTTAAAAGAGGATCCCAGCTTTCTCATGCTGCTATATTTATTGCTCAATTCTGAAAATTAAGCACGTTAATCCATAAAAATGTAACCACCGGAAGTGCTTCCTCCATTCGAACTAGTGCAGGCTATGGATGACACATTTTTGTGGGCCATTTTAAATACAAAATTATTCCACACATATATTAGTAGGTTATATGTAAAGACCAGATTCAAGTGAGAGTAGTCTGATGGGTGAGAATATTATCAAGTGCTTGTCATTGTGAATGAGAGAC
The DNA here is from genome assembly GCF_020615455.1 of Coregonus clupeaformis. Taxonomy (NCBI): domain Eukaryota; kingdom Metazoa; phylum Chordata; class Actinopteri; order Salmoniformes; family Salmonidae; genus Coregonus; species Coregonus clupeaformis. The sequence goes on along the minus strand of NC_059228.1, from coordinate 1,310,641 downwards.
TGATGAAGTGTGTGCAGCCTGCGCAAAAAACAGAGCAGAGCGCATGCCTTCATTTCATGCACCTTTTTTCAAATCATCATTAGAGTCACATCATACAGCCTTAGAATGTATTAGAAATCAAAATATTTAGCCTATGTTTTGTATCACAACTAACGTTGAATAGCCACGTGCTAGCACTCCCTCAGAAATTGTTTGGGGAAAATATCCTTTCTATTTTACTCAGCTATGTTCAATTGTATTCTTCTTACTATAAAATAATATAAAATAATGCTACGGGAATTATAAGCTAATTTTGTCTGCTAAATGAACTAGTGTAGCCCACAGCCCCAGATCAGGGCCTGTAACAACAGTAAATATAATAACACCGGTAAATGTAATAACTTTTCTATTTGTAATAGCTTTTCTATTTTTTCTAACTTGCCGGTAAACGTAATAAAATGTTGAACAGTAAACAACTTTTTCCAGTAAATGTAATAAGTTATTACATTAACCGGTGGTTATTACATTAACCAGTGAGGAACAACTTTTTTAAAGAAATAATGTAACAACTTCAACCTATCATGTAATAACCGAAATCAATGTTTTGATGTACTTCTTTGCTCATTTTGATGCACATACCACCACCCACTGCCAATTACAACTAAAACTGTTGCAGTGACTGTATTACAGCCACACCGGCATCATGAATCATGACCGCAGTAAAATTCCACATGACCATTGAGTCACAGTAATCTCCTGTTATGCACTCTGGGCATGCTTTGGTAGTACCCAACTCGCTAAAGACCATCAGGTCCTAATGGCCTGCTATTCAGGGCTCTATTGTCCCTCAAACTACTCTGACATAAATGTAAATGAATTGAAAATCACATCAAACACTCATCATCAAAACAGTATCATGCTTTTAAAACTCACCTCACCGTGATGATCAATTTGAAGAAAGAAGTTCAATAGCAGGTTGAAACTGAGTCATTGTGGATGTTGTTTCAAAGCCTAACACAACGAAAACATGTTACTATCAATGTTGCCGAAGAAATTTCACTTGGTTTCCCAAATTAAGCAGTGGGTAGCTGCAGGGTTGGCGAGCCCATGGCATATACAGTGGGGGAAAAAAGTATTTAGTCAGCCACCGATTGTGCAAGTTCTCCCACTTAAAAAGATGAGAGAGGGCTGTAATTTTCATCATAGGTACACGTCAACTATGACAGACAAAATGAGGAAAAAAAATCCAGAAAATCACATTGTAGGATTTTTTATGAATTTATTTGCAAATTGTGGTGGAAAATAAGTATTTGGTCAATAACAAAAGTTTCTCAATACTTTGTTATATACCCTTTGTTGGCAATGACACAGGTCAAACGTTTTCTGTAAGTCTTCACAAGGTTTTCACACACTGTTGCTGGTATTTTGGCCCATTCCTCCATGCAGATCTCCTCTAGAGCAGTGATGTTTTGGGGCTGTCGCTGGGCAACACGGACTTTCAACTCCCTCCAAAGATTTTCTATGGGGTTGAGATCTGGAGACTGGCTAGGCCACTCCAGGACCTTGAAATGCTTCTTACGAAGCCACTCCTTCGTTGCCCGGGCGGTGTGTTTGGGATCATTGTCATGCTGAAAGACCCAGCCACGTTTCATCTGCAATGCCCTTGCTGATGGAAGGAGGTTTTCACTCAAAATCTCACGATACATGGCCCCATTCATTCTTTCCTTTACACGGATCAGTCGTCCTGGTCCCTTTGCAGAAAAACAGCCCCAAAGCATGATGTTTCCACCCCCATGCTTCACAGTAGGTATGGTGTTCTTTGGATGCAACTCAGCATTCTTTGTCCTCCAAACACGACGAGTTGAGTTTTTACCAAAAAGTTCTATTTTGGTTTCATCTGACCATATGACATTCTCCCAAACCTCTTCTGAATCATCCAAATGCACTCTAGCAAACTTCAGACGGGCCTGGACATGTACTGGCTTAAGCAGTGGGACACGTCTGGCACTGCAGGATTTGAGTCCCTGGCGGCGTAGTGTGTTACTGATGGTAGGCTTTGTTACTTTGGTCCCAGCTCTCTGCAGGTCATTCACTAGGTCCCCCCGTGTGGTTCTGTGATTTTTGCTCACCGTTCTTGTGATCATTTTGACCCCACGGGGTGAGATCTTGCGTGGAGCCCCAGATCGAGGGAGATTATCAGTGGTCTTGTATGTCTTCCATTTCCTAATAATTGCTCCCACAGTTGATTTCTTCAAACCAAGCTGCTTACCTATTGCAGATTCAGTCTTCCCAGCCTGGTGCAGGTCTACAATTTTGTTTCTGGTGTCCTTTGACAGCTCTTTGGTCTTGGCCATAGTGGACTTTGGAGTGTGACTGTTTGAGGTTGTGGACAGATGTCTTTTATACTGATAACAAGTTCAATACAGGTGCCATTAATACAGGTAACGAGTGGAGGACAGAGGAGCCTCTTAAAGAAGAAGTTACAGGTCTGTGAGAGCCAGAAATCTTGCTTGTTTGTAGGTGACCAAATACTTATTTTCCACCATAATTTGCAAATAAATTCATAAAAAATCCTACAATGTGATTTTCTGGAGAAAAAAATTCTCAATTTGTCTGTCATAGTTGACGTGTACCTATGATGAAAATTACAGGCCTCTCTCATCTTTTTAAGTGGGAGAACTTGCACAATTGGTGGCTGACTAAATACATTTTTTCCCCACTGTACAGTTAGGGTGGAATGTCAGCTGTCACGCAGCGAGAGCATGCTCCTCAAACAGTGGTTGGGGCATGGATTGAAATAAGTGTTCTTATATTTATTTCTCAGATGCTCATATTAAGCACATGCTCCACTATAAAACCGAAGTAGTATATATGTCTGCAATAAAGCCCTTTTGTGGAGAAAATCTCATTCTGATTGACTGGGCCTGGCTCCCCAGTGGGTGGGCCTGGTTGCCAAGTGGATGGGCCTGTGCCCTCTCATGCCCACCCATGGCTGCACCCCTGTCCAGTCATGTGAAATCCACAGATTAGGGCCTAATTAATTTATTTCAATTGACTTATTTCCTTATATGAACTGTAACTCAGTAAAATCTTTGAAATTGTTGCATGTTGCGTTTATATTTTTTGTTCAGTATGAATCTAAACAAATGTTACATATTAGTAAAGACAAGACTCAATTGAGAAAAGTCTGATGGGTGAAAATATGATCAATAGATGAGAGAACAGCAGTGCAGCCTGAGGCAAGGAACAGAGCTCAAGCTTTTTTTGCGACTTTCTCAAATCATCAATAGCCTATAGTCTTATCATGCAGCCCATATATGTTTTGATTTCTATGACATTCTAAGGTTTGTATCATTCACAACTAATGTTGCCAAATAACTCTAAATCTAGAGTATAGGACCTGTTTCAAATTATCACTTTTACGCACTTCATATGCGCACTCGCTCCAGAATGGGAAAAATATCCTTTCTATTTTATTCAGCTAAGTTCGATCATATTGTTCTTACTTTAAAATCATATAATATAAAATAATGGCATGGGACTTATAAACATATTTGTAATCTAAACAAACAAGCCTACAGCCTATGGCATGGAGCATAGCCAGATAACATACAGAAGGCCAACTCATATTCTGTTCTTCTGAAATACATTTTCTTTATGTCATAATGTTTCTTTAGACTTGACCAAAATAAATAATGGATTTATTGTGATGGTGTATATTCAGTTGATTTATTATACTTTTTAAAATGTTGATGTTGCAACGGTGCGCATCAGCGGCTTGTATGCAGCTTGGTGGCGATACAGTACTAAACGTGTTTATGTTAATTAACGTTAAATTACCTGGAGACCGGCAGTCCTTTGTATGACAATAACCGTCTGACAAAATTTCATGAACGCGACAGCCTTAATTATAACACAAACACGGTAACTCATGCTCATTGTCGTGACGTGACGTTCATTATTGTGATGACTATTATTTATCGAATAATTACCTAATATGTTTAATTGTTACCAGATTAAATTAATCATGTAACAATTAACTCATTAGGAATTTGGGGCACCACGGGAAAAGTTGTTTAACAAGTTACCGTTTCCTGAATTAACTCTAAAGATATCTAGATATCTCTCATCATTTAACAGACATTTATTAATAATTTACGTCATATCAGTCTCATTCTGAAAGTCGTAGACTCTTTAAGTCTGCACGAACCCGGGTCTTACTGATCATTCCGTACCACACAAATTGATTTAATTATTTATTTACTAACTAATTAAAATGATAACACAAGATACAAACACGTATACAGTATAGGTAGGGATTAGAAACTTAATACAATGAAAACGGGTCCCTAGCGGACTAACACAATATGACACTTGTTACAAAAGATGGCGAGTTAAAGAGAGAGAGAGAGAGAAAACACTTGGATACACATGGTCCTACGCTCACAGTTTTATATATTTTATTTTATTTTACCTTTATTTAACTAGGCAAGTCAGTTAAGAACAAATTCTTATTTACAATGACGGCCTACACCGGCCAAACCCGGACGACGCTGGGCCAATTGTGCGGCGCCCTATGGGACTCCCAATCACGGCCGGTTGTGATACAGCCTGGAATCGAACCAGGGGGTCTGTAGTGACACCTCAAGCACTGAGATGCAGTGCCTTAGACCGCTGCGCCACTCGGGAGCCCAAAGTAATCCTAATAGCTTGCCCCGAACTGCCGCCCGTTTGGTAAGACGTAATGCATGTATTTACATGTTGGAGGTCTTCGTCGTTTATCTATGTTGGACCCAGGCCTTCGTGGGAAGGGGTCGATTGGGCCTTCTCTTTCGGATGGGCTTTTACATGTAAGGCTCAGATTGTCCACAAGAGGTCACAATGTCCTTCTTCTTAGTTGTCTATTTACTTTCACTCGTTCTGGAAGCGATCTTCTGAGGACGGTGTGGCATATCAAGAAGCGGATTAAACAGCATGACCATTAGACAGCTGGGGACAATAAAAGGCCACTTCTCTTTCGGATGGCCTTCTCTTTCGGATGGCCTTTTAGATGTAAGGCTCAGATTGTCCATAAGAGTTGTCTGTTTACTTTCACTCGTTCTGGAAGTGGTCTTCTGAGGACGGCTAATCAGCCGTGTCGATGATCCCCTGTGGGGTGATGAGAGCAGTGTAGTAGACGATGGTTTGAAGAGAGTAACAGGATGGTCCCACATAAATTCACCTTCTTAGATACAGTACTTAGAACTGCTACTCAGCCGTAACATTGATTGTTAGTGGAGGCAACTTTGTCGTCTTCACCTCGTGTTGATTTTCACGGTCGGGACCAATATGGACCTCGCTGTAGCTTGAGGTCCTTCTAGTCTGATCTGATAATTCTTAACTCAATATTTTATGCAATCTGGTAAAGAGGGGCGTTTCCATCATTCTGACACGCTCTCTGAGCTCCCTCGGGCATGGCTAGTTACGAGGCAAAGTATTATCATCACTATGATCTTGTTAGAAAGCTAAAATCACATTCTTATCTTCACGAAAACATTGTCTTCCTCCTTGATATGTTCTACACAATGTATAGGATGTAAACCTGATATACACAGTGTAAAAGCTCTTCAAGTCACAATGTTTTCGTTATAACGCCTTTATACAATTTTTTATGACATCACAAAATATAAATTAATTTTCCATATTCCATTTCTTATCATTCCCAACAATTGGATGTTGAAATGTGGCAGTGTTAAGGTGTCAAGATCGGCACAGACCCGCCCCCCCCCCCATACCAAGTTCACTGGGGGTATGTCAGTTGATGACGCCGTCGTCATCGCATAACGTATTGCATGTAGCCTTCAGTGGTGTAAGCGGAGTTATTGCGATTTGTGACCAGATTTTGTTGGATTTCCAATACATCAGTGGTACCAAACAGTCTATTAAATCCATCCCAATCAGCATCTGCTTGGTGTCAATGCTAGTCACGTACACAGGGTGGACAAGTGACATGCTTTTGAAGTTCAGTTTTAGTAGGATACGCTTGGGAAGAGGCGATGTAGCCTGAGTGAAACCTCAAAGTTTAGTGTTGCATCGTTCCGTTTTTAACCAGCGTTTCGCTAGGTCCACTGCCCTTTTGAGTTCATCCAGCAAAGGTTGAGATATGAGGGAAATAGTCGAACCCGAATCAATCAGTGCATCACAGGTCAAATAGTCCTCTAAGAGAGATTTGAGGTATGGCAGAGTCAGTTTTTCTTGTCATATCGCCAACAAAGTGGAGTGGGTGGGCAGAACAGAGTGGTGAGTTATCTGTGTCGATTTTTAAGACAGATTGTTTTACTTCGTGACCCAGTGGGTCCTCTATCGGAATGGGAGAGGAATCAGCTGTTGCAACGCTGCTTAGCTTGTGCGTCGCAACATCTGTATCATGGTCTCCAGACAAAGCCCATGGGCTTGTGTCTAGATCGAGCGGGCCCTGGACTGGGATTTGAGTGAGGGCGGGGTTAAGGGGAACGTTTCCGACCTCGCAAATGGTGTTAATTTCGGGGGACCCATTCTCCGACAATTTCATGCCTAGTCATGGTGACTTATCTTTTCCCCCTTTCTCAATTTTTCCCCGCTGCAGTACATCTCTTATCAGAGCTTCTAGAGAGCTTTGGGTTACGTTTTGGTCATCATCTAACCCTTTTTTACTCTTGTTACACTTGTTACCCTTGTTCCCTGACCATTTGTGAGGGTTAGATGCTGGAACGTAGCGGCCAGATCGACCTCTACGGGGCCTGTTTGGTTGGGGACGTTCTTTGTAGCTATCGTTACTGCGGTGGTCATCGGTGTGGTATGTACGCGGTAGCCGCACACCTGGTGCGTCATCTTTTTCCGCTCCGGTCTCTGATGCCGCACCCTCCAACTGGAGTGATTGCACCCCCCCAATCTTGAAAACCAAGGTGTCCGGGCTCTTAGCCCACTTTGGATGCATCAAAAGCTGTGCTCACAAGCTCTCGGAGTGCCGAGATTGGCAAACCAACATGGGCAGTAGGGCCCAAGTAGCTAATGAAGTTGGGATACATGTTTGACAGAAACATTTGTTTGAATGGTAATAGCTCTTCCATTCCTGTTTCAGTGAGCATGCCAAAGTAAGCTGAACGAAGCCTATGATAGTAGACTTGTGGGTGTTCATTCTGAGCTTGTTGTTGCAGAACCACTGAATTCTATTTTCAAAGTTGTGGCAAGTTTAGCGTTGTTGTTTTGCACGTGTTGTAGATGGATGAACGTGTCTGTTAGACGTTCGCTTCAACAGGTAAAGCCTGTCAGAATTCCTAGCGTTCGGGTAGCCTCTATGTCTGCTAAGAATGTCTCAGTGTCGTTTGGCTTATCTGGAACGGGGTCAAAGATGCAGATGTTTATGACGATTTTGTCAAGGCATTCCGCGCCAAGTGCTCAGGGAGTGTCTGCTTCCTCCCGTGGCGAATTCTTGACCGAAGGGCCAAGAGGAAAAGCCAAATTTAAAAAAATTTGGCGAAGAGGCGCCATGTTACTCTGGGCCGAACGACCAAGATGAAAAGACTGAGGGACCCATAAGAGAGGTGACGTCTGAAACCTCCTGTCGTCTACACTCCTTTGTTCCCCAGGCTCCGGTTGTGAGCTTGGTTGCTCGGTTGGGTAGTCACGCGGTAGCGCGTGGCTGTTCTGGAGTTCCTCCAGATGGTACCTAAGGGTGGTGTTCTGCTAAATCGCAGATTCCACTTGGGAGCTGAGGGTATTTATTTTAGACGCGTGAGTGTCGCAGTTGCGCCGTTCGGCCTCATACTTATCTGTCATGGTTTGCAGGAAGAGGTCTCGAGTGCGTAGCAGTCCGTTCTCAAATGCAATTCCTCGGCTAACCGCATCTTGCCTTTGTCGGCTTTTGTCATTATCTTCCTGGTTCTGTCCACCTGTCCCTGCATCTCAACAGTTTCTTGCTCATGCTTCTGCTGAGCACAGTGGTATTGGACCAATGCCCATCTCCACTGGTGGGCATAGTTCAAGGCTAAACTGGAGAGAACCTTTACAAGGCTGTGCCTGCCGGCCTATTTTGGAGTGCATAAGTCGCAATTTCTGCCATTTATTTCGCTTATGGCATTGTGAGCTAACATTCTCAATCCTTCGGCATAGTTTGGATTTGATTTGACTTGCAAAAGCAATTTTAGTAGTACAAATATATCTGACTAGATCCTAAACTATGCTAGATAACTGAGAATTCACCCCCTTCCACCTTTTATACCTGAATCCAACCTGATTCTCCATATATTTAATCAACAAAGGTATAAATTCTCAGTCATCTATCTTATGCGATATCAAACCTCTCAAACCTCTATAAACTCAGTCTTAGTAAAAGATAAACACATAATTAACTACTCATGCTAATAATCTATGTAGTCATATAATGAAAAATCCCACATAGACATTCCCCATTTTAAAATGACCTTTTTGTATACATCATTTTCAAATATACCCATTTCTTAGACATGTTACTAAGAAAACATTCATCAAAATAAATTGTAACCATCATGACATCATCCCCACAAATACAAAGATCCATGACACTTTGTAAGTTACATGGATATTACAATCTGGACACATGAATATAAAATAACAAAAACGTCCATCTTCATCATCCATGCGCCGTCAGATGAACCCCAAGCTTTTCACTGGTCACAAGGGGCGCTATCTGATCTACTGAGATAGTCTTCTATCCACATCTTCAGTCCTGTAAACCTTAAATTCCATGATATACATTTCCAACTTAACATTCCCATTTCTCAATCAACATTATCAATGGACTCTAATCTGTAATAACATATAGATTAATAATTTATCCTTACTCTCCTTGCATTTATATTGACTGATACATCTCTATTCATACTCATAATACCTTCCTATATGTCTCTAACATTCCCCATAGCTTTATTTAAATTCCCAATAACTTCCTAATCTTACTATCCAACATGTATCCCCCATATAATCACATACATTCCCTCTATCTACTATAATAGCATCCAATGCTATGTGATTATCACTTGCATAGTCTAATGAGTAACATCTCAGACCCAATTACTTAAAAACCCATGATTGTTCAAATATACAATGTTCAACTCCTACTTTGTTCTACTAATATACCTCAAATAGATACACATTATAACACTCTATATTCACTCCCTGTTAAATCATCACATCCCTAAACTATTCATGCTTTAATAATTCAACCAAATTCAGATCATAGGAAAATATCATAACATTTACATTTACGTCATTTAGCAGATGCTCTTATCCAGAGCGACTTACAGTTAGTGCATACATTATTTTATCGAACCCACAACCCTGGCGTTGCAAACGCCATGCTCTACCAACTGAGCTACATCCCCTGCCGGCCATTCCCTCCCCTACCCTGGACGACGCTGGGCCAATTGTGCGCGCCGCCCCATGGGTCTCCCGGTCGTGGCCGGCTACGGCAGAGCCCCATGATAATAACTAATTAAGTACTTGCCTATCAACATAGATATTTACCACTCTAAACATCCATATCAATATCACCCAATACTTCAAATGTATATAATGACTAATATGTTAATACGTTAACCCAATTAATCAACATATTCATGACTTCATTGACAATCATCACCTTAACTTCCATGTTTAAAACAGTATGATTCAACAATGTCCACTCAAAATAAATCATATAAGTGTATCCTAAGACATTACCATAATGTATCACTGTTTTAACCCATAATATCCATATAAAACATTTCTCAATTGAACAATCAATATCCTTCATTTAGAAAATAATTATACTAATACATACTAATGATTTACTTAAATCACCCATTAATCTTATAAATTATAACCAACCAAATTACTTAACTCAACCTAATTTAAATGACAATCCTTGTTGATTCACTTCATCCTTATCAATGAAAATGAAAACCCTCAACTTTATCACACATTACAACTGTCCGAATGTATACTTATATTATCATACATTATAAACATCCATAATTAAATTATGACTTTCCTCATCCTGAAAATAAATACAGATCATTATCTCAATGCATTCTTAGTACTATTAATTTAGCAGTGTATATACCTACTACCCAAATTATCAAATGTAGATAAACCCAATTTTATTATCAACAAGCAACCCCTTTATTTCTCCCGGCACTTAAATCTTCTTGCGTCTCTTCATTACGTTCTTCAGACATCATATTTCAAAATTACTTGCCCATAACAATGTCACAACTACAATGTCTCATTCGAGTCACCACCAACTCCACAACCTCATTGTCTTTTCCATTTACCAACCATTATGCCCACATCATTAAAATATTGCATTTTAATATAGCTTCCTCCATTCTCACTCAATGGTGGACTCCTTTCCCACTCCTTCGATATAACAACATGAGAAAATCCTTTGATATCTTTGAATGGTTGTTGTACACCAGTTGCATCTATAAGTGGTATTTTACAAAAATGTCTTCAACGCCTCTGATATTCATCTTCAGCCGGTTCATAGTTTGTTACTTTTATTTATTTAGGTTCACACCATGCTAGGCCAAATTATCCCTACTATGCAAGACAGCATCTGTATTTATCTCACTAGAAGACAAATATAACAGTTTAATTGATTTCATTTCTAAACCTATAAATCCATATAAACATTCACCATATGACAAATCATTATGTGTTAACAATTATTCTTAACACCAATTTCTAATATACTTCCCAATTTCTATTAGATAAACCCTTTAAATACATATAACCGAATGGAATGACAGCCAGTTGATTCCTGAAAAATCTGGAAGATCTTGAAATTCTTGGAGGTATATAACTCTGTGCCTCCACTGAGGTAATCAGCCATAACCCACAGCTCATCAGTATCATTCCTCTGACATTGTCTTCCATCACCTGATAATTGTCATCAACAGCATCCTCATCTCCCTCATCTCTATATCGTCAGTTTCCTCGTAGCAATCTGTTGCAGTGGTTGACATGATACCTGTTCAATCTCCCCTCTATCCATACCTCCGTTGGTGTAGACTGTGTGATGATGCAGGAACCTTCTTCCTTCACTAGTTCTATGATCATGCAGAGTCCTTCTCCATGTATCACCATCTCTCTGTGGAGTGTGTCCTTCTAGCAGCGTACCAATAGTCCCTGCTGCAAAAACACACAGACAAAACAAAACAATTCCCAGCCGAAGCGGTACCATCTTCCTCCTCTGCGTTAGAAAGGTCCTACAATGGTACATATAGATCTAGTAATCTGTCTCTCTTACTTACCCCTCCATCAAGGTAGCCATCAACACCTATTACTAACCTTCCCATTTGGGTTTTGTCCATCTCTGACTTCATTAATCCTTTAACACCACATAGTCTCCAAGTCGCAGGAAATGTCCAGATTCTCCTGGTAGGTCTGGCAGACAAGCCTTCACCTTTTTGAAAGAAAGGCTGCATAACATTGTTAGTTGAGACACAGCATGCTACTTCCTCCTTTCTTTTTATCAGTCCTGATAAGCCTTTTAGATTAGGAAGTGCACATCCTTGCAACTTGTTGCAGTCCACTCATGTCATAGAAAGGCCTCCTCTAAATTCTGCCTTATACCACAAATACATTTTTCCCTAAAACATTTAATCTAACCCATAGCACATAACTTACTACTGGTCATATTCTTAATACAATATGCAAATGTACCAATAAATCCTCTTACCATCAGTACTACTCCCCTTTTAAACACATGAGTCACAACATGATACATGCTTTCAAAAATAGAACTCCAACATTGTTTATTAAATCATAATAAAAAAATTATTAAAATGACAACATTGTATAATACCACAACTTACTTCTATCCCGTAAAGTAATCCAAGATTAGTACATTTAACTAGCAACAGGTATCCCTCATTCAGGATAGCTCCCTCTCTCTTTAGTTATTTTATGGTTCGAATCATATATATTATTAGCAAATTATAAACTTCTTCACAATTATCCTTATCATAACTAACCCCCAATTCAGCATGCCTCTAGGATTTACAGTGCGGGTGATCAAGTCACACTATAAAGCCAGGACAGATTGCAGAGGTCATTGAAATCATTCAATGAATTGTTCCATCCAATAGTATACTAAACATTACCAACACTCAAAACATCTCATAAATGTTATGTACCCCAAGTGTACATTAAATCCTCATGACATTTATTCTCATAAGAAATCATGTATACCCAAAACTCAGTCAAAAAAACAAAACAAAAACGTCATAAAATGCACTGTGTGCTCCTTAAAGACTTATACCTTTGACCTGTTGAAAACCCCCTAAAATCAAAATAACAACCCTTTATAAACATCATACTAGGTGTGTTGTGTTTTATTTGAAAAACCCAATTGAAAACAACAAACAAAAATAGCCAGGCCTTACTTAATATGATAGCTCCCTTTTATGACCTAAAAATAAGACTACTTAATTTTACTAACTGTTCCACCCTAGCCCTGGGCAATATTCCAATGAGATAAGGAAATCCCCTTGCTCCTGGAATAGAAATTATACATATCGTTAACATTAATTTACAATCAGTAATCCAAAGATAGTAAGTCCACACAAAACATGATACAGATATACACAGTCCTATCTCATCAATAATCATTTGTATCAATGTAATTCCTCTTAACTACTCCATAAAAATATTATATAAAATCTCTCAAAAAATGTAAACCACTCAAGTTTACAATGACTATGTTTAATTGATTACCCTTCAGATCATATCCTCTTTAAATCTCACAATGATTATTGAACCCCTAAATCTGCTCCTTGTGATCCCATATCAAATAATCCATTATCGTTTACTGTATCAACAACCTAGGAAATATCAGTTTCCCCTTTTATTGTTCCTAACTTCCCTCTAAATGTCAAATTTCATACATTATCCAATACAATCACGTACTCCTCTTAAGTAAGACTAGATACAGTGGGGAAAAAAAGTATTTAGTCAGCCACCAATTGTGCAAGTTCTCCCACTTAAAAAGATGAGAGAGGCCTGTAATTTTCATCATAGGTACACGTCAACTATGACAGACAAAATGAGGAAAAAAAATCCAGAAAATCACATTGTAGGATTTTTAATGAATTTATTTGCAAATTATGGTGGAAAATAAGTATTTGGTCAATAACAAAAGTTTCTCAATACTTTGTTATATACCCTTTGTTGGCAATGACACAGGTCAAACGTTTTCTGTAAGTCTTCACAAGGTTTTCACACACTGCTGCTGGTATTTTGGCCCATTCCTCCATGCAGATCTCCTCTAGAGCAGTGATGTTTTGGGGCTGTCGCTGGGCAACACGGACTTTCAACTCCCTCCAAAGATTTTCTATGGGGTTGAGATCTGGAGACTCCAGGACCTTGAAATGCTTCTTACGAAGCCACTCCTTCGTTGCCCGGGCGGTGTGTTAGGGATCATTGTCATGCTGAAAGACCCAGCCACGTTTCATCTTCAATGCCCTTGCTGATGGAAGGAGGTTTTCACTCAAAATCTCACGATACATGGCCCCATTCATTCTTTCCTTTACACGGATCAGTCGTCCTGGTCCCTTTGCAGAAAAACAGCCCCAAAGTATGATGTTTTCACTCCCATGCTTCACAGTAGGTATGGTGTTCTTTGGATGCAACTCAGCATTCTTTGTCCTCCAAACACAACGAGTTGAGTTTTTACCAAAAAGTTATATTTTGGTTTCATCTGACCATATGACATTCTCCCAATCCTCTTCTGGATGCACTCTAGCAAACTTCAGACGGGCCTGGACATGTACTGGCTTAAGCAGGGGGACACGTCTAGCACTGCAGGATTTGAGTCCCTGGCGGCGTAGTGTGTTACTGATGTTAGGCTTTGTTACTTTGGTCCCAGCTCTCTGCAGGTCATTCACTAGGTCCCCCCGTGTGGTTCTGGGATTTTTGCTCACCGTTCTTGTGATCATTTTGACCCCACGGGTTGAGATCTTGCGTGGAGCCCCAGATCGAGGGAGATTATCAGTGGTCTTGAATGTCTTCCATTTCCTAATAATTGCTCCCACAGTTGATTTCTTCAAACCAAGCTGCTTACCTATTGCAGAGTCAGTCTTCCCAGCCTGGTGCAGGTCTACAATTTTGTTTCTGGTGTCATTTGACAGCTCTTTGGTCTTGGCCATAGTGGAGTTTGGAGTGTGACTGTTTGAGGTTGTGGACAGGTGTCTTTTATACTGAAAACAAGTTCAAACAGGTGCCATTAATACAGGTAACGAGTGGAGGACAGAGGAGCCTCTTAAAGAAGAAGTTACAGGTCTGTGAGAGACAGAAATCTTGCTTGTTTGTAGGTGACCAAATACTTATTTTCCACCATAATTTGCAAATAAATTCATTAAAAATCCTACAGTGTGATTTTCTGGATTTTCTTTTCTCAATTTGTCTGTCATAGTTGACGTGTACCTATGATGAAAATTACAGGCCTCTCTCATCTTTTTAAGTGGGAGAACTTGCACAATTGGTGGCTGACTAAATACTTTTTTTCCCCACTGTATCTTATCCCCGGCATCGATTTAAAAATTGTTTGATACGTTGTCTCCTACTTTACCCCTAACAAAATACTATAGGAGACTTCCATCAATCCTGGAAAAAAAACTCCCACTTAGAAGACACTAGATAATAACATGTTTCATTAAGTACACCACACCTTCTAATATAAACCTATAACCCCTTTCTATTAATTTAATCCTCACAACCTGTTGTATTGATGTTATAAAATATAAACCTATTGTTTAATAACTTCCTAACTCACCAAAAAGGTTTATTTAATCCATCGTAGTAAAAACTATATCCCATTATTCAACATACCATAAACAGATTATCGTTTTTTAGAAGTAATGAACTTTCTGCTTAACTCCTTGTTGTTTAAACAAACTATATAATGTAATAATAATAATTACCAATGATCAAATAACGTTCCATATTCAACTATCTAGACATGTTCTTCATATCATCCCAATAAACCTATTAACCTTCTTCAAACAATTCAATTCAACATTAATTCAACATGGCTCATTACCCAATGAACTTACTTACTTTGTAAACCTTCTACAATATATATTATTCTCTATCGCTAACTTTCCATATAATGGCACCTCAACAAAATATAAATTATTGTGAAGTTATAGTCAAAACTAACAAAACATCTATTCACTGATATGCAACTTTAATTACTATGTTATACTATTGTGCTGGTAAGACAATTCCTTTCACGTAATGTTATCAATTCATCTAGTAATCTAGGTCAATAGCATCAATGTAAAATATTTGCTTTCTGTCCCTTCCTGGGCTCGAACCAGGGACCCTCTACACATATCGACAACATTTACCATCGAAACACCATTACCAGTCACTCCACAAAATCTGCGATCCTTGCAAAGCAACTACTTCCAGTTCATAGAGCAAGTGACGTCACAAATGAAACCCCACTAGCTCTCACCGCTAACTAGCTAGCCATTGCACACCGATAACATTCAACCCCCTATGACTTCCTTCTCCACAGCAACCACAGATCCCTGTATTCCTAATTTAACCCATAATGTCCCTTACAGCTTTCTCACGTTTCAGCGAGACCCAGTTGCTAACACCCGCAGACAAAACATGGAAATTCTACCATTTTTAACTAGCAGACCAAATAACACATTTTCAAACAGCGTTCTGCATTTACCTCTATCATACGGTTTAAAAACAAACATAACAACATTAACCATCCTAAATTGCCGTAGTAACGTCATGTTTGGTTCAGTTGATCTATTATGATAGTATGTCCATAATACTTCTAACAAAGCTACGTTATCCCTAGTGTTTGTTTAATATTCCTATTATTCTATAAGTTCCCTTGCTTCACTTTTCATGAATATAAGACATTCACTTCTCCATGCGTCGTAAACTATATCCTATTTCCCCTGCCATCAACTAAGATTATAGTCACAGCTCATCTTAAATCAACACTCCTCCATTATCAGAATATAGCAGATGTAGGTAACTATCCTTTCTACGTAGGCCACAAGTAATACCAAACACTTGCTGTAGTTTACCATCATATATTGAATGCATATCCATATAATCAATATCCAATTTATTACATTACACCACCATTCTCAATCGCTTATCTAGCAAACCCATTAGTCAACGGCCAAAAAAATTACTACCACTCAATCGTCTCGCTATTCCTGTTAAATAAGTGAGTCTTTCTATTTAAACCACGCACCACGCTACAAATCTTCCATTCAACATCAACAAACCAAATACTTTGTAGTATCCATTCAAGCACACATACCATCATGTGAACTCCAATTACACTCCAAAACCCAGATTTTAGTCAGTACCATGGAACCGATGCCTTTTGAAGTCCCACAAATAGCCCAACTACGATGGTTTGTAGTCTTACCCTCTGGTACATGTAGTCTTAACCTCTGGTACATAATAACGACACAATCACAAGAAAATATCCTTAAAAAGTATTTCAAGTGTTTCTTTGCAAAGCTCTCACGTGCTCAAAATTAATAAATTAGCAGTCAACGAGTCAAATCCACATTTATTGATTTGGAAATAGATCTGGCGATTTTAATAAAACGTATTATGTTTCCCTTGCGACATAATGAAATTCCTTTATTACACCATATTCGCTCCATAATGAGTTTTATTTTGATGGAAACCCTAAATTGGCTTTGTACAATATTATAACTTACGTCTTTAACCACCTTACTCATGGTCAGTTTATTCCTTAAATCTTATCTCAATCACATTATCCAACTACGGTACAAACTTAGAAAACCATATTAATTACTTTTCCACCCCCGACGTACGTCTACGTTTGGGTGAGCAAGTTAATATATAATTATTATTCCAATTATTATTTTATGAAATCTCTAATAATCACCTACCCATACGTAAAATGGATCATATTTTCACATTTGTCACAAACTCCATATAGACCGTTAGAAACTTCTAGGTACTCCCATCAAAGAATACTTTAGTTAGTTTAGCAATCCTCATTCAACCCAAATCAGCCTCTCATTCATTGTCCCAGCGGAACCAAAAGAACAGCCTGTAATTTCCAAGGACACTGCCGTTCCTGTCCCAGAAAACACAGACTTTCCACTACTCTCTAAAATAACATCAAGCTCTATTTACCACTCCTTGATATTATATGACCTTATTATGTTATGTACCGTAACTTCTTATCCAAACTTATATCAAATTATTATACCCATATTTAGAACTTATTTTGCACCCTTCATATTCAAAATACCGTCTTCTTCTTTGTTCATAAGATAGCCAATATTATCCCATTTAATTACTTAACTTTACATTATTTTTACTAAATACTTATTCTAACTGCGGATTTGCCTGTAATAATTTTGTCATTTCCTGTCTCTCACTTCTAATGAAATGAAGCTCTGATTTACTCTTAATGGTGACTTAATTTTTTTTATATATATACCGGTCTACTAATCTGGCCATTCATTACTGTCATTAGTACATGCAATATTAGTAATTAAATACTTAAATAAAACCCCCATCTGTATTAAAATGTTGTTTGCCTATTTCTGCCATTTTGGTGCTATTATTCAATATGTTACATTGCATTGGCTCCATCTACTGGCCATTTTGAGTAATTCATCAAAATATTAATTCAAAAGGGCCTCAAACCCACTCATTTATAATGTTTTTTTTAACCATTATGAGTTAAACATCACAATAAAGGACTCAAACCTTTATTCCTGCTCTGTTGGGGACTCGAACCTCACAACTCTGCACTAAGGACTGTAACCTTCAACCGTAGGCCTCAAACCTACATACATGGCCTCAAACCATGTCCTTAATGTCCTTAAACATTCATGATGTCGTACACTGTATGATCTCGTCATGTTGAGGACTTGAACCTCTGACCTTTCTATGTTCATCTACCAAGGACGTTTATTGCTGAGAACTCGAACCTCGCATCTTTCTACGTTCGTCTACCAAAGACGTTTTTCGCTGAGGACTTGAACCTCGCATCTAATATTGTCTATCCTGTCGTCACGGGACTGACATAACCCATCTACCTTACTTTAGGACACGAATCTAACTTATCATAATAAAAGAGCGTACACCCAATGTTGTTAAAACCCACTCTACTACTTCTGTTTTATGTTTGGTCCTTTACTCAGACCAAACCCTGTTTAGAATAATAGCACCCTATTATCGTCAAATTTAATTAACTCCTTACATCTCATTACATAACTCAATACAACTCATCGTTCCCCTTTAAAAATATTGAATTTCAAACGTTCGTTACAGTTCAGCTTTACCACAGATAAGCAGATTTTAACATAATAATAGAATGGAAGTCTGCTTACCTGTTAGTTGAGCTGTAGACTGCATCCTGTTTGTGAAGACGCCAATCTGTTGTGATGAGTTTCTGGTATAGAGAAGTTCAAGATGTAAGAATTTACTTAGACATTCTGTGGAGATTTACAGATTATTTATCTAACAAACGGACATAGCTCTGCCCTTTGTCATTTGAACTGCCCACACACACAAATCTCACAGCTTTAATACTCTTGGTTATCCTTCCTTTCACATACATCTGGCAACCATCATAGGCACTCCCTTTCTCTGATGTTATTACCCTTTGCCCCAAGTCAGTATCCTGTCCATCAATCATGCTATCCTAAACATCAGTAATCTCCTTTGACATAAGGAATGCAGACTCCAAACCAATTATGTCGTAACCCTCGGTCCTCACAATACTATGCCCTGACATCATAACAGGATGTTAAGTCATGGTCCTCAGGAGGTTTTTGTCTAGTTCCTGATTTGTCCCGGGGATGTCACCTGATGGTCTGAAATAAATGTTATCCCCCCAAAAATAAAAAAAGCCCTAGTTTCGTTACACGAATTGACTTGTTGGAAAGGTTTCATCCTATGACGGTGCCACATTGAAAGTCACTGAGCTCTTTAGTAAGGCCATTCTACAGCTAATGTTTGTCTATGGAGATTGCATGGCTGTGTGCTGGAGTTTATATACCTGTCAGCAACGGGTGTGGCTGAAATAGCCAAATCCACTCATTTGAAGGGGTGTCCACATACACCTGTATAAATAGTGTATGTAGACACTGGTTTGGCGCTGGAGATTATAAAAATGAGGTTGAAAGTGGCGGAATTGCCCTTTAAGCATTACCATGATCTTAGGCAACCAGATGCATCGTTATTTACGACCTAACTAAGAGTGTTTCCCAAACAAGCAGGTAGAGAGAATGTTCGCTAAGTGCATTGTCAGACCATGTGTCGATACTGATAGGATCGAAAGAAAAGCAGTGCTGCTATCGGATCTGCTTTCTCCATTCAAATCTTAACTTAACATTAGAATTATTCCACAATACTGACGACTGATCAGCTCCTAGAGCGATATTACCATCTATGGCTGCAAAAATTGAGGCGGCTTGTTATGCTTACCCAATAATAATTCACTAAATCACAGATTGGGCACATCATTGTGCCTATTTTGCCACACATCATGAAACATATTGAGGCAAAAATTTGACAGTAGCCTTGTGGCAAAATATAACTTAATATGATTTCAATAGGATTTCAATATATAGGCCAATGTAGCCTATTTATCTTTTAATGCAGTCATCTCGGTTTTCATTTGAAGCATCGTTTTAGCTTTCACTTGTTTGTAACAATTGCAAATAATTTGGTAACTTTGTATTTGTAGTCAACTTCGTTCTGAAGTTATCGGCGGTCATAGTCAGACAGATACCTAGCCTAAACATCTTGATTCTATGTTTAGCGGAGATCTTCTGTGAATAAAGTGATGCGGAAGTTCTGGATCACTCATAGATGTACAAAGGTTTTCAAGAACCACGTTACTAACGAAGGTTCTGGGAAACAGCTTGGCTACTAAAGATATATTGTAAAATGGTTCTAACGACGATCTTAACGCTACGAAGGCTCTGGGAAACGAAGCCCTGGATGGTTGCAGGTGTTACTGACTGGGTTAGTGCTGCGCAGCACAATACTTTGATAGCCTCTGCTGAGCTTAAGCTAAGGTGTTAGCTTGTGGAGCTAATGCAAGTCTTCAGGTTTCAGGCAAGTCTACCCAATTGCCCTGGTGCCATCCAAATTTAAAATTGTTCAAAAACTTTGCGCGTTTGCTTGAGCCTGCCTGGAGTGTCAGATCAATGGGTTTTGCACTTTTGGGACTATTCCATGTCCATCAAAATAAGGGAAATAATATATAAAGACGGTGACATACATGACCGGTTGAAGTTGCTACTTACCTGATAACGTTTAAAAAAAAACGATAACATAATAATACCCTTGATTAATAATAATCAAGTATAGTGTTGCCTGTGTGTGTGTGTGTGTGTTACCGTTCACGTGTGTACATTTCAATGTGTGCTTGTGAGTGTCTCTACGTATGAGTATGATATGATGTGCATGAGTTTGTGTTGTATTTGGCAGTGGGCGGTGGTATGTGCATCGAATTGAGGGAAGTAGTACATCAAAACATTGCTTTTGGTATGTTATTACGTGATTGATTGAAGTTATTACATTATTCATAAAAAAGTTGTTTTTGATAAACTCACTTTTGATAAACAGGGCAAAATAGAAATTGTCCTATAACAGCTAGGATCAGCTTGATCTCCCCCTTTAAATAAAGGATGCACTGTGGCTGCCTTCCAAGCAATGGGAACCTCCCCAGAGATGAGAGACAGGTTAAACATGTCGGAGATAGGCTTGGCGATGATATGGGCAGCAACCTTAAAGAAGAAAGGGTCTAAACCATCTGACACAGATGTTTTTTTGGGGACAAGTTTAAGGAGCTCCTTTAGCACCTCGGATTCTGTGACCGCCTGCAGGGAGAAACTTTATAGCGTGGCAGGGGAAAAAGAGGGAGGAGCATCGGGGCTAGTCGCATTAGAAGGGGTGGGAGATGAGGAAATGTTGGACGGGTAAGGAGGCATGGCTGAGTCAAATAGGAATCATGACTAAAGTAGCCTATTCTGGGATTGGTAATAATCTGAGAAAGATTAAGGGAGTCCCATTGCTTTAGGACTTGGTCAGGTGGTTTAAGCATGTCCCAGTTTAGGTCACCTAGCAGGACAAATTCAGACTTAGTGTAAGGGACCAGGAGAGAGCACAGGGCAGGCAGGGTACAGGCCGGTGCTGATGGTGGACGATAACACCCAGCAACAGTCAACAAAGAGCTATTTGAAAGAACAAGCAAGTTCATAGTCAACAAAGCACACAGGTGTCATGAGGCAAATAGCATAAAGCACAAGAAAAAAATATAACGACTTGGGGCTAGCCATTGTAAGTTCAGAGTCACTCGCCCCAACTGTGCGTGTGTGCTGGAGGTGAGCGAAAGCTCGGGAGAGAGGGGGGAGTGTGGCGGGGGTACCTGTACCAGACAGGGGGAGACAGGCCAGGGCAGATGGTGAACAGATCGCCAGGTGGAATCCAAGCACTACTGCAGCAGGCAACGGGAGTAGGTGTCACACCCACTTGGGAGAAGCTTTTTTAGGGAGGCAGATTTCTTGTAGAAAATCCCAGCTAGCTAGCTAACGTAGCTAGCAAGTCTCTGTCCACCGTTTCGGCGAATGGTCCTTTACGACGTCCAAACAAAGTTGTCCTGTGGCTGTTATATTTTGTAGAATGCGAGGAGGATATCTTCTGATGTGATCAAAGCAACAATATTGTTTCTTATTGCACAGATGGAGGGGGCTTCAAAGGCCTCTGCATTGCTGGGCTCAAGGGCTTTGACACCTCTCACTTCACACCTCAGTGCTAATTTAAGTTGTTAGCCAGATCTGTGCTGTCCTAGCAAGCTTGGTAGCCTTAACTTAGCATTCAGTCCTTATAAAGTAAAGTATATCATTGTAATGTATTTTTCTTCTTGCCTTTAAAAGTGGCTTCAGACTAACGTTACTCACTCAGTTCCAGGTTGGATGGTGTTTTCAGGTTTCTTGCGCTTCTTTTCCTGGTCATTCAAATGTGTTTTTTCTCTGCCAAGAAGTTTCCTTTAGTTTGAAAGTTTGTTTCTTAAATTGTTGTAATGCATTCTTTACAGCCATGTTTTTTTTTCATCATATTTTAAATAACTTGTAGAAAATACACTTTATGACACTGTCAATAAGCATTATGACCATCATAATCATATAAGCCAGATAGGCCTATCACGTACATGCCCTTATGTCAGTCATCAGTCAAAAAGAGGGTGTCTTGTCCTGCTCCTTAAATCTGCTCCTCCATTCATCCCAGTCATCAGAAATAGAGCATTGGGGTAGGTGCATGTCTGACATCAATGTGTGCGTAATTACAATTATAATTTTAATATGGTCAATTTCAGAAGATGTTATATAACATAAACATACTGTTGACAAGTAGGCTATGGTGTAATGGAATGTTTTGCCTTGTGTGGTAGGTTTTGTGGGTTTTGACACTGTTATGTAGGTGTCATAACCAGCCATAAAATAACACAATATATGTCACAACAGGTGTAAATATATGTGTCATGACAGTGTTATGACCATATTATGACAAGTTATGTCAGCTGTTATGCCATATTATGACATGGTTATGACCGTGTTATGATGCTGGGTGTCAAGTAAAGTGTTACCTAAAAGTTATTACAAATAGAAAAGTTATTACATTTACAGGTGTTATTACATTTACCGTTGTTACAGGGCCTAACATAAGGACGATTCAGAATATGCTATTCTGTTCTTCTGAAATAGGCTACATTTTCTTCATATCATAATGTTTCTTTAGACCTGCCTAATGTTAATTAACGGTCAATGACCGTGAGACAGGCAGTTATTTGACAGTTACCGGCTGACAAAATGTCATGACCCCCACAGCCGTAGTTGTGGTGTGTGTGTGTATATGTGTGAGTGTGTGTGTGTCTTTGTGGAGGAGGGGGTGGGTTATTGTGTGTGCGTGCATGCATGCTGGTGAGCTTATCTCTCTCTCTCTCTCTCACTCTCTCTCTCTCTCTCTCTCTCTCTCTCTCTCTCTCTCTCTCTCTCTCTCTCTCTCTCTCTCTCTCTCTCTCTGCTCTCTCTCTCTCTCTCTCTCTCTCTCTCTCTCTCTCTCTCTCTCTCTCTCTCTCTCTCTCTCTCTCTCTCTCTCTCTCTCTCTCTCTCTCTCTCTCTCTCTCTCTCTCTCTCTCTCTCTCTCTCTCTCTCTCTCTCTCTCTCTCTCTCAGATGAGTTTGTGATATCTCCAGTGGAGGGAGAGCTGCGTGTGAGGAGAGACGTGGAGCTGGACAGAGAGACCACACCCTTCTACAACATCACTGTCATGGCCAAAGACCTGGGCAACCCACCACGCAGCAGCATGGTGTGTTCGCACAGATATGCACTGATCCTGCTAACATGCTCAGACACTTCAATGAACACAACACGTGCCCATGCGCACACACACACACACACACACACACACTCACACACTCACACACTAAGACCAAGTACCACCCTGTATTGTGTCTCCTCGATCTCCCAGGTGGTGGTGGGTGTTCAGGTTCTGGACATCAATGACAACGACCCCGTGCTGCTCAACCTGCCCCACAACACCAGTGTGAGCGAGGGGGCGTCCGTCCACACCTCGGTGGCCAGGGTCAGAGCGCGGGATGCGGACAGTGGACGCAACGCCCTGCTCACCTACAACATCACCGCCGGAAACCGCGACGGAGCCTTCTACATCAATGACACTGTGAGAGGGAGGGAAAGGAGGGGATGGGAGGCGGACAGAAGGTGTGAGGGAAGAAAAGGAGAGGGAGAGAGGGCGAGAAGGTTAGGAAAAGGATAGTGGATAAAGGAAGAAGGGTTACGGAGAGGGAGTAAAGGGGTAGAACAGAAGAGAGGAGAGGTAGAAAAATGTAGACAGAGAAATAGATAGAAAGTCATAGAGAGGCATTGAAAAGGGAAGGATATACTGGCGTAATTGATGAGTCATGTCTATCATCCTTCTTGTTTTCTCTCCCCCCTCTATCTCTCCTCTCTCTCTCTCTCTCTCTCTCTCTCTCTCTCTCTCTCTCTCTCTCTCTCTCTCTCTCTCTCTCTCTCTCTCTCTCTCTCTCTCTCTCTCTCTCTCTCTCTCTCTCTCTCTCTCTCTCTCTCTCTCTCTCTCTCTCTCTCTCTCTCTCTCTCTCTCTCTCTCTCTCTCTCTCTCTCTCTCTCTCTCTCTCTCTCTCTCTCTCTCTCTCTCTCTCTCCTCTCTCTGTCTCTCTCTCTGTCTCTCTATCTCTTGCTCTATCTCAGACAGGGGTGGTGCAGGTGAACAGGCCTCTGGACAGAGAGAGGGTGGCGGAGTACACACTGGCCATCACGGTCAAAGACAACCCTGAGAACCCCCGCATCGCTCGCCGGGTACTGCCACACACACACACATGCACACACACACACATAACCCCCTCTCAGGCCATATGCTATTTACTGGCCAAGTCAAGCCACTGCTTCCTCAGCTGTAAGCTACCAAAACTCTGCAAAACCATACACTGATCTTATCATTGATTACCTACAGTGCCTAGTGAAAGTCTACACATTTCTTGCACAGTCTTTATAATTAAATATAAAAACGGATTCAATTCCATTTTGTTCCTACCGATCTACTGTACATAATCTACTGAACATTTTCAAAGTGAAAGAAAATTATAGAAAAATGTAATGATTGCGTATGTGTAATGAATACTCGGACAGAGTGGTAAGATCCAATCGCAGAATAGCGATGCTTTATTAGAGTACAGACAAGGGAATAGCTTAATCGTGGTCGGGCGGGCTGTGGTCAAAACCGGGCCAGGCAGAGACAGGCAGAGGTACCAAGGGAGCGGGCTTAGTCGTAGTCGAGGTCACAGACACAGGATCAGAGGACGGTAATCACTGGGGTAGACAAGCAGAGGATTAAGCAATTCGGGGAGTCAAACAACAAGGCACAGGTCGGATACACGGGTAATCAAAATCAACAAACTCTCTCTCTCTCTCTCTCTCTCTCTCTCTCTCTCTCGGAACAAAATGCTTAGCAAGTCACAATGGAACAATACCTCGCACCGACTGAACTTCTGAGCACACCTTATATCCTACACTAATTACTGACAGGTGTGCTCAGAACTCAGGTGAACCAGATCGAGTCTGATGACTCCCCCTCTCTGTAGATCAGGGAAGTGTAAGACTCTGCCTAGACCCAGCCAACCCCCGATCCCTTACAGTATGTCTTTACACCCCAGAGTAAGTACTTGGTGGAAGCAACTTTGGCAGCCATTACAGCAGTGAATCATTTTGAATAAGATTCTAACAAATTGCAACTCTTATGGCAACATACATATATCCATTGTTTTTGAAAAATTGCTCAAGCTCAGTAAATTTGATTGGGAGTCATTGATGGACAGCAATATTCAAACCCTGTCTCAGATTTTTAAGCAAATATACAGTGCATTCGGAAAGTATTCAGACCCCTTGACTTTTTTCCACATTTTGTTACATTACAGCCTTATTTTTCACTTCCGTTTTGAGCGCGTCACTTGTCTCCGTGCTACGCTGTTTGGCTACCTGCCAAACCTGGCGGTTTTTACTTTTTTTTTTACCGTATTAAAACTATCTTCATTTAACAAATTTTACCAACGTCTTAGTTATTTTTATATTTTTTACTCGCTCAACTTTTTTCATTCAACTTTTTTACCCCGGACGCTTTATCTTGACACGGTTCTACAGGACCTACACCAGCCGAAGCTAAGTAGTAACATTAACACTATGCCATCTAATTGCAGTCGCTGTACTCATAATATACAGGAGAACTATCGCCTTCTGGTGAGGATAGCCGTGCTGCAAGCACAGCTTCAGACGCAATAGTTAGGCAAGGGCAATGTAAGTGTAGGAAAGGATGAAACAGCGTCTGTGCCACCAGTAAGTACAGATAGTCGTATAAATCCCCTCGCACAGTCCCCGCGGCCGGACAATTTTCTCAAGGCTTCTGGAAAGAAATGCTGTCGGCATGCTCAACCGGTGTCGCTCATTCAGCCGACAGAAATGTTCAACCGGTTCTCCCCATTAAGCAACGAGTCGGAGTCAGAGGCCGAGCCTTCTCAAGTCTCTCCTCCACCCGTTACGGGGTCAGAGCCACCGAAGCCTACCACAATTAGCTCTGACAAATTGAAAACCCTAGTCATTGGCGACTCCATTACACGCAATATTAGACTTAAAAAGAATCATCCAGCGATCATACACTGTTTACCAGGGGGCAGGGCTACCGACGTAAAAGCTAATCTGAAGATGGTGCTGGCTAAGGCACAAACTGGCGAGTGTAGAGAGTATAGGGATATTGTTATCCACGTCGGCACCGATGATGTTAGGATGAAACAGTCAGTGGTCACCAAGAGCAACATAGCTTCAACGTGTAAATTAGCTAGAAAGATGTGTCGGCATCGAGTAATTGCCTCTGCCCCCCTCCCAGTTAGGGCGAGTGACTCTACAGCAGAGTCTCACAACTCAATCGCTGGTTGAAAACTGTTTTCTGCCCCTCCCAAAATATAGAATTCGTAGATAATTGGCCCTCTTTCTGGGACTCACCCACAAACAGGACCAAGCCTGGCCTGCCTACTCAATCACTTTTTATAGCTACTGTTTACAGGCCTCCTGGGCCGTATAAAGAGTTCCTCACTGAGTTCCCTGAATTCCTATCGGACCTTGTAGTCATGGCAGATAATATTAACATTTTTGGTGACTTTAATATTCACATGGAAAAGTCCACAGACCCACTCCAAAAGGCTTTCGGAGCCATCATCGACTCAGTGGGTTTTGTCCAACATGTCTCCGGACCTACTCATTGCCACAGTCATACCCTGGATCTAGTTTTGTCCGGTGGAATAAATATTGTGGATCTAAATGTTTTTCCTCATAACCCTGGACTATCGGACCACCATCTTATTACGTTTGCAATCGCAACAAATAATCTGCTCAGACCCCAAACAAGGACCATCAAAAACCGTGTAATAAATTCTTGGACAACCCAAAGATTCCTAGAGGCCCTTCCCGACTCCCTCCACCTACTCAAGGACGTTGGAGTACAAAAATCAGTTAACGACCTAACTGAGGATCTAAATCTAACCTTGTGTAATACCCTAGATGCAGTCGCACCCCTAAAAACAAAAAACATTTGTCACAAGAAACTAGCTCCCTGGAATACAGAAAATACCCAAGCCCTGAAGCAAGCCTCCAGAAAATTGGAACGGAAATGGCACTCCACCAAACTGGAAGTCTTCCTACTAACTTGGAAAGAAGGTACAGAGCAGTATCGAAGAGCCCTCTTTGCTGCTCGATCATCCTATTTTTCCAACCTAATTGTGGAGAATAAGAACAATCCAACATTTCTATTTGATACTGTCGCAAAGCTAACTAAAAAGCAGCATTCCCCAAGAGAGGATGCCTTTCACTTCAGCAGTGATTCATGAACTTCTTCGACGAAAAGATAATGATCAATAGAAAGCAAATTACAGAATCTGCGTATTTCTCCAAAGTTCAGCTGTCCTGAGTCTGCACAAAACTGCCAGGACCTAGGATCAATGGAGACACTCAAGTTTTTTAATCCTATATCTCTTGACACATTCATGAAAATAGTAATGGCCTCTAAACCTTCAAGCTGCATACTGGACCGTATTCCAACTAAACTACTGAAAGAGCTACTTCCTGTGCTTGGCCCTCCTATGTTGAACATAATAAATGGCTCCCTATCCACTGGATGTGTACCAAACTCAATAAAAGTGGCAGTAATAAAGCCTCTCTTGAAAAAGCCAAACCTTGACCCAGAAAATGTAAAAAACTATCAGCCTATATTGAATCTCCCATTCCTCTCAAAACTTTTAGAAAAAGCTTTTGTGCAGCAAATCACTACCTTCCTGAAGACAAAAAATGTATACAAAACGCTTCAGTCTGGTTTTAGATCCCATCATAGCACTGAGACCGCACTCGTGAAGGTGGTAAATGACCTTTAATGGCGTCAGACCAAGGCTCTGCATCTGTCCTCGTGCTCCTAGACCTTAGTGCTGCTTTTGACACCATCGATCACCACATTCTTTTTGAGAGATTGAAAACCTTAATTGGTCTACACGGACAAGTTCTTGCCTGGTTTAGAACTTATCTGTCGGAAAGATGTCAGTTTGTCTCTGTGGATGATTTGTCCTCTGACAAAGAAATTGTATGTTTCGGTGTTCCTCAAGGTTCCATTTTAGGACCACTATTGTTTTCACTATATGCAGTTGAAGTTGGAAATGTACATACACTTAGGTTGGAGTCATTAAAACTCGTTTTTCAACCACTCCACACATTTCTTGTTAACAAACTATAGCTTTGGCAAGTCGGTTAGGACATCTACTTTGTGCAGGACACAAGTAATTTTTCCAACAATTGTTTACAGACAGATTATTTCACTTATAATTCACTGTATCACAATTCCAGTGGGTCAGAAATTTACATACACTATGTTGACGGTGCCATTTAACAGCTTGGAAAATTCCATAAAATGATGTCATGGCTTTAGAAGCTTCTGATAGGCTAATTGACATAATTTGAGTCAATTGGAGGTGTAGCTGTGGATGTATTTCAAGGCTTTCCTTTAAACTCAGTGCCACTTTGCTTGACATCATGGGAAAATGAAAAGAAATCAGCCAAGACCTCAGAAAAAAAATTGTAGACCTCCACAAGTCTGGTTCATCCTTGGGAGCAATTTCCAAATGCCTGAAGGTACCACGTTCATCTGTACAAACAATAGTATGCAAGCATAAACACCATGGGACCACGCAGCCGTCATACCGCTCAGGAAGGAGACGACTTCTGTCTCCTAGAGATGAACGTACTTTGGTGCGAAAAGTGCAAATCAATCCCAGAACAACAGCAAAGGACCTTGTGAATATGCTGGAGGAAACAGGTACAAAAGTATCTATATCCACAGTAAAATGAGTCCTATATCAACATAATCTGAAAGGCTGCTCAGCAAGGAAGAAGCCACTGCTCCAAAACCGTCATAAAAAAGCCAGACTACGGTTTGCAACTGCACATGGGGACAAAGATCGTACTTTTCGGAGAAATGTCCTCTGGTCTGATTAAACAAAAATAGAACTGTTTGGCCATAATGACCATCGTTATGTTTGGAGGAAAATGGGGGTGGCTTGCAAGCCGAAGAACACCCTCCCAACCATGAAGCACGGTGGTGGCAGCATCATGCTGTGGGGGTGCTTTGCTGCAGGAGGTGACTGATGCACTTCACAAAATAGATGGCATCATGAGGAAGGAAAATTATGTGGATATATTGAAGCAACATCTCAAGACATTAGTCAGGAAGTTAAAGCTTGGTCGCAAATGGGTCTTCCAAATGAACAATGACCCCAAGCATACTTCCACAGTTGTGGCAAAATGGCTTAAGGACAACAAAGTCAAGGTATTGGAGTGGCCATCACAAAGCCCTGACCTCAATCCTAAAGGAAATGTGTGGGCAGAACTGAAAAAGCGTGTGCGAGCAAGGAGGCCTACAAACCTGACTCAGTTACACCAGCTCTGTCAGGAGGAATGGGCCAAAATTCACCCAACTTATTGTGGGAAGCTTGTGGAAGGCTACCCAAAACGTTTGACCCAAGTTAAACTATTTAAAGGCAATGGTACCAAATACTAATTGAGTGTATGTAAACTTCTGACCCACTGGGAATGTGATGAAAGAAATACAATTTGAAATAAATAATTCTCTCTACTATTATTCTGACATTTCACATTCTTAAAATAAAGTGGTGATCCTAACTGACCTAAGACAGAGGAATTTTTACTAGGATTAAATGTCAGGAATTGTGAAAAACTGAGTTTAAATGTATTAGGCTAAGGTGTAGGTAAACTTCCGACTTCAACTGTACCTACACGTACGCTACGGTCACAAGACGCAGGCCTCCTTATTGTCCCTAGAATTTCTAAGCAAACAGCTGGAGGCAGGGCTTTCTCCTATAGAGCTCAATTTTTATGGAATGGTCTGCTTATCCACGTGAGAGACGCAGACTCGGTCTCGACCTTTATGTCTTTACTGAAGACTCATCTCTTCAGTAGGTCCTATGATTGAGTGTAGTCTGGCCCAGGGTGCGAAGGTGAACAGAAAGGCCCTGGAGCGACAAACCGCCCTTGAGGTCTCTGCCTGGCCGGTTCCTGCCTCTCCATTGGGATTCTCTGCCTCTGACCCTATTGCGGGGGCTGAGTCACTTGCTTACTGGTGCTTTCCTTGCCGTCCCTAGGAGGGGTGCATCACTTGAGTGGGTTGAGTTACTGACATGATCTTCCTGTCCGGTTTGTCGCTCTCTCGGGCTCGTGCAGTGGAGGAGATCTTCGTGGGCTATACTCAGCCTTGTTTCAGGGTAGTAGGTTGGTGGTCTGTTGATATCCCTCTTGTGGTGTGGGGGCTGTGCTTTGGCAAAGTGAGTGGGGTTATATCCTGCCTGGTTGGCCCTGTCTGGGGGTATCGTCGGACGGGGCAACAGTGTCTCCCGACACCCCCTGTCTCAGCCTCCAGTATCTATGCTGCAATAGTCTATGTGCCGGGGCGCTAGGGTCAGCCTTTTATATCTGGTGTTATTCACCTGTCTTATCTGGTGTCCTGTGTGAATTTAAGTATGCTCCCTCTAATTCTCTCTCTCTCCCTCTATCCCTCCCCTCCTGGAGGACCTGAGCCCTAGGACCATGCCTCAGCACTACCTGGCCTGATGACTCCTTGCTGTCCAGAGTCCACCTGGTCGTGCTGCTGCTCCAGTTTTCATTCTTCTGCCTGCGGCTGTGGAACCCTGACCTGTTCACCGGACGTGCTACCTTGTCCCAGACCTGCTGTTTTCAACTCTCTCTCTCTACCGCACCTGCTATTTTAACCTCTAAATTCCCAGCTATGAAAAGCCAAGTGACGTTTACTCCTGATGTACTGACCTGTTACGACCTCTACAACCACTGTGATTATTATTTGACCCTGCTGGTCATCTATGAACGTTTGAACATCTTGGAGAAATATCTGGCCTTAATGGCCATGTACTGTCATAATCTCCACCCGGCACAGCCAGAAGGGGACTGGCCACCCCTCAGGACCTGGTTCCTCTCTAGGTTTCTTCCTAGGTTTCTGCCTTTCTAGGGAGTTTTTCCTGGCCACCGTGCTTCTACATCTGCATTGCTTGCTGTTTGGGGTTTTAGGCTGGGTTTCTGTATAGCACTTTGTGACATCTGCTGATGTAAAAAGGGCTTTATAAATAAAATTTGAAATTAAATTATTTTTTCCCTCATCAAGCTACACACAATACCCCATAATGACAAAGCGATAACAAGTTTTTAGACATTTTTGCAAATGTATTAAAAATAAAAACAAATAACAAATACCTTATTTACATAAGTATTCAGATCCTTTGCTATGAGACTCGAAATTGAGCTCAGGTGCATCCTGTTTCCATTGATCATCCTTGAGATGTTTCTACAACTTGATTGGACTCCACCTGTGGTAAATTACATTGATTGAAAATGATTTGGAGCTCCAGAGTTCATCTGGGGAGATGGGAGAACTTTCCAGAAGGACAACCATCTCTGCAGCACTCCACCAATCAGGCCTTTATGGTAGAGTGGCCAGACAGAAGCCACTCCTCAGTAAAAGGCATATGACAGCCCTTCTTGGAGTTTGCCAAAAGGCACCTAAAGGACTCTCAGACCAGAGAAACAAGATTCTCTGGTCTGATGAAACTAAGATTGAACTCTTTGGCCTGAATGCCAAGCGTCACGTCTGGAGGAAACCAGACACAGCTCATCACCTGGCCAATACCATCCCTACGTTGAAGCATGGTGGTGGCAGCATCATGCTGTGGGGATGTGTTTCAGTTGCAGGGACTCGGAGACTAATCAGGATCGAGGGAAAGATGAACAGAGCAAATTACAGAGAGATCCTTTATGAAAACCTGCTCCAGAGCGCTCAGGACCTCAGACTGGGGCGAAGGTTCACCTTCCAACAGGACAACGACCCTAAGCACACAGCCAAGACAACGCAGGAGTGGCTTCGGGACAAGTCACTGAATGTCCTTGAGTGGCCCAGCTTGAACCCGATTGAACATCTCTGGAGAGAACTGAAAATAGCTGTGCAGCGACGCTCCCCATCCAACCTGACAGAGCTTGAGCGGATCTGCAGAGAAGAATGGGAGAAACTCCCCAAATACAGGTGTGCCAAGCTTGTAGTGTCATACCCAAGAAGACTCAAGGCTGTAATCTCTGCCGAAGGTGCTTCAACAAAGTACTGAGTTAAGGGTCTGAATACGTAAATGTGATATTTTTAATAAATTAGCTAACATTTCTAAAAACCTGTTTTTGCTTTATGGGGTATTGTGTGTAGATTGATGAGGAATAAAAACAATTTAATCCATTTAAGAATAAGGCTGTAACGTAAGAAATTTGGAAAAGTGAATGGGTCTGAATACTTCCAGAATGCACTGTAAGTAAGGACTGAGACTAGACCACTCAGGAATCACTTAATACCTAATGGAAAGCCATTCTGGTGTGTCTTTGGCATTAACATTTGTGTAAATGTCCAGCAGAAACATACAACTCTATCCCAGGGTTTTCCTATAATTCTTTAACTCTGCTTTGGTCCATTCATATTTATTTTGATCCTGACAAATTCCCCAGTCTCTGCTGTTGATAAGCATAGCCATAACATGATGCTGCCACCACAATACTTGAAAATACAGAGGGTTTCACTCCGTGATGTGTTGTATTGTATTTGACCCAAACCTGTAGTTTTTAGATTAGGCCAAAAAGTGAATTTCTTTGCCGTGTTGTCTTGCAGTATTACTAAACGACCTTCTTGCAAACAATGCGGAGTGAATGCAATGTTGTTGATCCTCTGTATTTTCAAGTATGGATTTTTTTTATATCGCCAAGCTCTACATAGACGCCATTATTCAATGACACTTGACCTTCAAATATTGTATGAAATTACAGCTATTTGCTTTTTTATTGAGAACATTTCTCACCTTCTTCTCTGCCCTCCCTTCTTCCCTTCCCCATCCACCCCATCCCTCCTACCCCAATCCGTCTCTCTCTCTCTCCCTCCCTCCCTCCAACCCTCTCTCCAGGACTCAGAACTGCTGGTGATCACAGTTCTGGATGAGAATGACAACAGGCCCATATTCACACAGACCAGCTACCAGGCTGAGATCACTGAGAACTCCCCCGCAGGTACCAACCTCACTGGTGTGTTTGTATGTCTGTCTGTGTGACTGTTTGTTTAAATTGATAATGTATAATTCCTCTGCTACCTCTATCCCTACCCTGGCACCCACTACCTATTTCGCTATTCCTCTCTTTATCTCTGCTTTCCTCTATGCTTCCATCACTCATGTTTCTCTCTCTTCCCACTCTCTCCCCAATCTCAATCTTTCCCTCTTTCATCAATCTTTCTTGTTTTTCCCTCCTCAATTCTTGTATTTAACTGTCCTCTCCCCTTCTGCCATCCCACACATCTTCCTTTCTCCATCTCCCCCTCTATATTCCTCCATCCTTCTCCGTCTCTCAGGCAGTGCTGTGTTAGTGTTGAATGGACCAGTGTTGGCTGAGGACAAAGACATTGGGCCCAACGCTGTGGTCAGGTACCGTCTGCTGGGAACAAGACTGGACCTCTTCACTGTGGACTCTGATACAGGTCTGACACACGCATGCACATGCACACACACACACACACACACACACACACACACACACACACACACACACACACACACACACACACATACAGACACAGACACACACATAATGATCACTCAATTACACAACTCTAATACATGCACACTCAAACACATACACACACTCTCACTCACAACCCTACACACATGCAATGAATTATAACAACTTTGAAGTCAGCACCAATGAACCCAATGCCTGTACCTCTCCCTTGTTCCCCCCTGCAGGAGTGGTGTGTGTGCGACAGGTGGCGCTGTTGGACCGTGAGACGTTTGTGGAGCCGTGGGTGGAACTGTTCCTGGTGGGGGAGGATGTGTGGGGGCTCAACAGCAGTGTGCCCCTCACTGTGACCATCCTGGATCAGAACGACAACCCTCCTGTCTTCAACCCCCCCAGCCTAACTGTGCACCTTCCTGAGAACAGCCCCACTGGTGAGTGTGTGTTGGTGTGGATGGGTGTGTGTGTGTGACTCCATGCATGCATTCATGTGTGTGTATGTACGTGCATGCATGTGTATGTGTATGTATGTGCATCATCCCAAGCCACAAATACATGCACCCTGCCATCCAGGACCTCTATACCAGGCGGTGTCAGAGGAAGGCCCTCAAAATTGTCAAAGACTCCAGCCACCCTAGTCATAGACTGTTCTCTCTGCTACCGCACGGCAAGCGGTACCGGAGTGCCAAGTCTAGGTCCAAAAGACTTCTCAACAGCTTCTACCCCCAAGCCATAAGACTCCTGAACAGCTAATCATGGCTACCCGGACTATTTGCACTGCCCCCCCCACCCCATCCTTTTTACGCTGCTGCTACTTTGTTAAGTATTTATGCATAGTCACTTTAACTCTACCCACATGTACATATTACCTCAACTACCTCAACTAGCCGGTGCCCCCGCACATTGACTCTGCAACGGTACCCCCCTGTATATATAGCCTCCCTACTGTCACTTTATTTTACTGTATATATAGCCTCCCTACTGTCACTTTATTTTACTTCTGCTCTTTTTTTCTCAACACTTTTTTGTTGTTGTTGTTTTATTCTTACTTTTTTTGTTTAAAATAAATGCACTGTTGGTTAAGGGCTGTAAGTAAGCATTTCACTGCAATGTCTGCACCTGTTGTATTCGGCGCATGTGACCAATAAAATTTGATTTGATTTGATGCACAAATACATCCATTACTTATTTTGTTAAATAAATGATATATACCCATTGATTCTTGAAGAATATAACTTATAAATGCCTCAGGCTTAGTTCAACTGTCGTACCCCATCAGAACCCCAAATCTAATCTTGTTTTACTTGATTGTTTGTAAACAATGTAATTGTAAACAAACACTGTATAGCCACAAACTATAACTTTTATATCATGGATGGTCAGTCTTTGCATCCATAGCACTGTCTATGAATTTGAGAGTGGTTACATTTTCCCAGCCCAATCCCTCAGCTGTGTACCAAAACAGTGGCGGAGTGACAGCGTTTTATTGTTTGAACGGCAGATTGCCCCTTTAAGCCTAGTCCTGGACAGAAATTCTCCATTAAACATAATTTTTTGTCCAGGACTAGGCTTAATCTATGTCTGGGAAACCTGCCCCTTGTGTTCTATCCTAACCCCTGTGTCCTCTCTCTCTGTTTTAGGTGTGGTGGTGACACAGCTGTCTGCCAGTGACGCTGATTCGGGCTCTAACGCCTGGCTGCTGTACCGGCTGGAGAGTGGCGCCCAGGACCGCTTCATAGTCGACTCCCTGTCTGGCGCCGTTCTGGTGGGCAACGTCATCCTCGACCGTGAGGAGCGCGGCTCCTACCACCTGGTCATCTTGGCTACCGACCGCGGCACGCCCTCGTTGTCGGGCACTGGCACCCTGTCGGTCATCCTGGATGATGTCAATGACTCGCGACCGCGTTTCATTGAACCCGTGACGACTATTAACCTAAACGAGTCTACGCCGCCAGGCGTGGTGGTGGCTACGCTTGCCGCCGAGGATTATGACCTACGACCCCGGCTGGAATATTACATAATCTCTGTGGAGGCCAAGGATGATGGGAATAACCCTGTAGATGGGCTGCAAGAGTCGTTCGGCATCGATTTCCACACGGGTTAGTAGTCAACAGACACAGTAGATCATGATTAGCATTGCATCTGTGAAAACATGTGTATGCAGTATAAGTAAGTGTGTGTGTATGTGCGTGCGTGTGTCTCTGTGTGTCTCTGTGTGTCTGTCTGTGCGTGTGTGCGTACATGTGCATACATGTGCACATGCCTGTTTGTGTGTGTTAAATGTGTGTGTGTGTGCGTGTGTGTGTGTGCGTGCGTGTGTGTGTATGTGTGTTCCCACAGGTGCTGTGTTTGTGCGTAACCCACTCAACAGAGAGCTGGTGGCCACATTTGAGATCCTCGTGTCGGTGCATGACAACGCTAGTGATGTCATCGACATGTCAGTCAGCGTACCTAATGGTCAGGCTTCATCTAAAATCACCCTACTTTTGTTTGTTATTTTATCACCTTTTTGTGGCCCCATATGTCCCTCAAGATTCAACAATTTGTTAAACCAACAGAAGTTGATAGGAATTGACTTAGTGCATCTCATGATAAAAACAAGCATACACACAAACCTCAATCACTACAATACACTCAAAATAGGTTGAAAGACAATGCTCCGGAAAACCCCCTAAGGCAGGGGTTCCCAAACTTTTTTGGCCCACGACCCCATTTTGATATCTGACAATTCTTGTGACCGTAACCATGTGAAAACAATTATGTAATTAACAGCCAATGTTAACTTTTTTATTTGGGGCTATATCTGCACTATATCTCCGAGTTCTGTGGCTCAGCTCTTTTGCCGCCAGTTGCTCTCGGTGTATCATACAATGCGTCCATAGGGCAGAGGGAGACACATTCATAACTAGAGTGCCAAGGCATGCCTGCCGTCCCGCCATAGATGGAGCCCCATCTGTGCAAAAGCCTACCATTCGATCCCATGGAATCTGTTTTTCGTTAACATAGACACGCAACACACTGAACATCCTCTGTGAAGTTTAATGCTCGGGAATCGTGAGACAGAACAATATGTCCTCGTGAATAGCATCCCCCGACATGTACTGTATAGCAAACAAAAGTCAATGCCTGGGCATGTCGGCCCTCACAGCTAACGTCCATTTGGAGAGCATAAGCTGGGCAGTTTTTGAGTTGCTCTTGATTACTAGCAATAGCATAAATTATTTGTTTAACAGTGTTATCTGACAAAGGTATTGATGTGAGTTTCTGTGCCTCTGCCTCCCCACAAATTGTTTTCACGATATCAATTGCGGCCGGTAATATCAAAGTCTCTGCAATAGTGTGTGGTTTCATAGCGTAGCGGGCCTAGCCATTCACCGTGGGAATGATTCAAGTGCAACGGTCAAGAGTGGCCTTTTCCCATGATCTAAGGGCGCTCTCTGGTTTAATATTATCTTTTAGATTTGAATAATTTTCAGTTTGATTTTTAAGGTTAACCACATTACAATGATTTTGACATACAAAGACGATATTATAATATATGTATTTTTTTGTATATATTTGTTTTTCTTCAGGATAATGGAAATTCTCCCGCGACCCCATTTTCAAATCAGGCGACCCCACATGGGGTCGCGACCCCTAGTTTGGCAACCGCTATCCTAAGGTCTAAGGGCCCGGGGCTGGGTTTCTCCTAAGCTAACATATGGAATTGTTTTAAGATGGTCATACCTAGGGCTGTTGCAGTGACCATATTACCACCACACCGGCGGTCACAAGTCATGAAGGCAGTAAAATTCAGAGTGACCGTTTAGTCACGGTAATTAGGCTTCTCCAAGCTCTGATGCTGCTGATGGTCATTAGTAGCCTACCAAACTTGCTAACTGCCTGGTACGCAGCACTCTATTGTCCCTCTGATCACTCTGACATCAATGCAAGAAATCTAATCAAACACTTCATGAGAGCCCATGAGCTCATTTTGCGCAACATTTCTATAAGCTATGCAATTTCTATAGGCTATGCAATTGCGCGAGAAAACAGAGTGATGGACTCTGCTCAAAAGAGGAGGATCACATCAGCTTTCTATAGGCTAGGCCTACTATATTTATTTCTCAACTTTCCTACTATTAAGCATATCTTTCCAACAGGAGTATAGCCTACCTGGCTGGCATGAAAATGAACCATGGGAAAAGCTTCCTCCATTCGCTATTTAAGTGCATAGATTACATTAATTGTTTCCCCTGCCCCTGTTTCAAGACAGGTGAATGATAATGTTCCATTCTAAATCAAAACAAATTTCACACATATACAGTTGAAGTCGGAAGTTTACATACACAGTTCCCGCTCAGCCCAGTCAAAACTGTTCGCTGCTCTGGCACCCCAATGGTGGAACAAGCTCCCTCATGACGCCAGGACAGCAGAGTCACTCACCACCTTCCGGAGACACTTGAAACCCCACCTCTTTAAGGAACACCTGGGATAGGATAAAGTAATCCTTCTACCCCCCCTTACCCCACCCCCCAAAAAAAAAAAAAAATTGTAAAGTGGTTATCCCACTGGCTATAAGGTGAATGCACCAATTTGTAAGTCGCTCTGGAAAAGAGTGATGTAAATGTAAAATGTAAATGTTGGAGTCATTAAAACTAGTTTTTCAACCACTCCACAAATTTCTTGTTAACAAACTATAGTTTTGGCAAGTCGGTTTAGAGACAGATTATTTCACTTATAATTCACCATATCACAATTCCAGTGGGTCAGAAGTTTACATACACTAAGT
The DNA here is from genome assembly GCF_020615455.1 of Coregonus clupeaformis. Taxonomy (NCBI): domain Eukaryota; kingdom Metazoa; phylum Chordata; class Actinopteri; order Salmoniformes; family Salmonidae; genus Coregonus; species Coregonus clupeaformis. The sequence continues at coordinate 1,272,124 of NC_059228.1, read as the reverse complement.
TGACTGTGCCTTTAAACAGCTTGGAAAATTCCAGAAAATGATGTTATGGCTTTAGAGGCTTCTGATAGGCTAATTGACATAATTTGAGTCAATTGGAGGTGTACCTGTGGATGTATTTCAAGGCCTACCTTCAAACTCAGTGGCTCTTTGCTTGACATCATGGCAAAATCTAATGAAATCAGCCAAGAACTCAGACAGAAATTGTAGACGTCCACAAGTCTGGTTCATCCTTGGGAGCAATTTCCAAATGCCTGAAGATACCACGTTCATTTGTAAAAACAATAGTACGCAAGTATAAACACCATGGGACCACGCAGCCGTCATGGGACCACGCAGCCGTCGTGAAGGAGACACGTTCTGTCTCCTAGAGATTAATGCACTTTGGCACAAAAAGTGCAAATCAATCCCAGAACAACAGCAAAGGACCTTGTGAAGATGCTGGAGGAAACAGGTACAAAAGTATCTATATCCACAGTAAAATTAGTCCTATATCGACAAAACCTGAAAGGCCACGCAGCAAGGAAGAAGCCACTGCTCCAAAACCGCCATAAAAAAGCCAGACTACGGTTTGCCACTGCACATGGGGACAAAGATCATACTTTTTGGAGAAATGTCCTCTGGTCTGATGAAACAAAAATAGAACTGTTTGGCCATAATGACCATTGTTTTGTTTGGAGGAAAAAGGGGGTAGCTTGCAAGCCGAAGAACACCATCCCAACCGTGAAGCACGGGGGTGGCAGCATCATGCTGGGGGTGCTTTGCTGCAGGAGGGACTGGTGCACTTCACAAAATAGATGGCATCATGAGGAAGGAAAATTATGTGGATATATTGAAGCAACATCTCAAAACATCATTCTGGAAGTTAAAGCTTGGTCGCAAATTGGTCTTCCAAATGGACAATGATCCCAAGCATACTTCCAAAGTTGTGGCAAAATGGCTTAAGGACAACAAACTCAAGGTATTGGAGTGGCCATAACAAAGCCCTGACCTCAATCCTAAAGAAAATTTGTGGGCAGAACTGAAAAAGCGTGTGCGAGCAAGGCCTACAAACCTGACTCAGTTACACCAGCTCTGTCAGGAGGAATGGGCCAAAATTCACCCAACTTATTGTGGAAAGCTTGTGGAAGGCTACCCGAAAAGTTTGACCCAAGTTAAACAATTTAAAGGAAATGCTACCAAATACTAATTGAATGTATGTAAACTTCTGACCCACTGGGAATGTGATGAAATAAATAAAAGCTGAAATAAATAATTCTCTCTACTATTATTCTGACATGTCACATTCTTAAAATAAAGTGGTGATCCTAACTGACCTAAGACAGGGAATTTTTACTAGGATTAAATGTCAGGAATTGTGGAAAAACCGAGTTTAAATGTATTTGGCTACGGTGTATGTAAACTTCCGACTTCAACTGTAGGTTATTGATTATTAACGTAATACAATGAAAACAGGTCCCTAGTGGACTGGACTAACAATAGCATGAATGCTTGGGTAAAAGGAGGGTTGGCTGATTCAGAGAGGGGCGGGGAAAGTAAGAGATAAAGGAATTCACCTATCAGACATTTCTTAACTACACTCACGGAAATCCAAATGCTTAGCACCTGCTCATTTGGATTAGAAATACAACATGTACAGTGGGGGAAAAAAGTATTTAGTCAGCCACCAATTGTGCAAGTTCTCCCACTTAAAAAGATGAGAGAGGCCTGTAATTTTCATCATAGGTACACGTCAACTATGACAGACAACTGGGGGAAAAAAATCCAGAAAATCACATTGTAGGATTTTTTATGAATTTATTTGCAAATTATGGTGGAAAATAAGTATTTGGTCACCTGCAAACAAGCAAGATTTCTGGCTCTCACAGACCTGTAACTTCTTCTGTAAGAGGCTACTCTGTCCTCCACTCGTTACCTGTATTAATGGCACCTATTTGAACTTGTTATCAGTATAAAAGACACCTGTCCACAACCTCAAACAGTCACACTCCAAACTCCACTATGGCCAAGACCAAAGAGCTGTCAAAGGACACCAGAAACAAAATTGTAGACCTGCACCAGGCTGGGAAGACTGAATCTGCAATAGGTAAGCAGCTTGGTTTGAAGAAATTAACTGTGGGAGCAATTATTAGGAAATGGAAGACATACAAGACCACTGATAATCTCCCTCGATCTGGGGCTCCACGCAAGATCTCACCCCGTGGGGTCAAAATGATCACAAGAACGGTGAGCAAAAATCCCAGAACAACACGGGGGACCTAGTGAATGACCTGCAGAGAGCTGGGACCAAAGTATCAAAGCCTACAATCAGTAACACACTACGCCGCCAGGGACTCAAATCCTGCAGTGCCAGACGTGTCCCCCTGCTTAAGCCAGTACATGTCCAAGCCCGTCTGAAGTTTGCTAGAGTGCATTTGGATGATCCAGAAGAGGATTGGGAGAAAGTCATATGGTCAGATGAAACCAAAATAGAACTTTTTGGTAAAAACTCAACTCGTCGTGTTTGGAGGACAAAGAATGCTGAGTTGCATCCAAAGAACACCATACCTACTGTGAAGCATGGGGGTGGAAACATCATGCTTTGGGGCTGTTTTTCTGCAAAGGGACCAGGACGACTGATCCGTGTAAAGGAAAGAATGAATGGGGCCATGTATCGTGAGATTTTGAGTGAAAACCTCCTTCCTTCAGCAAGGGCATTGAAGATGAAACGTGGCTGGGTCTTTCAGCATGACAATGATCCCAAACACACCGCCCGGGCAACGAAGGAGTGGCTTCGTAAGAAGCATTTCAAGGTCCTGGAGTGGCCTAGCCAGTCTCCAGATCTCAACCCCATAGAAAATCTTTGGAGGGAGTTGAAAGTCCATGTTGCCCAGCGACAGCCCCAAAACATCACTGCTCTAGAGGAGATTTGCATGGAGGAATGGGCCAAAATACCAGCAACAGTGTGTGAAAACCTTGTGAAGACTTACAGAAAACGTTTGACCTGTGTCATTGCCAACAAAGGGTATAGAACAAAGTATTGAGAAACTTTTGTTATTGACCAAATACTTATTTTCCACCATAATTTTCAAATAAATTCATAAAAAATCCTACAATGTGATTTTCTGGATTATTTTTTATCATTTTGTCTGTCATAGTTGACGTGTACCTATGATGAAAATTACAGGCCTCTCTCATCTTTTTAAGTGGGAGAACTTGCACAATTGTTGGCTGACTAAATACTTTTTTTCCCCACTGTATATACGTGTAGCTGTCCTCAATAGTTGAGTTGATGATGTAGGACTCTGAGATCCCAGAGATCCCAATGTCCTTGGTAGAATTTCTGGTCGTATTGGTGGTTAGAATGGATACTTCAGCGTACCCTGTAGTTCGTAGAGTTGATCTGTTAGAATAGAACTTCAGATGTACCAACGGTTGTCTGAAAGGGATTGTCCTTCCCAACTCGTGTCTTTAGTGAAGGTTCTCTAGATGACGATACATAACCAGCTGCAGACTGAGATGATAAGGTCTAGTGCGTTGTCTTCTTCTTCACCTCGTTTAGAGTTTGAGAGTTTCACCATTTTGCCGTATTCAGGTCGTGCTGCATGTCGGCTGGTCTGTAGAGTTTAACCATTTTGTAACGTTTAGCTCACACTTCACGTCTGCTGGTCTGAGGTGAATTTCATCACGAGGGGTTTTATACTTGAGTAGAAAAGGGGGCGTTTCATCATGTTTGTGCTCATCTGGGCATGGCCACTGACTGAGAACAAATCAATATGGAAACAATCCTCTCATCTAGAAAGCTAAAATCACATTGTTATCTTCACAAAAGTATTATAATACTTAATCATTCGTTTTATACAACAACTAGATGCAAACCTCATAACTGGGAAGTGTACACCCCCAGAGATACGTTTATGTTGTTCCACCATCTTTAATGACATCACAACATAGTAATGAATTTGACATGATTGTTCTTTAAGTCGCCACCGACCATTTCCCACATTCTTTGAAGTATGAATATTGTTTAATTATCCACTTTTGGATGTTGGAGTCTTGGCGGGAATACTTCCTTTGTTCCACAGGCAAATTCCCTCTCCCAATACTGCATGGCACGGAAAAGAAAGTTTCTGCAAGAATTTTACGACCGGTTATAAAACTGGCCCCCAGGAGAGGGGGTGTTCAAACCTTTGCCTAGCCGGCATCTTTGATCCTCAACCCATGAGGGCAAGTCATGACACAGTACTTCCATTATTTTTTGTTACTGGTACCGGGTTACCTTTAGACGAGTCTTGTGAGGCTTGTTAGCATCGTACGTGTTCGTGAAAGTCTCACCTTTAATATTAGTGTGTAGCCCAAACCGTTCGGACGTTGGCATATCGGTGGTACCAACTTCAGCCGTAGAGCAAAACAGAGAAAACCATTGTGAGAGTCTCATCTTTCCATAGAGGGGTCATATTAATTTGTTTGTCAAATCTTTTGGACGCCACAAGCGTTTTTGTGAGAAGACCGATATTCGGGATGTCTCCTGGTCTGACAAACACCGCTGTAGCTCTGCCACCTTCCACTCCAGATGCGGAAGGCTGACATCGGCGGATGTGGTGGATTGAGATTCAACCCACGCAAAAAAACTGAAATCTCTAGCTTAAACAGACGAATTTTATGTTTTTGGATTATTATTATGCTAATTAGATTTATGCGGGGGTGCGGACATCGACTCTAATCTCTTCTCTGTCTCTTCCCAATACTAACCCTCTCAATTGCCTCTCAACCATTGACAGCGAGACTGACAGTGAATGTGCTGGATGTGAATGACAACGCTCCGCGGTTCAGACCCTTTGGAGTGGCCAACTTCTCAGAGAAGATTCTGGAAGGGGCTCAGCCAGGCACCACTCTGCTGTCGGTGTCAGCCGTGGACCCAGACAAAGGCCCTAACGGACAGGTCATCTACCAGCTGCTACACCTGCCCCGAGGGGACTACCTCAGACTGGAGGACCCCTCTACTGGTACAACACATACACACACATACAGACACACATGCACGCGCGTGCGCGCGCATACACACACACATTGTTTAGTCTTCAACAGTGTACTGTATATTCAAACTAAACTCACACTAAACTTATATACACAGATGTTGGAACATATAAACACACACACACACCAGACCTGGGTTCAAATACATGCGGACAGTATTTAAGTATTTGTTATTGAAATACTCATTTTCTGTGTATTTTAAAGTATTTTCAAATAACTTCTTATAAATAGCTCACACAGACTCAAATCTCACTCAAAAAAGGCACATTAAAATGTCCTTTACTTGAAATATTATACATTTTGTTGTGATATAAAATGGACAATAACATACACTTATCAAACTTATTATACCTACCAATTTGCTAGTCTGGATATTATTTTATCTAATCTTATCTTACTACTACTTCTACAATATACAGTACATCAGATATTGACTGGAAGCCCATCTCTGCAGCCAACTCAAACACACCCAGTTTCTCCAACTCTTCATCAGAAAAGAGTCACTTCACCAGAGCTCACACACTGCTCCTAAATCAAACCTCATAACTGGGAAGTGTACACCCCCAGAGATACGTTTATGTTGTTCCACCATCTTTAATGACATCACAACATAGTAATGAATTTGACATGATTGTTCTTTAAGTCGCCACCGACCATTTCCCACATTCTTTGAAGTATTAATATTGTTTAATTATCCACTTTTGGATGTTGGAGTCTTGGCGGGAATACCCTCCTCACTCTCTTGTAAAACTCCACCTTGACCATATTACTGCCACGGTAACTAGGCTTCTCCAAAACTGTGCTCTGATGCAGCCAATGGTCATTAGTAGCCTACCAAACTTGCTAATGGCCTGGTCCTCAGTGCTCTATTGTCCCCCTAATCACTAACATAAATGCAAATGCTATCGAACATCAAATCAAACACTTCATTAGAGCCCTGGCATTCAGAGTTTGAGCGGAATAGGATCACCTGTTGCGCAGTGAGAGCCAGCTCCTCGCTCTGGTTGATGCATGGAATGAAATAAGTGTTCCTATAAGCCCATGTTGCGCAACATTTCTATAGGCTATGCTATGCAATTGTGTGAGAAAACAGAGTTTTGATGGCCTCTATTAAAAAGAGGATCCCATAAGCTTTCTGTAGGCTAGGCCTGGCCTACTATATTTATTTTTCAACTTGATATTAAGCACATTGCTTTGCTTTACAACTGGAGTAGCCTACCTGGCTGGCATGAAAATGAACTGCTACTCAAGTGCATACAGACGACATGTATTTTTTCCCCCTGTTCCGACAGGTGCATGATAATGGCCCATTCTAAATCAAAACAAATTTCACACATATATTATTTAGTATATGTAAAGACAAAATTAAATTGGGAATAGACTGATGGGTGAGAATATCATCACTTGTGAATGATACCCAGTGTGTGCAGTCTAAGGCAAGAAATAGCGCATGCATTTGTTTTTGCCAGTTTTTCAAATCATAGTCGCATGTAGCCTAGGCCATCGGCATATATGTTTTGATAAGGTTTGTATCACAACTAAAGTGGCCAAATAACTCTAAGCGTAGCCTGTAGGCCTAGGACCCCTGGAACAGAGCCCAGTGAAACATGTTCTTATAAGCTTAGTCATTGCGCAATCGCGTGTGAAAACAGAGTTTTGACTGACCACTATTTAAAAGAGGATCCCAGCTTTCTCGTGCTGCTATTTTTATTGCTCAATTATTTAAATGAAGCACATTAATCCGCTTTACAACCGGTGTATCCTACCTGGCATATTAAAAATTTAACCACGGGAAGCGCTTCCCCCATTCGCTATTCGAGTGCAGGCTATGGATGACTTTTTTTTTTTGTAGGCCATTCTAAATAAAAAACTATTCCACACATATATTAGTAGGCTATATGTAATTTAGAATAGTCTGATGGGTGAGAATATTATCAAGTACTTGTCAAATTGTGAATGAGAGACTCAACAAAATGTGGTGCAGAGAAAGATGTATGTATCTTGAAAATATGGTTGACAGCCACTATAACTAAAAAATAACTAAAATATTTGAATACATATTTAGCTTCCAGTCTCCATATACAAAAGTTGAGAGTCTCATCTTTCAGATGCATTTGGAACTATGTTCATAGCCCATAGCGTTCCAAAGTTAGAGCTAAAAGCCTGATGGCACGGGCGCCCATATCACCTGTTTCACCCATATCGCCTATATCGCCCATATCGCCTATATCGCCCATATCGCCTATATCGCCCATATCGCCTATATCGCCCATATCAGCGGACATCTTTTGGTCGTACTGGTATGTCAGATTAGCTAATTCACCAATCTCTCAGCTTCTAAGTATCACAGAAACACAACACTTTGAATGAATAACAGAAACGTTTTCATGATAAATTGCCAGGGATGAAATGTATCAAAGGAACTGTTCAAAACATGAAAAAACATACATAAACTTGTATTTTTGAACCTCAAATGTTACTATAAATGTGTGAGAATGTTCAAATATATGCGTATTTAGGGAAATTAAAAACATTTACTTTTAGGGTTATAAATATGTTAGCGCTTTTAGGGATAATATGTTTAGACAGTTGGACCAACTTTTAGAATTAAGAATATTGTTCTAATTGTAGACATTCAGTTACGTAGCATTGTTTAAATATTCCCCATATAATGTTATTGCGCTGCTAACATGGCTGCCATATAATTTTGTACTGTCATGTTAATGCATCATAATGCAGAAACCTCAATGTTTATAATTACTTTTGGCTCTAGATGTAGCCATAGATAAAGAACCCTGTCACAATACACTTCACAGAAAAAGGAACCCTGATATATGTTCATGTAAAATTAGTTTTACGTTGAACCCACAAACAATGGCAGCGTTTAAATTCACCCAGATTTGTTGTGATATTCAATTTGCCACACTCTGTTTCTTTGATTCCTCGTAGAAATGAATCGCTGGGTATTGAAGATAATTTTAAAATAATCAACCAAACATTCTAAATGCAAACATTCTACCAACTTGCCATGACAATTAAAAATTATTAAATTATTGGATGTAGCATATTATACAACGGGTGGGTCTAATCCTGAATGCATTCTAGCCGGTGTCTATTCCACAAGTTACCACCGGCTAAATCTATAATGTTAAAATGCCTTGTGGCGTACCGCGTACAAGCCCCCAGGGGGAGACTCGTCGAGGCCTGGTGACAGACGAGTCTACATCACGCGGTGGTGGCTCCCTCGGCTGGACGTGCCAGGTCTCGACGGGTCCTCCGGCCAAGACTAATTGGGGCTGATTGAGGCTGGTGAGTAATCATGGGGCTGATTGCTCACCAGCCGTACAGGGCCCATAAAGCTGCCAGGAGGGCAGCACACGAGAGGGTTGGAGGTAGTGAGAGGTTGCTACCGGACAGACGTCCTCACGTTCTGCTAGAACCGAGGGGCTCGGTGTTCTGCCCCAGAGGAGACAGCATTCCCCGGAGCCAAGAAGGCGTTAACCCAGGAAGAGGTCCTCCTTTTATTTTTATTTATTGTTTTAAATAAACACCCTTGAAACTGAGGTATCACACTTGTGTCTGATCTGTGTAAATGTCTTGATCAAACCCCCTGGTCTGCCACAGCCTATTTACTTTGTTACATCTGACTGTGCAATCCACTGTCTCATCAGCCCAGCCAGGCAATTTATAAACTTGATCTCCACTATAAAAAGCATCTAGACATTATCTCACATTTCTTTTAGACTAACATTTAGTTTTCAACCTCGGAAATATGTATAAACCTTGCTTTCTGTCTCTCCGACCTTTGCAACATTGTTTCAATATTCAAATTCGAACTTTTTTTGGATATATACAAAGACATTTCAATTGAAAAAAGGTAAAAGGAAAGGAAGTGCAGCTAATTTTCAGTCTTTCCAGCTTCTGTTTGAAGTGATTGTCTTAGCTGTGTTGTTGGCTAGCTCCTCTGAACAACAGTGTCCTGACGAGTGACAAATGTTCTATTCCAGGTGAAATCGCACCTCATTAGCTCATTGTTATGGATGTATCCAACTAATTCACTTCACTCATGCTGCCAAACATGCCCTCGAAAAACTGACTATCCTACCGATCCTTGACTTCGGCGATGTCATTTACAAAATAGCCTCCAACACTCTACTCAGCAAATTGGATGTAGTCTATCACAGTGCCATCCGTTTTGTCTCCAAAGCCCCATACACTACCCACCACTGTGACCTGTACGCTCTTGTTGGCTGGTCCTCACTACATGTTCGTCGTCAAACCCACTGGCTCCAGGCCATCTATAAATCACTGCTAGGAAAATCCCCGCCTTATCTTAGCTCATTGGTCACCATAGCAGCACCCACCCGTAGTCTGCACTCCAGCAGGTATATCTCACTGGTCATTCCCAAAGCCAACACCTCCTTTGACCGCCATTCCTTCCAGTTCTCTGCTGCCAATGACTGGAACGAATTGCAAAAATCTCTGAAGCTGGAGACTCTTATCTCCCTCAATAACTTTAAGCATCAGTTGTCAGAGCACCTTACCGATCACTGCACCTGTACACAGCCCATCTGAAATTAGCCCACCCAACTACCTCATCCCTATATTGTTATTTATTTTGCTCTTTTGCACCCCAGTATCTCTATTTGCACATAATCTCTTGCACATCTAGCATTCCAGTGTTAATACTATTGTAGTTATTTTGCACTATAGCCTATTTATTGCCTTACCTCCATAACTTGCTACATTTGCACACACTGTATATATATTTTCTGTTGTATTTTTGACTTTATGTTTTTTACCCCATATGTAACTCTGTGTTGTTTTTATTGCACTGCTTTGCTTTATCTTGGCCAGGTCGCAGTTGTAAATGAGAACCTGTTCTCAACTGGCTTACCTGGTTAAATAAAGGTGAAATAAATAAAAAAATAAAAAAAATAATTGTAATTAGAAAACAGCTTAAACAAATGCAAACGCAGTTGGATACAGAACAAAAGACTGAATGACTGGGTCGTGTCTCTGGCAACCGAACCGATAGAACAAATGACCAGCCGGCTTGGGTAGCAACCCTAGATTTGTGTCGGCACTATATCTTGTGGAAGGATGAAAAAGTATGAATAAATTCATCAAAATAACATTTTTAATGAAAACATGTCAATCATTATTTGAATATGTTGGTAACCCGTTGTATAAAAGTGATAATGCCCTCGAAGCCAGTGTTTGGAGGATATATTGGCACAGTTTGCTGGCCCGGGCCTAACAACACCTTTGCCAATATATCCACAAAACACTGGCTTCTCGGGCATTATCACTTAACTGTATGTGCATCATGTAAAAACTGTTTTACGTTGAACCCAAAGTTGAAACCAACAAACAAACCAACACGCACACACAGGCACACACAGACAGACACACACACACACACACACATTAGGGCATTAAGTAAACATCATTAGTAGTGGAGACCGGGGTTAGTTGTCACACTTTTTACAAATTATTGTATTTCTCAGCACCAGTATATCTTACAAGACTATTTTCACTATTAGGAGAAAGACCAAGGTATTGGGTTGAAATGTGGAACATTGTTATCCTCATATCTTATTCCAACATGGAGTAATAAGCCATTAAATACACTCTGTCCGAGGTTGGTTGTCACACAGTATGGGGTTGGTTGTCACAGTGTTTGCCATTAGTTTTTCTGCAACAAATGAACCAATTTACAAAGTAACTTTTTGAAAAAGTAAAGCCTTTATTTGAAAAATAGGAAAGGCTTTATTTATTGAACAGTATTTCTATCTAACATTATACAAATAAATGTGAACAAATAAATTCAACATAGTTGAATATTTGCTTTGGCATTCTAGTTCTTACTCTACTGAAATTGTCATATCAATGCATAATAAAACAAACAACAGTAGGGTACTAGGTGGTAACAATGTCTAATTGCTGACACAAAAAATCAATGTTTGGAAAAATAATTGTATGTGGATGAAGATCATGCTTAAGCGAATAAACTGTTAAGGGAAATAAATGGCTACAGTTTACACTTTTTTAGTTATTTCATGAAATGTTGTTTTTAGGAAAGGGGTGTTTTTTTTAAGTACCAGGGTGTGTTAAAAGTGTGTTAAATCCATTTAATCCATTTAATTTACATATTCCTTAGTAAGTAATAGTAAGTCTAGTTGTCTTATTTTAATTATTTAAATGAAATATGGGGGGGAAATGTTTGTCACGACTTCCGCCGAGGCTGCCTCCCCTCCTTGTTCGGGCAGGCTTCGGCGTTCGTCGTCACCAGAGTACTAACCATTGCCGCCCCAATCATCATATCAATTGTCTTGTCAATCACACACACCTGGTTCTATTCCCCTAATTAGTCCATGTATAAGTGTTCCCTCTGCCCCCTTGTCCTTGTGGGTGATTGTTTGTTGTGGAGGTTAGTAGCTCGGTGGAGCTCTTGTATTTGGTATCGACAAGACTATTTTTCCTGTGTGCCTTGTATTTTCCAGTGCACCTGTTTTGTGCCCTGGAGTGTGTTTGACGCATTTCTGCGTAAACCTGTATTTTTACAGATTAAAGCCTGTTTCAGTGATTTACCCTCCTGCGCCTGACTCCTTCAACACTACCTTATCACAATGGTGTTCCACATGTCACCATTAATATCCACACTATGAGGAAATCTGGAAAGAATGGCGCCGGAGGGGATGGCTGCCGTTTTACGGGCTCCTAACCAACTGTGCTATTTTGTTAGTTTTTTTGCATTGTTTGTACATAAACTTGCTGCTACCATCTCTTATGACCGAAAATAGCTTCTGGACATCAGAACAGCGATTACTCATCTCAAACTGGACAAAGATTTTTTCTTTAATGAGTCCGAGATGAAGGATATACTGGTCTCCAGAGACCAGGCCCAAATCTCAGTAATTTGGGTGAAGAAATGGCGAAGATACAGAGGAAGGTCGGGTGCCTTGTTAGGATTCGTAGGCAAGTGAGTAAATCGCCATTACCATCGGTTCTATTGGCCAACGTGCAATCACTGGAAAACAAACTCGATGATCTACGGTCGAGACTATCCTACCAACGGGACATTAAAAATGATAATATCTTATGTTTCACCGAGTCGTGGCTGAACTACGACACAGATAATATAGAGCTGGCTGGGTTTTCCGTGCATCGGCAGGACAGAGCAGCTACGTCTGGTAAGATGAAGGGCGGGGGTTTGTGTCTATTTGTCAATAACAGCTGGTGCGCGATGTCTAATAAGAAGTCTTGAGGTATTGCTTGCCTGAGGAAGAGTACCTAATGATAAACTGTAGACCACACTATCTACCGGGAGAGTTTTCATCTATATTTTTCGTTGCCATCTATTTAATACCACAAACCGATGCTGGCACTAAGCCCGCACGCAACGAGCTGTATAAGGCCATAAGCAAACAAGAAAATGCTCATCCAGAAGCGGCACTACTAGTGGCCGGGGACTTTAATGCAGGCAAACTTAAATCCGTTTTACCTAATTTCTACCAGCATGTTACATGTGGCGCATACAAAGCTCTAACTCGCCCTCCATTTGGCAAATCTGACCATAACTCTATCCTCCTGATTCCTGCTTACAAGCAAAGACTAAAGCAGGAAATACCAGTGACTCGCTCAATACGGAAGTGGTCAGATGACGCGGATGCTATGCTAGCACAGACTGGAATATGTTCCAGGATTCATCCAATGGCATTGAGGAGTATACCACCTCAGTCACCGGCTTCATCAATAAGTGCATTGACGACGTCGTCCCCACAGTGACCATACATACATCTCCCAACCAGAAGCCATGGATTACAGGTAACATCCGCACCGAGCTAAAGGCTAGAGCTGCCGCTTTCAATGAGCAGGACACTAATCTGGACGCTTATAAGAAATCCCGCTATGCCCTCAGACGAACCATCAAACAGGCAAAGTGTCAATACAGGACTAAAATTGAATCCTACTACACCGGCTCTGACGCTCGTCGGACGTGGTAGGGCTTGCAAACTATTACGGATTACAAAGGGAAACCCAGCCGCGAGCTGCACAGTTACGCGAGCCTACCATACGAGCTAAATGCCTTTTATGCTCACTTCAAGGCAAGTGACATTGAAGCATGCATGAGAGCACCAGCTGTTCCGGACGATTGTGTGATCACGCTCTCTGTAGCCGATGTGAGCAAGACCTTTAAACAAGTAAACATTCACAAGGCCGCGGGGCCAGACGGATTACCAGGGCGTGTACTCAGAGCATGCGCGGACCAACTGGCAAGTGTCTTCACTGACATTTTCAACATCTCCCTGACCGAGTCTGTAATACCCACATGTTTCAAGTAGACCCAAGAATGCGAAGGTAACCTGCCTAAATGACTACCACCCCGTAGCACTCACGTCGGTAGCCATGAAGTGCTTTGAAATGCTGGTCATGGCTCATATCAACACCATCATCCCAGAAACCCTAGACCCACTCCAATTCACATACCGCCCCAACAGATCTACAGATGACGCAATCTCAATCGCACTCCACACTGCCCTTTCCCACCTGGACAAAAGGAACACCTATGTAAGAATGCTTTTCATTGACTACAGCTCAGCGTTCAACACCATAGTGCCCACAAACCTCATCAATAAGCTAAAGATCCTGGGACTAAACACCTCCCTCTGCAACTGTATCCTTGACTTCCTGATGGGCCGCCCCCAGGTGGTAAGGGTAGGCAACAACACATCTGCCACGCTGATCCTCAATACCGGGGCCCCTCAGGGGTGCGTGCTCATTCCCCTCCTGTACTCCCTGTTTACCCACGACTGCGTGGCCAAGCACGACTCCAACACCATCATTAAGTTTGCTGACGACACAACAGTGGTAGGCCTGATCATCGACAACGATGAGACAGCCTATAGTGAGGAGGTCAGAGACCTGTCAGTGTGGTGCCAGGACAACAACCTCTCCCTCAATGTGAGCAAGACAAAGGAGATGATGGTGGACTACAGGAATAGGAGGGCCGAACAGGCCCCTATTAACATTGACTGGGCTGAAGTGGAACGTGTCGAAAGTTTCAAGTTCCTTGGTGTCCACATCACCAACAAACTATCATGGTCCAAACACACAGAGACAGTCGTGAAGAGGGCACGACAACACCTTTTCCCCCTCTGGAGACTATCTACAGAATATCAGTAACATTTGAACTAAGTATCTACTAAACCTAACCTTAACCCTTATCCTAACCCTAAACTCAACTCTTACCCTAGCCCTAACCGTAACCTTAGCAAGCAGTTGCTTATCAACACATAGTTTGTTGATAGTATTGTGAAGGAAAAATTAAACGTAATGACAATTGTGTTAGACAACTGTACTGTGTGCTTTAAAGCTATTACCCAAGTTGAACTAGAACCAGACAAATCTGGATTTGAGGAAGTGGAGTATGAAACGTGTGTTATGCATTGAAGAGAGGGGTGGGGGGATGTATATCACCTGGATACCTGTATGTATGTCTTTTATAATAGATAAGCTTGCCAAGAAAACTCAGCAGAAAAGAGAATACTGATCTAAACCAGATGTTCCTTGCCTATATAAGCTATAATGTATTTGTGTCTAGGAGAGTCCAATGCTGGCTGGGTCCAGAAAAGGTCTCTCCTGCGTAGGTCACTTGTAGTTTTCTCGACTACAAGAGCTGATTTTTCTACAACAGTATCCGGACTACCAAATAAAGTGTTACCCAATTGTTTGGTTGAAAACAAGGAATGCCTTTTCAAACAGAAACAGGTGTGTGTGTGTGCATGTGTGTATGTGTGTGTGTGTGAATGTTGCTAACTCTCAGTTTTGACAAACAGGTCCAGACTGGACCAAATCTGAACCAATCATAGATGTCTATGTTACAAAGGTTTGGACAGCACAGTATACAGTAGAGCACAGCAGAGTACAGTACAGCAAAGTAAATAAAAGTAGAGAGTATTCAGTAGAGTACAGTAGGGTACAGTAAAGAAAAGTAAAGTAGAGTTAATTTCAGTACAGTACAGTACAGCACAGTAGGATGAAGTACAGTAAAGAAGAGTTCAGTATAGGGCTGGGTGATATGGCCAAAGCGGTATTTTTCAAATTTTTGACGGTATGATGGTATTTGACAGTATTTTATGTTTTTGAATAATACAAGTTTAAATTTGATTTTTGAGTAGTGCGTGACTCCTAGGGTGGCAACATACATTCTAAATGATTTCAATGGGTCTCTCTCCATTCTGATTGTTTTATACTGTTCAATTAAACTTCAACCAAAAATAGATTTCTGCATTTTCATCAATTTCTGCATTTCCTGCACTCATTGAGATAATTTCCACACTGCCACGTAGGGCTGCTCGATATGGGCAAAAAATCTAGGCCTTATTTTTAACCAAATGTTGCAATTGTGATTTGATTGATGATTTAGATCAAAACACTTGGGTGAACTGTTGGAACTGTAAAAATAATGATTATTCTAATTCTATAGTTAGAAGATAATAGTGGGCACTTTGAATACAGTGTTGTTTGACATGACAACGAATGAAAATGCCTGAGAGGAGTCATTGTGACAGGGTAGGAAGCAAAGTGTTGGTCAGTGTTTCCTTGGGGACCCTATGATCTTTGGCTCCATTCAATGTTTTCTCTTAGCTACTTCATGTAGCTAACATGTGCGCTTGAGAGACAGTGGGCAGGGCTAGGTTGTGTGGAAAGTGGCATGGAGAGAGAGAGCAGAGAGATGACTCAAGTAGTGGCGTAAACTATAAAAATTGACGTTAAACACAGCATATCACATTTAACAAACCAAACATACAAATACCGTTATAGAAGGTAAAGTAAAAAACCAAACAAGTCTGTGCATCAATACTGGTATATAGTAAAATACGGTATACAGCTCAGCCCTATTTCAGTACAGTAGAGTACAGTATTGTATCCTACTTTACTGAATTAACTCAACTGTACTGTACTCTAATGTACTGTACTCTACTGAATTAAACTCAACTGTACTGGACTGTATATTTACTCTACTTTGCTCTACTGTACTGTACTGTACTGTACTCTACTGAATGTAACTGTATTGCACTGTGGTGTACTGTACTCTGCTGAATTAAACTCCACTGGACTGTACTGTGCTGTACTGTGCTGTCCAAACTGGTGAAACATAGATGTCTTTTCAATGTCCGGAAAATAAGTATTCTAGGCGTCTTTTCAATGTAATTCAGCTGACGGGGTACATTGTTACAAAAGAACCCCCCCCCCGCCCCCCACCCCCGATGCTAATTAAGATGCTATTTACCACATGACTTGATCTATGGAAAAAATTTAACACATTTTAAATAAAGCTCTCACTTTCCTGTTTTCAAAATAAGTAATTGTTTATGGATACTCCCATCATACAACTATTTATGAAAGAAATAACAAGCATGTGAATATTTACTTTCACCCATGAAAAATGCTAATATTCCTCTCACCTCAATGTTTTGTGATCCTGACCTGAATTGACCACATGGATGACCTCTCCTATAGAGGATACACATTTTTATCTTGAAATAAAAAATGTACACAGCTCCCTTTGTGATAGGCACTGTGACAACCAACCAATGAGACAACCAACCCCAGTCTCCCCTATAATTAGTATATTTATGATGAGAAGTGTGGTGGTAACCATTGTGTTGTTGTGCAGGTAAGATCGTAGCCAACCAGATGGTGGACTTTGAGCAGGTGCAGTGGCTGAACTTCACAGTGAGAGCTCAGGACCACGGCAGTCCACCCAGAGTGGCTGAGCTTCCTGTCTACCTGCGTATAGTAGACATCAACGATAACAAGCCCATCTTTACACAACCCTCTTACAAGGTACCAAAAATACTGATTCATAACATACACTGCAAAGTGTGTCACACTTTATGCGTCAGCATACTTCGGTTCAGCTGGTGCCAATAGGCGAACTGAACGAGTGTACTCACATACTACCTTAAAAGACATTCGTTTGAAAATAGAGAAAAAAGCGGCAATAGTATCTTTTGTCCTTCTTGAGACGCCATAGAATTAATCAAAGATAACTCAAGAAATCTGTCATTAATTTCGACGTTGCAATTTTACATCTAACTAAGATGTTTGGTGCAGTATTTCTCAAATAAATAATGTTGCATGAAAACGATTTGTCTCTTGTTGAATGACACTTCATTGAATAATCCCTACTGTTGACCAATCACCAACGAAGGGGCATAGACTTTGGCTACCGACTTCAGCTTGCCTTGAGAGAAAACATTTGTGTGCAAGAACAGCCGAAAACGCTTGCCAAAGACCAAAACAAACAAAAACGTCACAATGTCGTCATTATATACAGTGCTTTCGGAAAGTATTCAGACCCCTTGACTTTTTCCACATTTTGTTATGTTACAGCCTTATTCTAAAATTGATCAAATTGTTTTTTTTCCCCCTCATCAATCTACACACAATACCGCATAATGACAAAGCAAAAACAGGTTTTTCACATTTACATAACTATTCAGATCCTTTACTCAGTACTTTGTTGAAGTACCTTTGACAGCAATTACAGCCTCGAGTCTTCTTGGGTATGACGCTACAAGCTTGGCACACCTGTATTTGGGGAGTTCCTCCCATTCTTCTCTGCAGAACCTCTCAAGCTCTGTCAGGTTGGATGGGGAGCGTCGCTGCACAGCTATTTTCAGGTCTCTCCAGAGATGTTAGATCGGGTTCAAGTCTGGACTCTGGCTGGGCCACTCAAGGACATTCAGAGACTTCTCCCGAAGCCACTCCTGTGTTGTCTTGGCTGTGTGCTTAGGGTCGTTGTCCTGTTGGAAGGTGAACCTTTGCCCCGGTCTAAGGTCCTGAGCGTTCTGGAGCAGGTTTTCATCAAGGAACTCTCTGTTCATCATTCAGGCCAAAGAGTTCAGTCTTGGTTTCATCAGACCAGAGAATCTTGTTTCTCATGGTCTGAGAGTCCTTTAGGTGTCTTTTGGCAAACTCCAAGCGGGCTGTTATGTGCCTTTTACTGAGGAGTGGCTTCAGTCTGGCCACTCTACCTTAACGGCCTGATTGGTGGAGTGCTGCAGAGATGGTTGTCCTTCTGGACGCTTCTCCGATCTCCACAGAGGAACTCTGGAGCTCTGTCAGAGTGACCATCAGATTCTTGGTCACCTCCCTGACCAAGGCCCTTCTCCCCCGATTGCTCAGTTTGGCCGGGCAGCCAGCTCTAGGAAGAGTATTGGTGGTTCCAAACTTCTTCCAATTTAGAATAGAGGCCACTGTGTTCTTGGGGACATTCAATGCTGCAGGAATTTTATGGTACCCTTCCCCAGGTGTGTGCCTTTCCAAATCATGTCCAATCAATTGAATGTACCACAGGTGGACTCCAATCAAGTTGTAGAAACATCTCAAGGATGATCAATGGAAACAGGATGCACCTGAGCTCAATTTCGAGTCTCATAGCAAAGGGTCTGAATACTTATGTAAATAAGATATTTTGTTTTAGATTTTTAATACATTTGCAAAAATGTATATCATCCTGTTTTCACTGTTTCATTGTGTGTAGATTGATGAGGAAACATTTTAGTTTAATCAATTTTAGAATAAGGCTGTAACGTAACAAAATGTTGAAAAAGGGAAGAGGTCTGAATACTTTCCGAATGCACTGTATGCACAAACTGTTTCGGATGGGAAGCATGCGGACGCCTTTAGTAGTACTCACTTGATATTGTTTCTATTGTGATGGTCTGAGTTTGTGCGTGTGTGCATGTGCGTATGCTGATGTTGTTGTGTCACGCTGTCCCTCTGCAGAAGCCAGTGTTTGAGGATGTTGACTTGGGCACGGTCATAGTGAGAGTCAGTGCCACAGACGCAGACTCGGGCCTCTTCTCTGT
This sequence comes from Coregonus clupeaformis, assembly GCF_020615455.1. Classification (NCBI taxonomy): domain Eukaryota; kingdom Metazoa; phylum Chordata; class Actinopteri; order Salmoniformes; family Salmonidae; genus Coregonus; species Coregonus clupeaformis. The sequence goes on along the minus strand of NC_059228.1, from coordinate 1,253,225 downwards.
CATCGAGTACGGCCTGGTAGACGGAGAGGGCAAGTTTGGCATCACTCCCTCCACTGTGAGTTCTGTAATATGTTTTAACACGAATAAACACACACACACACTTTGCAGTGCTTGAAGTGGATTACTTTTTACTTCACATATCACAGCACTTCACAAATTGGTGCAGGCAATTGAAATATACTGTTTATATTTAGGAGCCGGAACTTTTAAGCCAGTATTCTGTAGGAGGTGACGGTACTCGAGCAGTAGAAAATTCAAGGTGCTGGTACCCGGTACCAGTGTGCACCTGCCCAATTCAAGCACTGCACTTACGCACAAACACACATACATACACACGCACACACACAAACACAGACACAAACACACACACTCTCTCCTCTCTTTTGTTTTCACTCTCTTTTGTACTCTTTCTCTTTCAAAGAAAATGAACTGACTCATCTACAATGAATGTACAAAGCATTAGGAACACCTTCTTAATATTGATTTGCACCCCTCTTGCCCTTAGACCAGCCTCAATGTATTGGGGCATGGACTCTACAAGGTGTCGAAAGCGTTCCACAGGGATTCTGGCCCAGGTTGACTCCAGTGCTTCCCACAGCTGTGTCAAGTTGGCTGGATGTCCTTTGGGTGGTGGACCATTCTTGATACACACGGGAAACTGTTGAAACCCAGCAGCGTTGCAGTTCTTGGCACACTCAAACTGGTGCGCCTGGCACCTACTACCATACCCTGTTTAATGGCACTTAAATCTTTTGTCTTGCCCTTTCACCCTCTGAATGGCACACATACACAATTCATGTCTCAATTGTCTCAAGGCTTAAACATCTTTATTTAGCCTGTCTCCTCCCCTTCATCCACACTGATTGAAGTGGATTTAACAGGTGACATCAATAAGGGATCATAGCTGTCACCTGGATTCACCTGGTCAGTCTATGTCATGGAAAGAGCAGGCGTTCCTAATATTTTGTACACTCAGTGTATGTTGAATGATCATCGAAATTGCACTTAAATGTGGAATATGGGACCTGGAATGATACATCTTACTAGCCTAAGAAGACAGACATTTTCAGATACAAGTTGACTTTGTAGAGGTAAAGGAGGAGACTCGAGTCCAAGGTTGCGGTCGGAATAATAACTTTAAAGGATCACTTTACTCAAAAACTATATTTTGGTGTGTTATTCATTAGTCCACTGTTAATACAATCCCCCAAAATGGTCAGGTTTTTTAAGGTGGAGCACTCTCAACACAGAGCAAAAACTGTGATGATGATGCTGCCTTTTAAATCATATAAGTGAACTATCTCTTTAACGCAGAGCTCCTTGGGTAGAAGCAGTCACACTTGATGCAAAGGCTAGTACAAAATGAAACGTCCTTAATCTAGAGGTTTTATAAGTATGCGTTGATCACTTCAGTGTCACAATTATGTACATTATTTTTGTCATAAAACAGACATTACATTCTTGTAAGGAGGATGAACTTTTGTCACAGAGTTTGTTTTTCTGCCTATTACGGAAGCCTAAATGTGCTATGTCTGCTGCTTTGACTCCTGTCAGTCTTCTGCATTTCATTGGAGTAGGGTGTAGTTGCCCGTAGACACTGATCTTGTGCAGTTTTGCATTTCCACTAATGGTTAAAGGGTAGGTAGTATAAACGTAACCACATGTAACATATGGATTTTCATTAGTATACGCATCAAAAGTCCCAATGCAAAGTTACACCTTATATTTCTATTTTTCGAGTTATTACATATAACCGATCAGAATTCCGAAATCATGCCGGAAAATGTTTTTGCGGGGTGCGACATTATATGGAGGACGCGGCAAGCCAGCCTATTCCCTATAATGTAAACTCCAACAGAAATTACTTCAAATGTATAACTTCAAATTAATCAAAATCGTTTTCACTAGGGTCGGGACGATACCAGTATCGCGGTACTCATTAGTATTGTGGCAAGAAAACTAAACATGAAGCTGATTTAACTTTTTTAGGAAAACAGCCCTAATGTTGAAAACAAAAATCATTAGATTGTCATCCAGAGTCACATTTATTCATTTCCTAACCTATAGCACATAATATTTTACATACAGCAGGTTTTTAAAGGACAAAAGAGTTTGGTCTGCCTCCTGTTTTCATTTTTGCAATGGAAAAAATATTGTGATTCTGGTATCGTACTGGCCCTTGTGCAAATTATTTTGTTTAATTTTAAGTTATACATTTGAAGTAATTTCTGTTGCACTCATGACTACTGGCTTCAATTACATTTTCAGGCAATTTACAAGCAAATATTTATGAATGTATTGGTACAAATCAGCTTGCAAGGTTGCTAGCCAACTAGCCAACTAGCCAACTGCTATCAACACCTAGCTTACAGTTACATTTTAGTTAGTTTAGAGGTCTATAGATGCCATGGCGTCCTAGTAGCAGCCTAAGCACAGAGCTCCTGTAAATGTGTTCATATTTAGTTTTTTTAAAGTTTTTTTTTATTATTGTTGATTTTTAAATCAACATTGAGTTTTTATTTAATATATCTGGTGTTTTTGAGCCATTGATTTGCAGATTGACTGACAGGTTAACACTTTTTGGCTTGGATAGCTAGCTAGCTGGCTAATGTTTTGGTTTGAAAAATGCATATGGACACAGTACCAGCTTTTTTGTTTCACCTGGCTGCCAATTCCTGATCTTCTGAGAACATAATTTGAGAAGTTGCCTGAAGCGTGAGCGGAATGGGAGACAGAGTAATACAGCAGTGCTGAGGACAACTGGCTACTATTCAGAACTTTGTGTGGTGAGCTTTCTGGCGCCCAGAGCTGCTGAGGCATCACCCAAGTGGGTGCTACACAGAGTGGAATCGAAGAAGTCCAGTGGCTATAAGTCAGGCTGGTTCCCATACTTTCCCTATACATGATCATCAGCAGACTCCATCACCATCATCTACCATCGTCTGACCAGCTCTCTCTGCCATTCACTGTCCTTTTACATCTTCGGAGGATGCAGCTTTCAGATACTTGGCCTCTATTGGTTGACATGTCATGATATATTGCTTGTTTGTTTTTTGCTTTTGAAATGCTTTGAGAGTCTATGAAAAGCGCTATAGAAATGTAATACATTATTATTATTATTATTATTATTATTATTATTATTATTATTATTATTATTATTATTACATTAAATACATAACGCCATCTAACCATCAAAAAATGTTACCGGTATATGCAGTTATCTTAGCCAGCAAACCAGCCAGCTAAAGTTAGTTACAGTGCCCTCCATAATTATTGGGACAGTGAAGCATTTTTTCTTCTTTTGGCTCTATACTCTACTCTTAGAGAGTCAGCTAATCCAATAGCGATATAGTGAGGTAAATCCAAAGTAGATACATTCCAGAGGCAATAATCCAAAGGCGGCATTGGGAAAAGGAGACGAGGGGAAGAGTCAACAATAAGACGGCGATCAGAGGAAGGCTCCAGGAAATGATCACAACAGCAGTCAGTCAGCTACTGTAGCGCGCTAGTACTAAGCCAAGGTTGAAGAACTCTGTAGCCTACTTCACAGAGATCATGCAGAACCCTTGTGTGGAGAATCTGATTGGTTGTTTACATCACACCTCCTCATGATTGGTCGATTGTATACCCACCATTGCCAACACTCGGTCTGCATGGCTAGTGGCTAACTAACTTGAGCTAGCTAACCCAGTGTAGATTATAGATATGATGTTGAGAACGAATGCATTGTGGGTAGTTTGGAAAACAAATCATAACTACAGTTGAAGTCGGAAGTTTACATACACTTAGGTTGGAGTCATTCAAACTCGTTTTTCAACCACTCCACAACGTTCTTGTTAACAAAATATAGTTTTGGCAAGTCGTTAGGACATCTACTTTGTGCATGACACAAGTAATTTTTCCAACAATTGTTTACAGACAGATTATTTCACTTATAATTCCCTGTATCACAATTCCAGTGGGTCAGAAGTTTACATACACTAAGTTGGCTGTGCCTTTAAACAGCTTGGAAAATTCCAGACAATGATGTCATGGCTTTAGAAGCTTCTGATAGGCTAATTGACATCATTTGAGTCAATTAGAGGTGTACCTGTGGATGTATTTCAAGGCCTACCTTCAAACCCAGTGCCTCTTTGCTTGACATCATGGGAAAATCAAATCAAAAGAAATCAGCCAAGAACTCAAAATAAATTGTAGACCTCCACAAGTCTGGTTCATCCTTGGGAGCAATTTCCAAATGCCTGAAGGTACCACGTTCATCTGTACAAACAATAGTACGCAAGTATAAACACCATGGGACCACGCAGCCGTCATATCGCTCAGGAAGGAGACGCGTTCTGTCTCCTAGAGATGAACATACTTTGGTGCGAAAAGTGCAAATCAATCCCAGAACAACAGCAAACGACCCTGTGAAGATGCTGGAGGAAACAGGTACAAAAGTATCTATATCCACACAGCAAAACTAGTCCTATATCGACATTACCTGAAAGGCCGCTCAGCAAGGAAGAAGCCACTACTCCAAAACCGCCATAAAAAAAAGCCAGACTACGGTTTGCAACTGCGCACATGGGGACAAAGATCGTACTTTTTGGAGAACTGTCCTCTGGTCTGATGAAACAAAAATAAAACTGTTTGGCCATAATGACCATCGTTATGTTTGGAGGAAAAAGGGGGGTGGCTTGCAAGCCGAAGAACACCATCCCAACCATGAAGCACGGTGGTGGCAGCATCATGCTGTGGGGGTGCTTTGCTGCAGGAGGTGACTGATGCACTTCACAAAATAGATGGCATCATGAGGAAGGAAAATTATGTGGATATATTGAAGCAACATCTCAAGACATCAGTCAGGAAGTTAAAGCTTGGTCGCAAATGGGTCTTCCAAATGGACAATGACTCCAAGCATATTTCCAAAGTTGTGGCAAAATGGCTTAAGAAAACAAGGTCAAGGTATTGTAGTGGCCATCACAAAGCCCTGACCTAAATCCTATAGAAAATGTGTGGCAGAACTGAAAAAGCGTGTGCGAGCATAGATGCCTACTAAACTGACTCAGTTACACCAGCTCTGTTAGGAGGAATGGGCCAAAATTCACCCAACTTATTGTGGGAAGCTTGTGGAAGGCTACCCGGAACATTTGACCCAAGTTAAACAATTTAAAAGCAATGCTACCAAATACTAATTGAGTGTATGTAAACTTCTGACCCACTGAGAATGTGATGAAATAAATAAAAGCTGAAATAAATCATTCTCTCTACTATTATTCTGACATTTCACATTCTTAAAATAATTTGGTGATCCTAACTGTACCTAAAACAGGGAATTTTTACTAGGATTAAATGTCAGGAATTGTGAAAAACTGAGTTTTAATCAGCTGTCTGGGTGGCTGGTCCCACAGGTGAAGAAGCCGGATGATGTGGAGGTCCTGGGCTGGCGTGGTTACACGTGGGCTGCGGTTGTGAGGCCGGTTGGACGTACTGCCAAATTCTCTAAAATGATGTTGGTTGCAGCTTATGGTAGAGAAATTAACATTCATTTATCTGGCAACAGCTCTGGTGGACATTCCTGCAGTCCGCATGCCAATTGCATGCTCCCTCAAAACTTGAGACATCTGTGGCATTGTGTTGTGTGACAAAACTGCACATTTTAGTGGCCTTTTATTGTAACCAGCACAAGGTGCACCTGTGTAATGATTATGCTGTTTAATCAGCTTCATGATATGCCACACCTGTCAGGTGGATGGATTATTTTGGCAAAGGAGAAATGCTCACTAACAGGGATGTAAACAAATTTGTAAACAACATTTGAGAGAAATAAGCTTTTTGTGCTTATGGAACATTTCTGTGATCTTTTATTTCAGCTCATGAAACATGGGAACACTTTACATGTTGCGTTTATATTTTTGTTCAGTGTAATTTAAAGCTACATTTGGTAATGTATTGGACACTATAAAGACTAGCTAGGTTTTGCAATAGCTATATACCATTTGCTGTAGTTGCTAGCATGTTGAATTATACAGGAAAGAGAGACTTTCTGACAACAAGTAGCCACTGGTCGGGTCCGATTTGATTCACTGCGTGGAGACACTGCGTGGAAGAGTGGTCCCAACTGCTAGAGAGAAGATGAGAGCGTGCAGGAGGTTCAGCCCCGTCCTGGGATGGGCGACGCATGTGTGAGGATGGCCGTGTGATGGCTGCCTGGTGGAATTGGAGGATCTGTTCTGTCTCTGTGTGGCAAGGCACGTGTGGGAAGGCCATGTGATGGCCATACGGTGGAAGCGGGAGGCTCTGTTTCGTCCCGACGTGACGAAACACTGTGGGGAAGGCCATGTGATGTCCGTATGGTGGAAGCGGGAGACTCTGTCCTGTCTCGCCATGGCGAGTTGCATGTGAGGAAGGCCATGTGATGGCTTTGCGGTGGACGCAGAACATTCGGTTCCATCTGGGCCTGTGTAGCAGACTGCGAGAAGGGAACCGGAGGTGTGGAGTGTAGGGAGGAAGTTCAGGAGGTCAAGGGTTTTGGTCCAGGCAAGGTGCCAGAGCTCCATTAGGGCGCCATGTTGGACTGGCCAAGTTGCACTTCGGTGAATGAGCCGAGTCATCCACTCGACCTGGAGAAAAGTGGAATATGTTTTGAGTGAATATGGAATGGAGGATCTTACAGAACTTTTGGAAAAGCTTGAGTAGGAAATTGAACGGGACGAGAGTGAGGATGGATTTACTGTGGTGGCAGGTGCAGTGATGAATGCTGAGAAGTTGAGTGAAGAGGGAAGCAGTGTGGTGAGGAAGGTTGCTGTCAAGTGCAAAAAGAGGGATACGTGCTCCGGTAGTTCAGAGATGGAACCTGGCGAGAGTGAGGATGATGTACCTGCGGTGAGGACCGCTGAGTTCGGGCCTCGTCCCGAGGATGGTAAGGATGATTCTGGCCCAGTGGGAGTGAGATTTGTAGAGAGAATGGATCCTTGCATTCTGGCTGATCCATATGTGGTGTCAGGTTGGGTGGAGAAGAGGTTGGGGAATGTTGAGTTAGTGAAGGTAACTTGCGGTGGACTCGTGTTGATTTATTGTGTTTACTCTGCCCAGAGGGAGGTGGCACTCCAGATTATGCGATTAGGGACAAGAATTGTGAGTTGCTTTGCTCTCCGGAGCAGGGCACCAATGAAAGGAGTGATAATGGAGGTGTTATTTAGTGTTGAGGAGGAGCAGTTCAATTGGAAGATTCCTGGTGTCTGTGACGCCCAACGTTTGGTGAGACGTAGATCCGGTGGAGAGCGTGGGGAAACGGTATAGACATTGTCTTTCATGCTGAGTTTTGATGCAGAGTCTTTGCCAGATAAGGTCAGTGTAGGAAGTGTCAGTTATCCCATGGGAGCTTTTGTTCCGAAAATACTACAGTGTTTTAGGTGTCAAGTTTATGGGCATGTTGCAGCAGATGCCTAGATGTGAGAAGTGTGCAGGAGGGCATGAGACGAAGAAATGTGTGGTATCGGTGGAGAAAGTTATGTGTGTTAGTTGCGGGGGTGCACATGGGGCTGGAGATTGGAGGTGTCCAGTGAGAGAAAGGCAGATTGAGGTTGCTAGGGTTAGAAGAGTACAGAAAGTGTTGTATGCCGAAGCAGTGAAGAGAGTGGTAGAGGAAGATGGGTACATGGTGAGAGATCCTGAGAGGATTCCTGTGAGTAGGCAGAGACCCAGAGAGAGTGATGGGAAGAATATGTGTTTCAGTAAGGTGGGCTTTTTAGCATTCATAGCCATGGTTGTCAATTGTACTGCAGAAATGGTTCAAAAGTCACAGAAAATAGAGGTTTTGGTGGCAGCAGCAGAGAAGTACTTGGAATTGCAAGGATTTATGGCAGAACAGATGAAGGGGGTGTTGAGTAGTAGTGTTATGTCCTCTCAGACCGTTAGTCTGGAGTAGGACTAGATAGGGTTAAATAGTGGAATGGGGTGGTGTTTTTTTTAGAGAGGGCTAATAGTTGGCAGGGCAATTTTCCTTTTTCCCAATTTTGTATTACCATATCAAATAATTTAATATAGGTAGGCCGTGAATGGCCTCACACATCAGTACAGTAGGTGGCGGTGTATGCACCTAAAAGTTGGATGCGATCCGCCAACCAAATCCCAAAGAAGAAGAAGAAGGAGTTCCTGCTCTGGCTGCTTTCCAATACTGACGACAAGCCCATATATGGAAGTTCCTGCTGTGGATTGATGGGTTGTCTAAAGCTTAAACT